>NC_140126.1:54991072-55361809 GCF_964035555.1 Netta rufina
AAGCAGCATAGTGAGAACATCTCACCTACTTTTTCTCCTCTATTTTCAGATGACTGTGAATCAAATACACCCTTTATTTATTCATTTATTTATTTATTCATTCATTTCTAATCATCTGAGTACAGTAACTGCTAAAAAGCTATTCAGATGACTTAAGCATAATCATTTTCAATCACTCAGATCCATAAGCAAATCCTACAGTGAATGATAACACTTGTTTTGGCTTCAGATGGGTTATCACCTGGAAAGTGCAAAAAGGAAGTTTTAAATATTTGCATTTCAGTCTCCTGAGGAAGTCTATCCTAGGCTTCTGTTAGGTTATAGGACATATTACTACATTACCTCTCAAAACCACGCTAGCAGCGGAGAACTCCTCCCATTTTAGGCAGCTATTGTGTTATTTCAGCATCTCTCTGTACTGTGGAGATTATTAAAATGTTTTAAGGCAAAACACTAAAATAACATTGGTAGTGTTTTCCTAAGAACAATGACTTCTTTCTAATGTGTTGGAATAGGGCTAGAATGGCAGACAACAAAAAAGCAAATTTTTGTCTCATCATAACTTCACTCTTTCAGTAAATGAAGGAGATAAGAAATAATGCCAATTGGTTTTGCCTATATCAGAGAGAGCTTTGTACAAAAATATCTCCTTACTTAGATGTTCAGAACACCTGAAAACTTCTCTTGAAATGTATATATATATTTATATTTTTTCAATTTCATTCAGATCTCATGTTTTACCCTGTAGACTTAATATTTTGATACTTTTTAGATAGCTATCAATAATTCTGGTTCTTTTCCAACTTTAATGATTCTATGACTCTAGTAAAAATAACTCCCACCTTTCTTATCTCCCCCTCAAAAAAAAAAAAAAAATCTTTAGTACACATTACCTCTCTGCATCCCCTCAGAAAGAGACCACAATGGGAATCTAGTAATCCTTACTGTTAAGTATTCACAGTGGAGCATTTTTTTCCAAATCCATAAACTTATTGAGTCACAATATCTGAGTAGAATGTCAGCACATTTTTATACATAAATTGAGTGAGCAGTAATCTCAACATTGACTGAGAATTAAGTAAACGGTGAGAAAACAGAGATCCCCTTGTACCCAACAGGCCTTATAACTGCTAATTTACTTCATGATGCTAATTAAATGAGGCTGGTTTCATAATGGAAATATATGGTGCCTGAGTAGGAAAGCTGTTAACATAATTATGTCTGTTACACAGGGGGTGTAACAGATTGCAATTATTAGAAGACTATGAGTTTAAGGCTACCTTGTGTACTGTAATGTTAGGAGTGGCATTTACACTCCTTCAGCTTCCAAATAACATTCAAACTTGGCATTAAATCTATTTGTTACTTCTTATGGTTTCAAATACGTGCTTTAAAAAAAATAATAATAAAATAAATACTCAGTTTCCAAATGATGCTCATTTTTAATAGTTAAGACAAATGTGTATATCCCTGGACATCTCGTCAAAATATTACCACAGCCCTCCTTTCAATGATTACACTTGTAAAATCCCTATCTCAAGCCATGCACAAAAAGTTGGCCTGCAAGAGAAAAAAAATAAATAAATCACTAGCTTTCAGTCACCAGCCTTGCCTTCACCCTTTTACTGCTTTCTCTGGGGTTCATGGGAGTGTCTATGCAGCTTTCTTAAAGTAAAAAGTTTTCTGCAGAAAGTCTGCATTGCCTAACCTTATTCTGGGGCCTAATTTCCCAGAATCCCTCTTTTTACAAACTATAAAGTATTCCATATTCCATGTTAAAGAGACTCTCAGAGAAAGCAATTCAAAATAGCAACACATGAAGTTAAAAACAGGCATAGCAATGTTTCAAACTCAATTCACCACTTCAAGAAAAAAATAATTAAGGGATAATGTACACTGTGGAGGAGTATTCATGCTTTAAAAAGCTTTTGTGGATGATTAAAAAAGTGAGGGAGTGCCAAGGCATTTAATAACCACAAAAACTGTTTATTGTGAATGTTTTCTAGTACCACGAACATTGTGACTATTAGACAGAAAAGAAGAAGAAAGAAAAAAAAAAAAAAAAAGAGAGAGAGAAAGAAGAAAGAGCAAATAAGAAAAAGAAAGAAAAAAAAAAGAAGAAAATGTATTAAGTCAATAAACAGGAACATAAAAAATGGCTATCACTGTTTTTCTCAACCTGTCTTTAAAGCTTCTCATCTTCTGTAGCTACAAGCATATTTGGAGGGGTAATAGCCTTTAACCTCCCCTTGGAAATGTTCCCTTCTATTTGAGAGCCTCTGTTTTAATCCTGTGCTTACATCCAAACTATAGTCACCTCTAGCCATAGCCTATCCTTTTATCCTTTTTTAAGTGGAGATACAGGGAAGCCACAGAATACTGTACAATACTGGGTAAGAATGTACCCAGTGAATGAACACTTCAGAAAGTCTAGCCTGCAGAAAGTATTTTTGCACAGTTTTGACAAGCAATGTGGCATCTGTCACCTATGCTTGCCCACCTCCCATACCTACACACCTTATATACCTCATCTCTTCCAAACTCTAAAAATAAGAGATTTATAAGTGAGAGAATGAAAGTATCAGGAGACCAGAAAGAGTGAGAAGAAGGAACCTCCTTGGATTTCTCTTAACTTGGAGGAAATGTCCTGTCTCAATCACTAGATTATTGAGCAACCTGTTTGTGACAGCAACCTTTCTTATGTGACCATGAATAACTGTTTTGCCACAGATAGATAATGTTTCATAAAAGCTATGGAGACAAAGTTCAAATCATTTTGTGGAGTCCCATAAAAAGCTCTACTTAACTCTGTTAGCATGTTAGCAGTGAAGAGAAAAATGCAATACCAACAAAGCACTGGAAAAAGCCAAGAGAACTTTATAAAATTTCTAAGATTTTTCATCTGACAATCACCTTAAAGTCTGATAAATTCTTCTATTGTGCAGACTTTTATTCTGTGTCATCCTCTGAGTACAAATAATCACTATGTCATTAGAATAAATGAATAGCAATTGAGAAAATTGCATCATGACCTCCTGATGATTGGACTATGGCCATCTAATTGCCTGTCAGTGTTCAGCAGCCCAGATCTACAGCTGTGACTCATCATCATGGCTCAAGGAAAGAGTTGTGCAAGTTTATTCACCTGTGAGACTGTTCCATTTCATGCAGTATCAATCAAAACAAATTTTAGGTAGCTATGATTTCTGAGGGGTACAGAGAATGACATGATAATATACAGCATGCTGCAAGTAGCAAAAACCTGCCCTGTTACACTCATCTAACCCTTCCCAGTGCAGACATGCTGGGTTTTGGACCAAATTTTACACTAAGCACTTGATCATTTCATTGAGTTTCTTGGAGCTAGAAATATTTTCTCCAGCTTTGTAAGGCAAGAAGCACACTGAGGGCATTCAATAATTCATTAACCACTTAAACTAAGGAGAGAGAATCCAAAGTTAAAACCTCCACAGTTACAAAAACAATCTGGAAAATTCATAGGACTTTTACTTTGTAGAAGTGGTTTTATTTATTATTCTTTTTAATAGTGGTTTTATTTTATTTTAATGTATACTGTGAATTTATAATGGATGAGAAAGAATTTTCTCAGAGAATCAAGTCTCTAGAAATAATTTCTTATGGGTACCTCAGAGGGCCTGGGGATTAACAAGTGTATTGAAAAGGGATGGGAGGCTGGGGGGAAATGTCCAGATAACTGAGTATAAAACTAACTAAGTAGCACTTCTAGTCAAACAAGAAAAACTTCTCCCTCTAGACAGGCAAACAGGATGTCAGACCCAAAAGAAAAGTCATGGGGCATCGTGAAAAGCATCAGTTCACAAAATATTCTCATATTAACATCATCACACCTGCTCATTTATCTTACCCCAAATTGCTATACATTTATATAAGTGTAGCATCCTTCTAACAGAATATTAACAGGATAATATGCCTCTCTTCCAAAAATGGCAGTGCTGGTAAAATTGATGAGAAGCCTGAATTTTTCTGCCTTCTCACAGGACACAGTTAGAATTCTGATTGCCTTCTCCTAACCCTCATCAGATATTCCTCTTCTCTTCCTTCCTTCTCCATGAGCATGCTTCTTTTCAGTTGGAACCTTCTAAGAGAAAGTATTGGTTCTGTTTTTTCATGTTTCAGATGGTCACCTAATCCCCAATTACCCATGTCTGCACCATCCTTTATTATTTACAGATATACCATCTCAGTAGTGTCAGGTAAGGAGTGTTTCCCAAAAGATTCCCACAGCAGGAAATCCTTTCCTGAGATGATTGCCAAGAACATACACCCTGTGCGACAAGTACAAACCTTTAGAGTTTAGTGGGTTGAAAGGAATGAAATAAAAGCTTCAGCTATTCCCAAACTGTGTCTGAAGGTTTAAGAAAAGCAACAACAGAATAGACAATTAACACCAACTCATATAAGGAAGATGCAAAAGGAAGAGAAGCAGTATATGGTGTTGTTTGCTTCTTGCTCCTGCTTTGGCATTAGTAAAATTATGAACTGAACAATAGGCATTGCTAAATTTCACATCTTCATTCTAAATAAGATTTTATATATTAGCCACACTTACAACAGGTATAAAGACATACGTGTTCATAGGGACATTAAAAATCCCCAGTCTCTAAGTTGTTAAAATATTATTTTTAAGGAGCAGGGAGAAGAAACACTTTGCAAACAAAGCACTTAAAAGGAGTTTAAATAAACAATAATAATAAAAAAAAAATCTCTGGTATCGGATGATCTTTTGATTTCTAATGATAACAGTAAACTTCATATGAAAAACATTTATTTCTATTATAAGTATATATATATATATAAATAAAAATCTGGGGAATAAATAATATGTTCTAAGTCTGAATGCACCGAGAAACAAATTGTCAGTGTCTTAAAATTCCATTCTAGGACTGTGCACATGCTGTCTTCAGCATTCTGAGGACCAATGTTTGGATAAGAAGATTGGATATTCAAGCATGACATTATCAATATTTGCACAAAAATGCCCATCAGTGCATGCAAAGCTACATTTGGGTTCATTTGCTTACTTGGGATATTCACCTAAACCCAAGCACTTTTTTTTTAAATATATTTCAGTCTTTGAAAATTTATCCTTCACTAAAAAGCCACAAGGAGATAAAAGTCTGCTGCCCTTTGTTAGCACCTGCATAATTTGCTATTCTGCTCTAGGGGTAGCAAATATATCATGCCCTGGTTGAACCAAATAGACATTCCTCCCTCCTCTCTAAGACAACTGGAACAACAGCATGGGCAAGTACCTGGAAAAAGGTAGTTTCCAATCCCAGCCTGCATTTATGGTTGATGTAAAATACATGAAGAATGTTCTGTTCATAAGAGAACATGCATATGGCACATGACATACTATATTCTCACAGCTTTAGCTTTCAAACAAACAATGCATTGCTGAGAATGAGGCTAAGGGCTGGACTTCTTCTTTTTTTTTTTTTTTTTTTTTTTTTTTAATCAACCAATATTCTTATATGTAGCATTCAGATAATCTTATTGCCTTAGTCCGCATTTGTGCAAATGTTGTGTTTTGTGAGACTGATAATCCTTTGCAACTATGTTTGAGACGAACATTCATTTGTGTTAGTGAATGTTTCGCCTGTCTAAATACTGCAAAAGGAAAATTTTCTACTAAATATATTTTAATATTTCCCACTTATTTTTTATCCATTGAAAGGGTAGAGGTAGTGACAGATTTTAAATAAATGAAAGTAGAACATATTTGTACCATGAGTAAAATGTTCTTGAAATAATATTTGTTTTTTTTTTTCAGTTTCATTGGCATATATTTTAATTCTGAATAATAAAATAAATTATCAAATAAAAAAAAATAAAAATAAGGGGTGGGGGAGAAGAAACAAACAAAAATGCAGAGTGACCCCTGCTACTACAAAAATGGATGAGAATATTTACCTTTTCATCATACATAAAGGCAGAAATTTATTTAAGCATGATAGTGCTTCTACACCTCAGCTATGTCACATCGAGACATCTCTGCCAAAATCTTTTTAGTAACAATTACATCCCAAGGTTTTGACCTTAGTTTAAAAGGTTTCAGTACAAGTTTTGGTGAATTATTTTAGGTTCGGTCTATGTGGACTAATACTGAAATAACAGCTGCAAGAAAAGAAGTATCTCTTCTATGTTGTAAATCATATTTATTTCACACTGTAGGAACCTTTGGTGAATGTCTCAGAGACTATTTGAATGTGTGTTACATTTTTATTTCATTAGCAGATTGTTGTTTGAAGACACATACTGTCTTAATTATATCACACAGTCAAGTGTTTTATGCTCCTTTGCAGACAATGCTACTCAGGCTGTAACTGGGTTGCTGGCACACAGCTACAAACCCAATAGAGAATTCTCACTGGGCATTGCCTAAAACATTCTGGTTTTCATAAGAGAGATCCTTACACAGTCAGTTTGGTTTGGTTCTTTTCTGAATAAATAGGTAGGGAGGAAAGTCTTATTTGGGACAGGTTTTGATCTCAGCTGAAGTTTCGTGAATGTGAGCAAGCTGGACCATTAACAACTTTTGCTTTCTTTCATATTTAGCCCAATTTCAATCAGAAAAACTGTGCACACATTGAAAGGTTTCAGAAAAGTATTGTGCATATATGTCAGGTAAAGGCAGGATGCTAGATGTGTAGCTATACATAAGCAAAGGTTCTTTGTAAATATATATATATATTTCTAGTATGCTGGAGCTTGTCTTTTTAATTTCTTTAGTATTATAACATATGTACTATATTTTGCTATAGTTGCTATAGGAACTGTATATTACTGAATAACAGACAACATCTGGTAGACAGAATATAAAGAACACAAAGTGTCACTTCCCTCAGTTAGGCCTGGGACATATTTGGACTTTTGTAAAGTATCTTTTGTGAAAAAATAATCTAATTGCATTGTTTCATTTATGGAACATCTTAACGCTTATTTTTCTGGTGTGTTTTTTTCTTCACAAACTCCCTTGCTGTCAACTACATAGCATTGTCCAGTAGATGAGAAGTTAATGAACCAAATAGAAACACATATTACTTGGATGGATACTGCACAGGACACTCCCAGAAATGGATTAACTACAGAGGAAGAAAATTTATGTCTCTGAGTATATTTCTAAATCCAGCCCAGCAGGCATGGCATAATATTGAAATAACTTCCTCTCTCGCTCTCTTCCTCTCTTGTCTATTAAGTTAGCATATCTCATTCTCATTTTTCCCCCAGCCCATTTTAAAGTAAATATGAATTAGTCAAAGAAATTATGGCAGCCTATATGCATTTAATTTGGAAAACTAGCAGGACTACACTGCAAATAATACGTGTCTTCTTATCCATGAATGTTCCTACCTAGGGGAAAAACACTTTAAATAAACATCTCAACAAACTTATCAGGTACACTCATGCCATAAGCTTTTGTAAATGTAAATGTTCTAATGTTCTTGATTAAATAATGTATAATAAGAGACAGAAGTCAGCGATACCTACAACAGTAACAATGTGTTGTGTTCCATTTATAATTACTAATCAATGTGTTACATTGCTAAAAGACATTAATTTTCTTTGAAGAAAAGAAAGGGGCGGGAAGCTGAAAATACAGTTTAGGGTTTAGGTCATTTACCAAGCTACAGTCTGTAAGACCAAGCACTGCTAGTTTTGTATTTAGCACCATGAATATAAAACATTTGACTGTAAGTGGTCTTGTGCTGCTTGTGTAAATTAAATCCTTCAACTCCTGTTCTCCCTCTGTCCCCTGATCTTTTTTCTAACTCTGATTTGTGTTCATTGGCATAGCCTTCTGCAGACAATCATAAGATTGCTCTGCCTATGTTTCATGCTGACATGACAAAAGCTGTCTCTGATCCAAAAGGTGCAAGGATGTTTCTACACTGACAAAGAAAGAAATAGAGCTTAATCAATGTTTTATTATGTCTAAACAGACTTGCCCCTAAGCTTAGGGAAGCTCCAAGATGATAGCAACTTGCATGAAAGTCTCAGTAAGCTTTTAGGTACTCTGAGAACACATCAATTAAAAAGTCAGCTTGAAACTAGCTCTTGTCTTCCACATCTTTTCCTGCACCCCATGGTGGAAGAGACCAACTGAGAATGGGGTTTAATCAGGACTGCAGGTGTTTCCCTGATCCTTGATTTGTAAAATTGAAAATTCTTGATATTTTTGCACCATTGAATATATGTGGTTTGAAAGAAAACAGACTAAACCCCAAACACACACAGTGGATGTAAGTGACACAATGGATATCTCAAGGCATGTGATTTCATTGAGTTATTAGTCTTTCATCCCTCTCTTTCCTCTATCTCCCTTCTTCTGATATTGCAAACAAACCTATTATCTATCCTCTTCAACAAAGAAAGGACAAAGTGACTTATCAAAATGTCTTTCTTTGCATTGTTTACTGTTATCAATCAGTAGGCTTTTCTTCCATTTTCTTTGATTTAGATATAAAACCATTGCTTTCAAGAGACATTATCATTCTGCATTAGGCATAAAATGTTCTTTTTACCTATGGTTAGTGAAGAGCTTGTTTTTGTTTTTTCACGTCTCACGTATTTTTATGTTCCATGATACTGCTTATCTTTCCAATTTTCTCTTTTCTCTTGTGAAAATAACATTGTGGAAACAGGAGAATGTAACAGAGCATAAAATGAAGGTTTCAAAAGTAAATTTATATATTGAAAGCGGTGCTTTTTAATGGTAATAATAACCTCCAAGTCGTAGTCTTCATAACAGAATCATTTTGTCATGGAATCTTGGTGTCTAGATTCAAAATGAAAGAGCCAGAAGGGAAGAAAGAAGTAAAGGATGGATTAAAAGTGCTGACAGTGAAAAACTGTTGTTTTGCAGCATTCACATACACAAGCTATCATGTTTATGGGCACAAACTCCCCAATGCACAACTTTTAAAAATGTAAAGCAACACTAGCAAGTCAGGAAGAAATGTTGTCTTAATACGGCAAAATTGTCTTTAAAATACTGCCTTACATCTATTATAACTATCAGCTGACCACATGAAAATATTTGCTGATCGGAAACCTTTGAAAGTTTCTGACTTTAAATTGTAATCTGAGGTTGTTGAGGATTTGGGACACTTTTCATGTAGAAATTCAGGCCTAATAAGTTGTCAAAGTGCTTTTAAGATGCTCTGGTTTGCAAGGATTTTCTGTACTCCACACAATTTGACTTATTTATCTTTGCACTTATTAAGTAAGCAGTACATTTGTGTTTAACTCCACTAGATTCAAAATCTCCATTTTAAATTAATCTCAGTATGTCTCCCATATAACTCTTGCTCTTCTAATTTTAAAAAATATTAGTCTTTTGTTGTACATGGTAACTTTATTTGAGAACCATCATTAATTATTTTTCATTGATTATCTTCAAATTTGGCTGATTCTGACATCTCGTCTGATGATATGTGCTTCTAACTTTTAAAAATCTCTACCATTAATATACACTTAATGGATAAGAGACAAGTGTAGACAGGATGTCTGAAGTTCTTTTATCACACAAAAGCATTGATTAAGCAGGTTGAATCTGAATGCACTGAAATGAAGATTAATCTATCATAATAACAGCGCAATTTTCATCTCACAGGGGGCAGGAGTAGGAGTGAATTAAGTGATAACCCAGATGGCTTTAGTACACAAAATTACCTTTTTGCTTTTTACAGCAGTTATTTACAGCTTTGGTCATCACGGTATTTTTCTATTGAAAGCATACCCATGCAGATCAATAGTTCCATTTAGAAGAAAGGGAAGCCAAATGCTGGTATTGTGGCGTCAACACACTGCTACAATAGACTTTGACAATCTAAAGAATCAGTTTTTCACTCTGTGCCTTACAAGCAGGAGTCTAGCCTGTCACTGAAGAAGTAGAGACACTTTTTTAAACAAACCATTGCTGACCACAGCAAAATACAGATTCCTGCACTACCCATTAACACGTAATGATAAAGATGAAAACAGGACCTAAGTATCTTTATCCTCCTGATCAAAATGATCAGCATTGAAAGTGAGTGTGCACTCATCAAGTTATTCAGCTTATATTAAAATCTAGGCATCACCTTTTTCAGCCCTCTTTTTTAAAGTGCATTTTCAGGATTCCTAATTTGTTTGCTGCCTACATGTTTCAATGGCTTGGATGACAATTAACCCTAGGATTAGATAAGTATATATACTTTAGATATAGCAGTAGATTAAAGCATTAATATATTAGTAAATATATGTTAGTTATATATATTTGTATACAGAAAATATCACAGAATCACAGAATTTCTAGGTTGGAAGAGACCTCAAGATCATCGAGTCCAACCTCTGACCTAACGCTAGCAGTCCCCACTAAACCATATCCCTAAGTTATCCCTATGTTATAATATGTATATGATATACATGTATATTAGATATAAATTAGATATATATTACAATTAATACTAGGATAGCTGTGTCTTACTTATAGAAAATGAAAAGTGGGGAAGGAAAAGAAAAAATTACTGTTCAATCTCAGAGTTTCTTCACCACCACTTTAGATGACTCATCATATGAATACATTTAACAACCATGGGTTGTTGATTTTGATTTTTGTTTCCTTTTTTTTTTTTTTTTTTAATGCTTCAGAAAGCAAGCTTTATGCTAAATCACGGCTTCTATTCTAATACAAAATACAAAGCTTTAGCAGGGCAACCACAGTTTATGTCAAATTATTAGTACCAGTCTTGTGTACTGCAATATTGCAAAGGTTATCTAATCAAATTTACATGATGGATAAATATGGACTGTTTTCCAGAATACACAATTCCATTTCTCTACCTGAGCATCACCCTAGCACAAAAAGTCCAATTAAAATAAATAAATAAATAAGTATTTATATATATATGTGCATTTTTTTAATTTCAGTGTTTTAGCCCACTAGGGTGAAATCAAGAAATTATTTTCTCACTGTTTCACACCTATCAGAAGACTGAACAACCTTATGGGAACAGACAGGTTCTTGAAGCACAACCAACAGGAGGTGAAAGATAAGCAGGCAAGCTAGGGAAATAACCACCCTCCTGGGAAATCACAAAGTGGTTTAATCTAGGAACTCCAGGAAGAAAAGCACAAACAAGTGCTGCCTGAAATGAATAACCAGGACTCTCTAGCTGAAGCCAATAACAACACATATCCTCTGTGGGTCACCACAGCAGGTGGCCTGTATCAATTGCTGCACCACAGATCCAAAGAACAAGCCAAAAGGTCAGTATTTATGTTAATTCAGCGATCATTACATAGAACACATATAGCACAGAATAGTTGAAAGTGCCTCAGCTGATGGTGGCAATAATCTCATAACAGCCCTTGCACACTCCAGCCTGGCACACTGAGGCCACAATTTTGCTTTCTCAGAGATTCACTTGCACGCTTATTTGTCACCTGTGTAATGCTGAGTTGCACAGAGCTTAGGTGTTGTGAAAGGATGTGAAATAAAAATTTATGCACTTTCCTGCTTTCTCTTTCCTCACTTTCTAAAAGGAAGGAAGGAAGGAAGGAAGGAAGGAAGGAAGGAAGGAAGGAAGGAAGGAAGGAAGGAAGGAAGGAAGGAAGAAAGAAAGAAAGAAAGAAAGAAAGAAAGAAAGAAAGAAAGAAAGAAAGAAAGAAAGAAAGAAAGAAAGAAAGAAAGAAAGAAAGAAAGAAAGAAAGAAAGAAAGAAAGAAAGAAAGAAAGAAAGAAAGAAAGAAAGAGAGATGTGTTTAGTTTTCTCAGAGCAGACATATTAGTATACGTACCTTAAAATGAAATGCCCTTTGGTGCAGAATGACAGACAAGGCAGCATACATAGGTAGAATTACAGTTCTCATGCAATAGATCCATTATTAGAATAAGCAACTGCTTCAAAACCTGCTTAGAAAAACATGATTATGCAAATTCATTGGATCTAATGCAGAGTTCAGCAGAGAAAGTTCCCAAACAAATGATAAAACAGGACTTTTTCTTGATATCATTTTGTGTACCACAGTATCATGTTGCTTCATATTCATCAGAACTCATGTTGCTTCAATGTAAACTAATTTAGACCCATATAATCTAGTGAGAATAGGTTCCCCATTAAGACAGCAGGAAAAGCTATGCACAGTGTAATTTGAACCAATCCTGGTACAGTGTGTATCACTGTTAATAACAGCTCAGATGCTCCAACAGTGCTCAAGCATTACCTACTTTAATTGTATTTTAGAAGGGCAAACAACTATATACATCAGTTGACTACATTTCCTTTACATTATTATATTACACCTCATTGAGAAACTGAGTCATTGAACAAGAAGGATTAATTTCCCATCTCATTTCCCAAATCTCAAGGGACAATTTTGTTCTGAGGTTTAAGGATTAAAGTAATTTAATTTATGAATAAAGATAAGAAATAAAATGGAAATCTGCATCAGGTCACTGTTTGCTAATGTTTATATATGCATATATTTTGTGACCTTTGTCATCCAGTCTGAGTGTAATGACAAGTATGGAGTTGAATATCTCTTTAGTCCTTATTTAAACAGAGTATCTATGCAGGTCAGGACAACAAAGTCTGCTGTTGGGTCCTGCACTGAAATACTATATATATATAAATATGTCTGCATAGTGTTTACAGCATTACACCAGTACTCTAACATCTTAAACATTCCTTATGCACTTTCTAAACTGGTGTGAATCCCTTGACTTTACAGAATTTATTTGTCTATAAGTAATATTAAAATCAGATTTACCCTATTTCTTCAGACAGGAATGTTTATTCATTCCTCCAGTTAATCTGTGGAGTGAGCAGTTCAGTTTTAAAGTTTCCCTTAGATAATACAGGGAGATTTCTCTGTAATGATCATGCTTTCTGTGAAAATTTCTCTTCAGGTGATTCACGATCCCTAAGGCAAAGGGCTGGAAATACTTTTTTTTTTTTTTTTAATTGTTCCACTTTCAAACAAAAACATTTACGTGCAAATAATGTACATATTTGTTTCAATTTTTATGGAGGCTGCTATCTGCTTCCCTAGTACTTTTATGGGGGTTATCTAACACACATATGTAAAACCCATATGAAACAAAATTGACATTTACCTGACCTCATATTGAAAGCTGTAATAACATCTGTTCATCATAAATCTTTCATTTTACATCTTTCTTATATGCTGGTAAAATTAAGATAGGTTTCGTATAACTCTCCGAGGTAACCAAGTTCCAAATCACTTAGGAAAGAGACCCTTAGGTTAATTCTAGATATATTACACCAGCAGCAGAAAAATCTGCACCTATAGTTTTATAGGTTAAAAAAATCTCATACTAGAAACTAACAAGCAACACACACACTCAATGATTACAATTAGCATGTAGCTGCGCTGGAAAAGTATATATCCCTATTCTGAAACAGCTTCAATTTCCAGATGGTCTTATTAAGATGTAGCCTCAAGTATTGCAAATTATATGACTGTAGTCTTTGGATCAAATACTCAACTGGCACTGAGTCTTGTAGCTTAGATATTGCTCTTTATATTTAAA
Source organism: Netta rufina (assembly GCF_964035555.1). Classification (NCBI taxonomy): domain Eukaryota; kingdom Metazoa; phylum Chordata; class Aves; order Anseriformes; family Anatidae; genus Netta; species Netta rufina. Next base: position 55,004,654 of record NC_140126.1, read on the forward strand.
AAGTATTTAAATGAGACCACATCTTACCTTTTTTTTTTTTTTTTTTTTTCCTCCTTAAAGGAATATTAACCTTTGAAGTTATGTCTGCCTGATACTGATGCATGTAGGAAAACTCTGGTGTTAGAATCTCCTGATGTTTTTTTCCTATAGTGCAAGTACATATACAGAGACATAGCAAGGCTACTAGTACAAGTATCATGTACTTATATTATATTATATGTTGTCATAGCCAACAGGGGTTCATGAGGGGAAAGTCCTGCTTGACTAACTTAATTTCCTTTTATGACAGGGTTACCCATCTAGCTGAACAAGGGAAGCCAGCTGATGTAATCTCTTTGGATTTCAGCAAGGCTTTCTGTACTGTTTCTTATAATACTCTATAATACACAATACAATAGGTAAACAGTTGACTGTCAAGATGTGATCAAAGAGTGTGGTGGTTTCACGCTGATGACGAGCTAAATTCCACCACACCACTCTCTCACTCCTCCTCCTCCTCAAAAGAACAGAGAGAAAATATAAAATGAAAAATGGTGCATGGGTTGCAATAACCAACTACTGTTATGGGCAAGACAGACTTAAAATAGGAAGATTAACATAATTTATTAATAACAGATAACAGACTAGATAAAAGACTAGAACAGTAAGAAACTAAAAGCAAACTAAAAACACTTCCCCCCCAACCACACTCTTCTACCTCCTCTCCCCAGGCAGTGCAGGGAAACAAGTAATGGGGGCTGTGGTCAGTCTATAGCACTTCGCCTCCACTGCTAGTTCACGGTCACTCTCTGCCCCTGCTCCATGTGGAGTCTCTCCCACAGGATGCCGTCCTTCCCAAACTGATCCTGCATGGGCATCCCACAGGCAGCAGCTCTTCAAGAACTTCTCTAGTGTGGGTCTGTACCTCAGGGTCAATTCCCCAGGAGCAAACTGCTCCAGCACGGGTCCCCCACAGGTGGGCGGCAGCTCCCCTCAGACCCCCTGCTCCTGCGTGGGCTCCTCTCCACGGGCTGCAGCTCCGGCCCGGGGCCTGCTCCTGCGGGGGCTCTCCATGGGCCGCAGCCTCCTCCAGGCCACATCCACCTGCTCCACCGGGGGCTCCTCCACCCATGGGGGGGCTGCAGCGTGGAGATCTGCTCCATGTGGGACCCATGGGCTGCAGGGGGACAGCCTGCTCCACCAGGGGCCTCTCCCTGCACAGGCTGCAGGGGAATTTCTGCTGCCTGCCTGCAGCACCTCCTGCCCTCCTGCTGCACTGACCCTAGTGTCTGCAGAGCTGATTGTCTCTTATTTTCTAACTTCTCTCTCCTAGCTGCTGTTGCACAGCCATTTTTACCGCTTCTTAAATCTACTTTTACAGAGATACAACCAGTATCTGTCATTGTCTCAGCTTTAACCAGTGTCAGGTCCCTTTTGGAGACAGCTGGGACTGGCTTCTATATAACACGGCACAGCTGGACTCCTCGCAGAAGCCACTCATGCAGCCCCTTCAGTAGAAAAACTTTGCCAAGGAAGCCCATTGCAAAGGGTTATAGTAAATGGGGTTACATCAGGCTGGTGACCGACTGCTAGTGGGGATCTTCAGGGCTCAGTTTTAGAGACAGTTCTCTTTAATGCTTTTATAAATGACCCGGATGTAGGACTCAAATGCATACTAAGTAAGTTTGCAGGCAATACTAAATTAAGAGTGGTTGATTCCTCAAGGATGGAGAGGATCTTGACAGATTAGAGGGCTGGGCAGTTACCAAGTTGTTGTTGCTAAGGCATGTGGAAAGTAAGGGGGTAATTGGTGGCAGATAATATGGCTTCACTAAGGGCATATCATGCCTGACGAATCAGGTGGCCTTCTATGACAGCATTGGTGGATAGGGCAAGAGCAACTGAAATCATCTGCCTGGACTTGTGCAAAGCATTTGACACTGTCCCCCATATATGTGGCTCTGAGGCCAGTGCCACTGTCACAGTTTTGGGTTTCTTGATCATAGGAAAGTCTACATGACATTGGGTCTACTGACTCCTAATGTGAAGCCCCTATATCTAAGGGGGAAAAGGATTTATGGCCAGGAGTTAACAGGGATGATTGATAGGGCTTTAAACTAGATTTGAAGGTGATAGGGGATGAAACCAGGCCCACCAGTGACAAGCTTTGGGACTGCAAACCACTTTTTGAGGAACTGCATGCTGGTGAGGCCCTTCAGTCTGCCCCAAGAGAGGCTGAGTTGAATTTAAGACATCTGAAGTGTTCTTGTACATACACATGCAGCTCCCTGAAATGCTTGTATACTAATGCAAGTAGTATGGAAAACAAGAAAATTATGGTCTAATTACTGTCATGGAAACATGGTGAGATGAATCACAGCTGAAACGTTAGAATGGAGGGCTACGAGCTTTATAGGAGTGACAGGCAGGGAAGAAAGGATGGGGGTGTTGCTCTCTATGTTAAGAAATTGATAGATTGTGAAGAGTTCCCTCTAAGAAACAGCCAAGAGGAGGTTGAGAGGCTGTGGGTAAAAATAAAGGACCAGACCAGCAAAGGACATCTTGTGGTTGGAGTCTACTAGAGGCCACCTGATCAAAAGGAACCTGTGGATGAGGCCTTCTTGCTCCATCTACAGGAAGCATCGTGCTCACAGTCTCTCATCCTCTTGGGGGATTTCAACCACCCAGATGTTTACTGGGAAAGTCACATGGCAGGCAGTAAGCAATCCAGGAGACTCCTGGAGTCCGCTGAGGACAACTTTCTTGTCCAGGTATTAGACAAAACAACCAGAGGAGAAGTGTTACTGGACCTGGTGCTCACCAATGCAGAAAGCTCATTAAAGAAGTTAAGACTAGAGGAAACCTAGGTTGCAGTGGCCATGCACTGGTTGAGTTTGTGATCGCAACGGTTATGGACCTGATTAAGAGTAAAGTCAGGACCTTAAAATTCAGAAGAGACAACTTGCAGCTGTCCATAGAATCAATGATTATGATAATGATTAATGATAATGATCCATAGAATTAAAGATCCCATGGGAGGTGGTCATTGGGGACAGAGGATCTGATCAGAGCTGGCAACTCTTTAAGGATATTTTCCTTGGAGTGCAAGAGCTCTCTATTCACATGTGTAATAAATTAAGCAGGGAGGGCAGCAAACCGCATGGCTGAATAAGGATCTGCTGGTTCAAACTCTGGCAAAAGAAGGAAATGCACAAGCAGTGGAAACAAAGCCATGTGCCCTGAGAAGAGTACAGAAATGCTGTCTGGATGTGCAGTGATGGGATCAGAAAAGCCAAGGCACTGACAGAACTAAACTTGCTGAGGGATGCAAAGAATAATAAAAAGGGATTCTACAGGTACATTAGCTGCAAAAGAAAGCGCCTCTGACAAATAAAGACAGAGAACTGGTAATTACATATATGGTGAAGGCAGAGGTACTTAATAGATCCTTTACCTTGATCTTCACTGGTCTTCACATCTCTCATGTCTGCAAACCTCTAGGCAGGGGCTGGGGGAGCAGAGCCCCTCCTACTGTTAGTGAAGAGGCAGTTCAGGACTCCTAACTCAGATTAACCAATGAAAGCCCATGGACCTTGATGACATGCATCCCAGGGGCCTGAGGAAATTGGCTTATGTAGTCACCAAGCAACTCTCCATCACATTTGGAGAATCGTGGCAGTCAGGTAACGTACTTGGTGAGTGGAAAAAATGGATACATCACTCCCATTTTTAAAAAGGGTACAAGGGAAAAGCCAGGGAACTACAGACCGGTAAGCCTCACCTCTATGCCTAGCAAGACCATAGAAAGGATTCTCCTGGAAGCAATGTCAAGGCATAGGCAATACAAGGAGGTGATTTGAGACAGCCAGCATGGCTTCACCAAGGAAAAATCATGTCCAAACAATCTGGTGGCCATTTGGATGGAGTGACTACATCTGTCAACAAGGGAAGACTGACAGATGTCATCTACTTGGACTTCTATAAGGCTTTGACATGTTCATCATCCTGATCTGATTTGACATCCTGATCTCCAAATTGGAAAGATAAGGATTTGAAGAGTGTACCATCCAGTGGATAAGGAATTGGTTTGATGGCAACACCCTGAGAGTTGTAGTCAATGGTTCTATGTCCAGGTGGAGACAGGTGACGAGTGGTGTCCCTCAGGGGTCAGTCCTGGGACCGGTGCTTTTCAATAACATAGACAATAGGATTGAGTGCACCCTCAGCAACTTTCTAGATGACACCAAGATGAGTGGTTGCGGTTGATACCAAACAAGGAAGAGATGCCATTCAAAGGGACCTGGATGGGCTGGAGAAGTGGGTCCATGTGACCTGCATGAGGTTCAAGAAGACCAAGTGAAAGGTGCTGCACCTGGGTCAGGACAATCCCATACAGGAGTACAGACAGAGAGAAGAGCTCATTGAGAGCAGCCCTTCAGTGAAAGACTTGGGGGTGCTGGTGGATGAAAGGCTCGACATGAGTCGGCAATGTGTGCTCGCAGCCCAGAAGGCCAACTGCATCCTGGGCTGCATCACAAGAGCTGTGCCCAGCAGGTGGAGGGAGAGGATTGTCTGCCTCTGCTCTGCCATTGTGAGGCCTCACCTGTAGTCCAACATCCAGGTTTGGGGCCCAAATGCACCAGAAAGATGTGGTCCTGTTAGAGCGAGTCCAGAGGAGCGCTACAAAGATGACAAGAGGGCTGGAGCACCTCTACTATGAAGGCAGGCTGAGGGAGTTGGGGTTGTTCAGCATACAGAAGAGAAGGATTTGGGGAGACCTGATTGTGGCCTTTCAATACTTTGCAGAGTCCTATAAAGAAGACCTACTCAGGTAGATACTGATAGGACAAGGGGGAATGGTGTTAAACTAAAAGAGTTTAGTCTAGACATTAGGAGGAAATTCTTCACTGTAAGGCTAGTGAGGCATTGCCACAGGTTGCCCAGAGAGGCTGCAGATACCACATCCCCGGCCATGTTCAAGGCAAGGCTGGATGGGGCCATGGCCAACCTGTTCTAGTGGGTAGCAATCCTGACTATGGAGGGGTCTTGGAGTTAAATGATCTTTAAGGTCCCTTCCAACATAAGTCATTGTATGATGTGATTCCATGATCTCTCTGCAAGGCCTCACCCCTCTTGGTGGAGTCAACATCTCCACCCAGTTCGGTATCATCCACGAACCCGTTCCAAAAACCTGAAAGTCCTTCATCCAAATGGCTTATGAGAACTTTGAAGGGGAATGGTCCTAAAATGGAGCCCTTGGGGAACCCCACCAGTGACAGGTTGTCAGCCTGATGTAACCCCATTTGTGAGAACTCTCAGGGCCTGACCCATCAGCCAACTGTTCACCCAACTTCTACTTTTATCTTAGCTGTGTTCTGGTCATCAGAAGGACACTGTGAGAGACAGTATCCAAACCTTCACTGAAATCCAGACAGATTACATTGACTGGCTTCCTTCAGTCAACTAGCTGTGTGATCATAGAAGTCATAGAAGTCATAGAAGGAAATTAAGTTTCTTAGGTATGACCTTCCCCTAATGAACCCACGTTGGCTCTGACCAATGACTGTGCTGTCCTTTAGGCGATTTTCAGTAACTCCCAGAGAGCAGACCCTGCACACAGCTGGAACATGGCCTGGGACAGCGCAATAAGCTGCAGCTGAGAGCAGCAGTGCCAGAGAGCTCCTGGGTTGTGGCACCAAGAGCAGGGACCCAGCTTTGCCTCTTCTGCTCCAGCACTGCGGTGGATGTCCTGACTCGCCTGTCATGGGGTGAGGAGCCATCTGCAGCCCTGCACGGCTCCCACAGGCTGATCCACACCTCCTCACCCTGCCCAGGGCCTGGGCACAGCACTGGCCACAGCATGGCCTTCGTCCTCCTGCGCCTGCTCCTCCCGCTCTCCCCAGGCTGCTGATGACTCCACCACCGCAGTGGCTGTATCCTAACCACCTCCCACCTCATGATGTGACACCAGGCCGGGGGCTGTTCCCCATGAAACTGGCTGCACGCACCAGAATTGGCACCAAGCAGTGGTCTTGACCTGAGTGGCCCTCTCGTGGGGCAGCCATGTTAGACCAGGGGGACTATGCACAGGCCTCAGGGTGGAAAGGCGAGGGGGGCTGCGTTTTGTGGAATAAAATGGTGGCGTGTGGATTTAGAAGAAAGGTCCAGCCCCACCATGTCAACCGGCAGAGGGTTCCAAATGCTTGGCCAGCCCTAGAAGCCAACTTGTCAATTCCAAAGTGTCAGAAGTCAAGCAGGAGGGGCAGAAGGCCCGCTTGGCTGAACAGGGAACTTCTTCAGGAGCTTAGGTGGAAAATGAAAATGTATGGCCGCTAGAAGCAAGGTCGGGCGACATAACAGGACTACAGGGATGCTGCTCGCAGGGATGTAGATAGAGCAGAGATATTCAACACCTTTTTCGGCACTGTCTTTAACACCGTTGATGGGCTTGGGGACCCCAGCTGCCCTGAGTTGGAGGACAGTGATTGCTGGAGCGATAAACTCCAAGTTTACCCCAAACTTGTGCAGGATTTGCTTCTCCACCTGGATGCATACAAGTCCACGGGGCCTGATAGGATTCCTCCCAGAGTGCTCAGAGAGCTATCTGATGTCATCGCGGGACTTCTCTCAATTATTTTTCAGTGGTCTTGGGAATCTGGAGAGGTCCCAGCTGACCGGAAGCTGGCAAATGTGGTCCCAGTTTTAAAGAAGGGCAAGAAAGAAGATCCCAGCAATTACAGGCTTGTCAGTCTCACTTCCATGTCTGTTAAAAATGCGGAGAAGACTATTCTGGGAGTTACTGAAAAACACCTAAAGGACAGCACAGTCATTGGTCAGAGCCACCATGGCTTCACTAGGGGAAGGTCATATCTAACACACCTAATTTCCATCTATGACTAGATCATGCAGCTAGTTGACCGAAGGAAGCCAGTCAGTGTAATCATCCTAGATTAAAAAAAAAAAAAAAAAAGTTATTATGTTTGCATCAGTTAGATAAAAGCATCATAAATTGGGTGAACAATTGGCTGATGGGTCAGGCCCTGAGGGTTCTTGTAAATGGGGTTACATCGGGTTGGCAACCTGTCACAAGTGGGGTTCCCCAAGGGCTCCTTTTTAGGACCAGTCCTCTTCAATATTTTCACAGATGATTTGGATGAAATACTTGAAAGTTTTTGAGCAAGTCCAAGGGCAATTCCAAATTGGATGGAATTGTTGACTCTCTCGAGGGGGGTGAGGCCTTGCAGATAGACCTGGACAAATCAGAGAGCTGGGCAATCACCAGCAATATGAAGTTGAACAAGAGCAAGTGCCGGATTCTGCACGTGGGGATGGGCGAGCCTGGTTATACGTACAGACTGGGGGACAAGATGCTGGAGAGCAGCCCCGCAGAAAAGGATCTGGGGGTTTTGGCCGACAGCAAGCTGAACATGAGCCAGCAGCATGTCCTGGCAGCCAAAAGGGCCAACTGCATCCTGGGGTGCATCAAGCATGGCATTGCTAGCCAGTCACTTGGACAAGCTCCCTGGCAGATAAGTGGTCATGGCACTGAACCTACTAGGGTTCAAGAAGCGTTTGAACAATAGGCATCAGGAAAGGGAGAAGAAAGCAGGAGGGGTGGGGATGGCAATGACCCCTGTGCTGTTTGCAACACTGACACCTTTTCTGGGATTTTATTTGTACTCTGTGTGGTGGAATAGGACCCTGATGACCTTTGGGTCCTTTGGGGCTGGCGTGTGTCTCAGCTGCTGTCCGGCCCTGGTCTTGGCACATCTGCTACTGTTGCCGGCGGAGTGGCCTCTTCTTCAGGCGGGGAGGAGTCGGTCTTCCTCTTAGGGGCTCTCCAGGGCCCCCCAGGAGGGCAGCCCCTGCCCCGCCTGGTGCTGGAGGGACCTGCTGCAGCCTCCTGTGGCTCCTCACGAGGTGGTGCCTGCTCCACTGGTTCTGCAGCAGGGGTGGAGTGAGGGTGGCTAGGACTCCCTCGACGGGCTTCTCGTGATGTGCTGGGCACCTCATCCCCACTGGAGCTGGCTGGCTGGAGAGAGGGAGCTGGGACGGGTCCAGGAGCCACCCCTTCCAGGCCAGGTGGGCTGGCTTCTGACATGGGGCTGGCCTCCCGGTGCTCGGCCACAGAGGGCACATTGAGGCCCAGCAGGCGGTGAGCCTCCCTGCTGCACAGCTGCACGGCGACATCCAGGAGGTCACGCACAGGAGGTCGCCACATGCTGGTGGAGGTTGAGCTCCAGCAGCTGGACCAGGAGCTCTTTCTCCAGTCCAAACAGGCACAGGGTCTTCCTGACTGCGTACTCCAAGATGAGTGCCTCTGGATGCCTTGTCCTGAAGATGCGCCCCAGCTCCCGGCGCACCCAGGAGAGCAGCAGCTGGAGCAGAGCAGGGTGCCCCCGGAAAAGTTGGCCCCAGGTGTCCGTGGGGAGGCCGCCCACCAGAGGCCTGGGTGCCTGGGCAGGGGGTCTGTCGGTGGATGCTGCCTCCGATGGGCTCCTTGACCTTGTCATCAGCCTGCACCGAGTGCACAATTGATGTTACCCTCTGCTTGCAGAGGGGGCACTCGGGCTTGCTGCCAGCCCACCGCTGGATGCATGAGAAGCAGAACTGGTGGAAGCATGGGAGAGTGTAAGCGGCGCTGCCCCAGGTGTCCAGGCATATGGGGCAGTGGGTGTCCAACGCTGTGGCCATGCTCGCCACCAGCTGCAGTGGGCTGGGGGGAGCGGCAGGTGACCATGCGCTCCCTCGCACTGATGCTGCAGCAGTGAGTGTCACTCTGGAAGAGGAAGAGAGGGGCCACTGCCATTCTCTGGCCTGGGGAGGGTCCCTCAAGGAGGAACCCCCGCTGCCAGCTGCCAGCACGACATGTCGTCGCACAGCACACCTTTGCTGCTGCACGTGCGCCTCCTGGATGTCCCAGCTGCCTGGTCCAAGCAGGGCTGGGAGAAAAGCAGAGGTGGCTCTGGGGACGTGAGCCTCTGAGAGCTGCACAAAGCAGCTCTGAGAGCACGACCCAGCACCGAGGCTCGCCAAATTCCACACTCCAATCCTCACACAGATGCTCAGCTGGAGGGGAGGCACAAACTGCTGGGCTGAGTTGCCGTGCCCGGATTTAAGCGGTGAGGGCCACGCAGTCACAAAGCATCGCCTGGAGACATTCCGGAGCACCAGGGAGATGTCACAGACAGTTGCCGGGCACACCAACGCCCACCAGCTGGGCACATTGCCACCGGCATGTCACAGTCCATCACTGTGACATCGCAATGGGCTGTCCTCACCTGCAGCACGTTCTCCAGTAGTGCTTCAGCCCCAGCACATGTTTCTGCCACCTCCCCACACATCCCCCCACCCCCTCTTCGGCACCACTAACAGGGCTTGCACTAGGCTGCAAGTAAAGAAAAACAAAAGATGTGACTATTCCACAGGCAATGTCTTGGTCTGTGTCAAAACAGAGCTCACGGCAGTGCCTGTGGGTGCTGCTAGCAATGGTGTTTATGGGGGACTCTCGCCTTGAGTCCTGAGACGCTCTGGCCTCCAGTTTCCCCCCCCCCTACCCCCCCCCCCCCCCCCCCCCCCAATATAGCCTCATAGAATCAGGGTATCGCAAGATCATTAATGCTGGAAAAGACCTCCAAGATTATCTGGTCCAACCATCTCCCTCCCACCAATATCACCCACTAAACCATGTCCCTAAGGACCAGGTCCAACCTTTCCTTAAATGCCTCCAGAGACAGTGACTCCACCACCTCCCTGGGCAACCGATTTCAATGCCTAATGCTTTTTATGAACATATTCAAGCTATTAGGTGAATCATTTCCTTCACTATCATCTTACCAGCTGTTACAATAGATTTGAAGTTCCTAACCAGAACAGTACCTTGGCTCTCAACAGGAGATTATCTAGTCCAGAAGAATAATCCCAGCAAAGTGAAAGATATTTGATAAGGATGGTTAAAACCAAAGGAATTGTCTGGCTAGCACAGAGAGACAGAAGGTGGGAACATAACACTTTCTACACACAAAGCTCTTGTTCATTTCCTAACTTCAAACCCCCAAAAAATCACATGTACCATCTGCTAAAAGAACAGCTGCTTTTATATTTGACTGAAAGAGCTGCCCAGACCCTCATTTCCGGGAGACTCCAGTCTCTGGAAGTCCCGCTGGGGCCTGAAGGCAGAAGTGGATGTCATGGGTGCAAGAGTGCCCAGCTGGATGAACTTTTCAAGCAGGTGTCTCTGTTGTGAGAGGAGCTCACCAGGCAATGTAGCATCCAGGAGTATGAGTGGCAGACTGACAAATGGTGTTACTCTCTGAGGCGGGTGGAGCAACAGCCCTGCCTGAAGTCCTGGCTAGGGGAATGTAAACAAACTTGTGGCCCTGAACGAACACATTTGAGAGGCTCACCAGACAAGGGACAGTGGACCCTTGTCTCAGTTCAGAGCCAGAGGTGTCTGTCCCTTGCCCCTGAAGTGCCCCTGTGCAACAGATATGGTGCTCTAGAGCAGGAGAGAGGAGACTCCGAGAGTTAGAGCAAAGACCTCAGAAAGCCAACCACATGAAGTTGGTTCAGTCTCCGGCCTGCATCAGAAGCAGTGCCACACACAAAAAAAAAAAAAAAAAAAAGGCATGAAGGGAATTAGTCTTTGGAGACTCCTCTCTCAGGAACCACCTTGCAGACCATGATACTCTGCTCCTCTGCGGAGCACGCCCGCCCTGGAGCCTGTTGCCTTTTGGCCAACCATAAAATCAGCCACTCCTGAGGGTGCTGTCTTGAAGCTGTCACTAACTCTACACACCACCACATTCACCACCGATTTTTGATGTCCAGCAATGGACTAGTGAGCCCTAGCACTAGCCAGTATATGGATGTTGTGTGCCCACCATCCAACTGCACTTCATCTGTCGGTTGCCTTTTCACCAACTATGAAATCAGCCATTCCTGAGCATGCTGTCTTGAAACAGTGCTGTATTTTAACGTGGCCAGCAGCTACACAGCTGTTCGCTTACCCTCAACCCCTGCCCCCCAGGGGGATGTGGGAGAGAATCATTAAAAAAGTGAAAGTTTGTATGTTGAGATAAAGTCAGTTTATTAGGACAGGAAAGAAAGGAAAAATATAAAAATGATGCTAATGGTACTGCTAATAATGTGTACAAAACAAGTGATGCACAATGCAATTGCTCACCTGACTTTCTCATCCATCGTTTCATGTTGTATAGAGCGGCAGCTGACACAGGTTCAGTTTGTGTCCCTGGCCCTGCCTTGGGGCCTGTCACATGAGTTGGGGTGGCTGCAGGGCCCGTCACAGAGGTTAGAATGGCTGCAGGGTGCCTTACAGGGTTTAAAGTGGCTGCAGGGCCTGTCACAGAGGTTGGACTGGCCACTGGGCCTGTCACGGGTCTTGGAGTGGCTGCTGGGTTTGGAGTGGCTGCAGGGCCTGTCACTGAGGCTATAGTGGTGTTGATTGCAGGCACTAATGAAGATAGTACTACTTATAATAGTGTGTACAAAAGAAGTGATGCACAGTGCAATTGCTTGCTACCTGCTGAATGATGCCCAGCCTGTCCCCAAGCAGCAGTCCCTGCCACCTCAGCCAGCCACCCCGTATTAACTGTTCAGCATGATGTCCTATGGTGTGGAATACCCCTTTGGCCAGTCTGGGTCAGTTGTCCTGATTCTGTCCCCTCCCAACTCCTGCTGCACCCCAACCTGCCCCTTGGCAGGACAGTGTGAGAAGCTGAAAAGTCCTTGGCTTAGGGTAAGGACTGCTCTGCAACAACTAAAATATCAGTGTGTTATCAACATTATTTCCATCCTAAATCCAAAACACAGAACTATACCAGCTACTGGGAGGAAAATTAACTCTATCCTAACTGAAACCAGGACACCTAACTGAAAAGAGTCACCTGCTTCTCACACCACCACATTTGCTGGTGATTTCTGACATCTGGCAATGGACTGGTGAGCGAGCAACCTATTTGTCTGCAGCCTTAAGTCCATTAGTTCAGATCTCAGGGTTTGACTGTAAGTGCAGCAACCTATCCCTAGCACTCTGGTTAAGAAAAGCCCACTTAGTTATGGCTAGCAGGGAAAAGTGTTAGTAAAAATGTAGGTCTAAACTGCACAACCTGGAGCTTCATTTGGGATTGATGAGCATGGCCCAGCATTACAGCTATCGGGGGGGGTTAGTTCATCCCTCAACCCAAGGGATAGTTAGTTCAAGTCAATTGTTTCAACACACCAGCTGCTGAATGAATGATTTTAAAATGTTTGTAACAGTGAACAGAGCAACAGGGATTTTTCTGAGAAGGTCATGTGTGATGTACTCTGTGCTATGTCGTCATTACTAAATCCTGATTTGGGTTATCAGTTTGGAAATGAGGAAGTATGCATCCAGGTGGAGAAGCAAATCCTGCACAAGTTTGGGGTAAACTTGGAGTTTATCGCTCCAGCAATCACTGTCCTCCAACTCAGGGCAGCTGGGGTCCCCAAGCCCATCAACGGTGTTAAAGACAGTGCCGAAAAAGGTGTTGAATATCTCTGCTCTATCTACATCCCTGCGAGCAGCATCCCTGTAGTCCTGTTATGTCGCCCGACCTTGCTTCTAGCGGCCATACATTTTCATTTTCCACCTAAGCTCCTGAAGAAGTTCCCTGTTCAGCCAAGCGGGCCTTCTGCCCCTCCTGCTTGACTTCTGACACTTTGGAATTGACAAGTTGGCTTCTAGGGCTGGCCAAGCATTTGGAACCCTCTGCCGGTTGACATGGTGGGGCTGGACCTTTCTTCTAAATCCACACGCCACCATTTTATTCCACAAAACGCAGCCCCCCTCGCCTTTCCACCCTGAGGCCTGTGCATAGTCCCCCTGGTCTAACATGGCTGCCCCACGAGAGGGCCACTCAGGTCAAGACCACTGCTTGGTGCCAATTCTGGTGCGTGCAGCCAGTTTCATGGGGAACAGCCCCCGGCCTGGTGTCACATCATGAGGTGGGAGGTGGTTAGGATACAGCCACTGCGGTGGTGGAGTCATCAGCAGCCTGGGGAGAGCGGGAGGAGCAGGCGCAGGAGGACGAAGGCCATGCTGTGGTCAGTGCTGTGCCCAGGCCCTGGGCAGGGTGAGGAGGTGTGGATCAGCCTGTGGGAGCCGTGCAGGGCTGCAGATGGCTCCTCACCCCATGACAGGCGAGTCAGGACATCCACCGCAGTGCTGGAGCAGAAGAGGCAAAGCTGGGTCCCTGCTCTTGGTGCCACAACCCAGGAGCTCTCTGGCACTGCTGCTCTCAGCTGCAGCTTATTGCGCTGTCCCAGGCCATGTTCCAGCTGTGTGCAGGGTCTGCTCTCTGGGAGTTACTGAAAATCGCCTAAAGGACAGCACAGTCATTGGTCAGAGCCAACGTGGGTTCATTAGGGGAAGGTCATACCTAAGAAACTTAATTTCCTTCTATGACTTCTATGACTTCTATGATCACACAGCTAGTTGACTGAAGGAATCCAGTCAATGTAATCTGTCTGGATTTCAGTGAAGATTTGGATACTGTCTCTCACAGTGTCCTTCTGATGACCAGAACACAGCTAAGATAAAAGTAGAAGTTGGGTGAACAGTTGGCTGATGGGTCAGGCCCTGAGAGTTCTCACAAATGGGGTTACATCAGGCTGACAACCTGTCACTGGTGGGGTTCCCCAAGGGCTCCATTTTAGGACCATTCCCCTTCAAAGTTCTCATAAGCCATTTGGATGAAGGACTTTCAGGTTTTTGGAACGGGTTCGTGGATGATACCGAACTGGGTGGAGATGTTGACTCCACCAAGAGGGGTGAGGCCTTGCAGAGAGATCATGGAATCACATCATACAATGACTTATGTTGGAAGGGACCTTAAAGATCATTTAACTCCAAGACCCCTCCATAGTCAGGATTGCTACCCACTAGAACAGGTTGGCCATGGCCCCATCCAGCCTTGCCTTGAACATGGCCGGGGATGTGGTATCTGCAGCCTCTCTGGGCAACCTGTGGCAATGCCTCACTAGCCTTACAGTGAAGAATTTCCTCCTAATGTCTAGACTAAACTCTTTTAGTTTAACACCATTCCCCCTTGTCCTATCAGTATCTACCTGAGTAGGTCTTCTTTATAGGACTCTGCAAAGTATTGAAAGGCCACAATCAGGTCTCCCCAAATCCTTCTCTTCTGTATGCTGAACAACCCCAACTCCCTCAGCCTGCCTTCATAGTAGAGGTGCTCCAGCCCTCTTGTCATCTTTGTAGCGCTCCTCTGGACTCGCTCTAACAGGACCACATCTTTCTGGTGCATTTGGGCCCCAAACCTGGATGTTGGACTACAGGTGAGGCCTCACAATGGCAGAGCAGAGGCAGACAATCCTCTCCCTCCACCTGCTGGGCACAGCTCTTGTGATGCAGCCCAGGATGCAGTTGGCCTTCTGGGCTGCGAGCACACATTGCCGACTCATGTCGAGCCTTTCATCCACCAGCACCCCCAAGTCTTTCACTGAAGGGCTGCTCTCAATGAGCTCTTCTCTCTGTCTGTACTCCTGTATGGGATTGTCCTGACCCAGGTGCAGCACCTTTCACTTGGTCTTCTTGAACCTCATGCAGGTCACATGGACCCACTTCTCCAGCCCATCCAGGTCCCTTTGAATGGCATCTCTTCCTTGTTTGGTATCAACCGCAACCACTCATCTTGGTGTCATCTAGAAAGTTGCTGAGGGTGCACTCAATCCTATTGTCTGTGTTATTGAAAAGCACCGGTCCCAGGACTGACCCCTGAGGGACACCACTCGTCACCTGTCTCCACCTGGATATAAAACCATTGACCACTATTCTTTGGGTGTGGCCATCAAGTCAACTCCTTATTCTTAGATTCTGTGGTTTTACAATTCTGAATTCACCACCTGCAATATCATGTTCTGTTCTTATGCAATGCTAGCTAAAAGTAGTATGGGATTCACCAGTGAGAAACCTGTGCATTTAATCTTTGTGTCATCTGTCTGTTTTCTCCTGTAAATGCTTCAGAGTTCACAAACACCACAGAAATGTTAATTAAGGAATTCAGGAAGGGGTGGGTGGAAAGACTGTAATAACCTCATTGCTGTGGGATGTTGCAACATCCAAACACATAACAAGAGTAGAGGAAATCTGGTAGTGAGAACATAGAAAGAGCTCTATGGAAAGCTATAGGAGGGCCAGGTCACCCACAGTTGCTGCAAGTGGCTCTGGTAGGCATCTTTAAGAATGAAATGAAGATGTATACCTGTAAGGAACCAGAGTTCATTAGATATTCCTAAGCTAAATAAGATGCAAAAACAGGAAAAATTCTCATGAATAAGTGCAGTCTTACTAAAGAGTCTTGTAGTTCAATCTTCTAGCTAATCACAGCAGTAACACTGCCATGTTAGTGTATTTCTACAGCTTCAAGTAACTTTTTTTTTTTTTTTTTTTTTTTTTAATATGTCTCTCCTGAACTGAAGGAAAGCTAAGCAATCTAGCAGGCATAATACTCCTTTATGGTTAATAGAGTGTTCAGCTGCTCTTGCAAATCTTATACCATGAGCTTTCTACAATATGCACTTAGCTTTTGGGGAGGTGGCGCTGAGGTGTGGAAAAAGCATTTTACACTAACAAGTGACTTACTTACTTAAGAAAGTAAGATGCCTGGCATGCTGTGTTGCTGTGGGGAAAGCATCTAACCCCTAATTATTTTTTGTTTTGTTTTGTTTTTGTTTCAAGGGATTTCTAACATGTACTCACTGCACACGAGATAGTTGAAACTAAACAGATCGTGCCCACATACTGACATCCATGGTTTATTATCATTTGTGGGTAAAACAGCTCCACATATAATCATTACTTACTCTTTCCGAAGCCTAACTTCAGAGATCTTGGATATTTATTTTCTGTTTAAAATAGAATGATATGGCTTAGGGTCATACCAGAGAATCCATAGCCAAACCTGCCCTAAACCTTAATAACCTGGCAGTTTGTTTCATCCACCCTCTCTGTATTTCCCTGAACCACTGCTGTTCTGTATTATTACCATTTTTATTGGCAGTTCCAGTTTTAATGAACAGGATGACTCATCCAGTGTTCAAGCTATTACAGTATCATATTTTAGGAGAGAAATCAAGAATTTGTTTCTAATTTGTACACTCATAGGTATTTAGATGCCATTTATTTTCCTTTCTGTAGTAGCTATTCACACCCATTAAGCAGAGGTACCTAGCTCAAAAAGCTCACAGGCAGTCTGAGAGCTCCATCTCTGTAATATATGTAGCTAACTGTTATCTTTGTTACTACAAACAAACTACTTAGTACTGCCTGTAGTATAGAAAATTAAAGGCTATATATAAAGAGAGGATACGCAAAAGCCACCCACTACTGCAATAAAGGAAATGTGATTAATCATTACATGTGCTGCCAAGGAAAGATTTTCTTGTGGTAATTATAGTACAATATAACCTTTCATAGGCAGGAGAGGAAAAAAATATGAATAAAAGTGGCAGAACACTGCACACACAAGAATACAGTTGCTGAGCCTTTAATAAGTTAAGAAAGTGCCCTCTCTTGCTGTTTACTCCCTATCTTCCTAATCATTTTTTGGTTTTGTTTGTTTGTTTGCTTGCTAGCTTTTAATTTATTACTTCCATCTTGATCAATGGTTGCTATCAAGGACAGGAGACACATCAGAAAACTTTCTGCAAATAAAAAATGTCCTTCTACTCTGACTGTACCTCTCTCAGAAAATAAATAAATAGAGTCATTGACTGATGAACATGTATTTAGCCAGGTTTCATTTTCTCTCTTTTTAGCTATCTGTCCCTGGCTTTGATTTGCTTGCCTTTGCCTCTTAATGCTTTTCCCTGCACTCATAATAGAGCAAGCCTGTCCATTGTTCTGTGAGTGTAACATATGTGGATAGCGCTAGATGAGAAAAAACCTACTTAATTTTTAATGTCTCCAAATGTTTTTTGATATTCAGTTTGACTTCAGTTTTCTATTCATGGATATATTCTCCATGTTTCTAGTGTGAGGACAAATAAGAGCACACACAGTTTCTTCTGTTTACCGTATTTCCATGTTAGAATGAGGTAAGAATAATCAGTCTGTGTTAAAGCCCATGTTCATGTCCACAGAGAGGAGTAGAAGAAATACAGAGCTTGTCTGCTACCTCATATGATAACCTTGTACAGGCAGGAAAGGTAGGAACGCCTCCAGGCTGACACTAGAGTTGTAGTTTAACCTAGGAGGCAGCTAAGCACCACACAGCCACTTGCTCACTCCACCACCCCTCTCAGTGGGATGGGGGAGAGAATCAGGGGAAGAAGAACAAATAATAAAGGTAAAACTTGTTGGTTTAGATAAAATCCGTTCAATAAAACAGTAAAGGAAGGGGAAATAATAATAATCATTGTGACAGGTACCCTCTTTGCTGGGTTAAAAAAAAGGCTGGATGGATGGGCCTGGGGAGTAGTGGTGAATGGAGTGAAATCCAGCTGGCAACTGGTCACAAGTGTTTTTCTCCAGGAATAGGTATTGGGGCCCATACTCTTTAATATCTTTATTTGGATGAGGAAATTGAGGGCACCCTCAGTACCTCAGTAAGTTTTTAGATGACACCAAGTTGGGGGGAAGTGTCAATCTGTGGAAGGATACGAAGGTCCTGCAGAGGGACCTGGACACGAGGGGTCAATAGGCAGAGGCCAATGGGGTGAGGTTCAACATGGCTGAACGCTGGGTCCTGCACTTTGGCCACAACAACCCCATGCAGTGCTACAGGCTTGGAGCAGAGGGGCTGGAAAGCTGGGCAGAGGAAAAGGATCTGGGGGAGCTGGCTGATGCTCGCCTGAACATGAGCCGGCAGTGTGCCCAGAAAGCCAAGAAGGCCAACGGCATCCTGGCTTGTGTCAGGAATAGTGCAGCCAGCAGGACCAGGGAGGTGATCATCCCCCAGTGCTCTGCTCTGGTGAGGCTGCACCTAGAGTACTATGTTTAGCTTTGGGCCCCTCAGTACAAGAAGGACATTGAGGCCCTGAAGCACATCCAGAGAAGGGCTACAAAGCTGTTGCACAAGTCCTGTAAGGAGCAGCTGAGGGCACTGGGGTTGTTTAGTCTGGAGAAGAGAAGGCTCAGGGGAGACCTCATTGCTCTCTACAGCTACCTGAAAGGAAGCTGTGGGGAGCTGGGGGTCGGCCTCTACCACATAACTAGCAATAGAGGGAATGGCGTCAAGTTGTTCCATGGGAGGCTCAGGTTGGAAATTAGGAGAAATTTCTTCTCAGAAAGAGCAGTCAGGCATTGCAATGGGTTGCCCAGGGAGGTGGAGGAGTCACCGTCCCTTGGGGTATTCAAGGAAGGGTTGAACATGGTGCTTATGGACATGGTATGGTGGGTGATATTGGTGGTAGGGGACTGTTGGACTAGATGGTCTTGGAGGTCTTTTCCAACCTTAATTATTTTATGATTCTATGAAAAGAATATTCAAAGCAAGTGAAGCACAATGCAATTGCACACCACCAGCCAGCAGATCCCCAGCCATACCAGGAACAGTGTCCCCCACACACACATACACCATCCTGACACCCCAGTTTTATTGTTCAGCATGACACCATTTGGACATCCCTCTGGCCTGTCTGGGCCAGCTATCATGACTATGTCTTGTTGCAGCTCCAGGTGCATCTCCAGCCTCCTCACTAGAAGGGCAAAACCAGAAGCAGAAAAGTCCTTGGCTCTGTGTAGGCATCGCTCTGCAACAACTTAAATATTAGTATCTTATCCAATCTTACTGGGTTGGTTATTTCCAACCTAAATACAATACAACTTCTAGGAAAAAAAATAAATAAAAAAAAATCCCAGCTGAAAACAGGACACTTAATAAATTGCAGGTGAAGGGAGAGTGGGCAAAATGCAGAAATGCTGTCAAATATCAGAGTCCACTTACGATTCTATGAATAACACTGTAGCCAACTAGTGGTTTCTCTAGCAAAAGAGGCTCAAGTAGCACCTCTACTCAGCAGCAAATAGTGAAGCTAAAGCTGACAAACAAGAAAAACAAAGCTCTGTTCCCAAAATAAACAAACATTTACATTTGAATCAAAACATTAAAATATATGTCTACGTACTCAGATAAAATTGTTTTAAAAAACTTGTCTTCCACATAATTAATTCAACTGGTGCACTGAACATATGTCTGGAGCCAGGAATCTAATAAAGCGCATCAACCTCTTGCTCCCTTGCAATGTTCAAACGATGGCCCCTGAGTGACAGAGGGCTGCAAGCCTAGGAGTAAGCAGTCTGATCACAGGAGTGCCTGGCAGACCTTGTGTCTGAGTGTGACATTAGATACAGGCCTGTGAACTGCATATTCTTAGTGGTAAATAAAGCATTCATTACAATGGATACTCAGTACAAAGAGGTGCAAGGTCAAGGTTAAAGCCCCTCATGAGCAAAGCAAGGTCACTCCAGGTCTGCTGAGACCATCCCTGTAGCTGCAGAGGTCAAGCCCCAGGAGGGAGCAGCCTAATTCCAACAGTGATTTTGTCTCCTAAACTCAAATATCTGTCTGTAAGTAGAGATTTAACCCAAAGACTCCAATCAACATGTACTTTCTGCAGAATGTTTGTATTTCCTTGTTGCTTTTTTTTTTTTTTTCCTTGTGTTTCAGCCTGCTTGAAATGACAAGAGTTCAATACAGACCAGTAGCTGCTACACTCAAATCTATGTGGCATGAGCCTGCAGTGAATGACAAAATACATTAGTTGTGAATTAAAACCCACACTGTATGCAGACAGTTTCCACAGTGCAGCAGTCCAAGCTTGGTTTTCTGAGCACTGCTCACCCAGTATGACCAAGAAGAATTTTCAAAAGGAACATCTTTATTTTACTGCAAGATTTTAAATAGCTTTCCCTGTCTCAGGCAACTTGATAAAATGTGTAGATTAGTTAATAGTAATAAGAATTATTATTATTAATTAATTATATTATTAAGTAACAGATATTGTTTTTGAAATACAGACCCAGCACAGGTAAAGTATGATTAAACAAGAGGCCACACACCTGCACCTCTGCCTTGCCCTAAAGGTAAAATCAGCAAGGATACACATACAGGGAAAGAAAAACACGCACACACATAAACTCTTCAGGAAATGAAAGCCGTCAGTAGAAACAGAAGTACAGAAACAGTATGAAAGCTACAGAGAATGGAAAAAAAAAAATAAAAAAGTTAAATTACCTGTAGGAATCTGTCATTATGTTTCTGAGACTCTATGATAGTTAACATGGACTTCATTAATAATGTTTACTGGTTCCAAATCTCTAGAAAAGTTCATCTAGTCTGCTACATTATAGCCACCACTTTTTATTCAGCTTCCAAGCATGTTTTCAGTGGGTGAATTATGTTTCAAACCTGTGCAAATCTGATAGCTGAAGAATTCATGCTTATGGAAATAAAATAGGTATTTAAGACCATTTAAGTGGTTTTCTAAATATATTTATATGTACATATAGAAATACGAGTGGAAATTCTTATAGAATATTGGTTTAAGTCAGTGACAGATTGCTTTTTTCAGGATTCCATAACTATTTGGGTATATTTCGCACTGTAGGAAAAGCCTCAGTTTGCACATGGAAAAAATGTGAATACAGAATAATTAATTGGTTAGCTTATGGGCACATTCTTTGCTAGAAGTAAGCCTAAGCCTTTCTGAGTACAAAACCAATTCTTTATGTACAAGATTCATCTTTTCTTTCCTTTCCATTCTAAGTTATCTACAATTTTTAACCTTTTGTTGCTACTTGTCAAATTTTGCATGGTGAATTGTAAAGAAAAAGCACATGACTAAAGAGAAGAAATTATGTTTTCTGATAGACAATTTAGAATTTCGTGAGCGACTTTCAAGAAGGAAACTGTAAGGTGGAATTTCATTACTAATTTCTTTGGCCAAAACACCACCACCGAACAGAATAAATAAATAAATAAATAAATAAATAAATAAATAAATAAATAAATAGAGTAGATCATACCGTAATGTAAAAAGAAAACAATAAAAAAAAATTAGCAGTGAATATGCTCTATATATTTAGGAAAGTCTGTCTTACTACATTATTTATCTGCAAACTTCATAATGATGAGTTATCTGAATTTGTTACAATGTTATCTCTTAATTTCCAGTCACTTGATTTTGTATTTTAAAACTACTTTCCTGAAAAGCTTCACATGAACCAATAAACGTCTACACTTGACACAAAAAGAGATGATTTATTTCTCTACTGCATCCAAAAAGATAATTGCATGGAAGTCTGAGGGGTACAAACTACATTTCAAAATAACTAGATGAGTCTGTAACATAGTACAGTCCAAAAGGTAGAGAAAAAAAAAAAAAAAAAAGCCAGTGGCACAAATTTTATAGCTGTTTTTTGATTAATATATATATATTCTATATATGTCCTATATATGATTTATATTTGTTTATGTGGTCCTGGAGGTGTAGTTAATAATTTCTCATAAAGCAGAAATTATTATGGAAGCTTGACTGCATTCTTTTGTTTGCTTTGATAGATCCCAATAATTTGTCTTGAGATTTTACAGCTGTTTGTCCAAACCATAACATGTACCTCCTAGGCTTCACATAGTTATTTGTTAGGGTGTGTCAGTTCATTCATATTATTCATTACTGCTATATCTACACACCCTATAGAAATTTTTGAAAGCCAATTGTAGGCTAAAACCAGGTATAATTTATATCTCCACTTGTTTTTCTTGTACAACTGTTTGTAGTACACTTTCTACAGCTCTCTTTTTTTTTCTTTTTTTTTTTTCTTTTTCTTCTTCACTCTACTTTTTCATCTATCATAATTTAGCTACTGTTCTTAGAAGTAACAATTAGTGTAGAAAGACTGCTATGCAGGGACAATGTTTACATTTCTTCCTGATCATCATTCTTATCTGTATAGAAAGGAGCTCCAATAGCCTGAGAATAACCCTCCTTGAAAGAACTTTTGTGCCATTCTTTACCATTGCTGGCAGAGTGAGGTTTTTGGCCCTATAATGAATCTTGAGAGTCAAGAGACTATCCCTGAGACAACCTCTTTTCAAGTCTAATGAGAACCCTGAAGAAACAATGGTCAGGAATTTGACTGTGTTCATCATCAGAACATCAAGACTCTATAATTCTTAGTGTAAACCTGAAACTGCTAGAAGCATTTCCACCTGAAGTCATTCACTTACTGGAACCATTTGGATCTGAGATTGCACAGAAGATGCCTGAAGTGCAAAGTCATAAGGGAGATGTTATAAGATTCAAAGACAGAAAACACTATATAATCTTTCTTTTACAATTCCACATAAGAATCTGAGAGTAAAATTTAGCTTTGGTTTTCTGGTACCATGAACTCAGCTGTTCCAAGGCCAGTGAGATTTTACTCAGAAATATCTGATTAGGCAGTTTGAAAAAAAAAAGAAAAAAAAAAAAGAAAAAAGAAAAAAAAGAAGATCACCCAACCAGTGGAACTGTGGTGAAAATGTATAGAAAACCAAAAGTATTTTTATGACTTTTTGTTTTTTTTTGGAGAAACTGTTATACATTTTTTCGCACAGCACCAAAGCAAGACTGGGGTACAATTGAAACCTATAAACTAAAAGCAAAATATAGTTACAGAACTCAGAATGAAATAATGAGATTCTTTTCCCATGCAATCCTAAATAAAGAAATTAGCCATGTGTGACAAATGACTCATCATACACAGATTTGGCACTTACAGTAGGTGTTTATGAAAACAACCAGCAGAAAGATTTTAGAGCATTAAATCACACAGCTCATTAAATGCTTTCAATACTGCTATCATTTACTGCAACCTCCAGATGGAAAGTTAAGGAGGAAGAAGGCAAAAGTTGTCTAATTAAAGGAAATTGTGGTTTACTTTTAGAAGGCTGAAATTGTTCAGCTATCCTACTTTGTATTCTTTCTGAGACAATGTTATATCAGCCTTTCTCTTCAGAATATTTTGATCCTGTGAGCCCAATGCAGTTTTTACTCAGGCATTATTCAGAAAAACTGTAACTGAATGTGATAGGACTTGGCTACTTACAAACAAGAACCTTATATTTTATTCAAGCTGGTCCAAACCGCTTTCTCTGTTGGAAAATTCCCTCATTTACCAAGCATTCTGTTTCTGTTTTTCATTTTCCTTAAATATTTTTTAATGTTCTAGCCAACCCCTTTACCCACTGCGGTCTTTTCAGAATCTTCCACAAACTCTTAACTTGCAGTCTTTGAAGGTTATTCTTGCACAATCATTCTTCAGCGTCTCAGAACTCCCTTCATGAGTCACCAGAAGTTAAATATCAAATAACTGGTTCTAAGGCTGCAAACTGTTAACATACACAGAGAGCTAGATAGATAAGGTAATATGAAACATTTCTGCAGATCCCAGTGCAATAAAATGCAGAAATCCCATGTTAAAGCTGACTAAAGCAAGTTAGGGCGTCCACATGAACACAGCATAGTAACATATATCCGGATGTACCAGTGCACATCTGGAAGCAATATAGCTGCAGCATAGTTAAACTATTTAAGGAACCAGCTTAAAGCTTCTGCTACTTAGAAATGTTCTTAAGGGTATTGCTGACACGTTAGGTGCTCGAGTATAAAATCACATAAAAAATTCTCTCTTTGGAACATGTGGAATCCAAGTGCCCTGACTACAGATGTGTATAGCACCAAAACCCCTCAGTTGTTCAGCATCTATCTCAAGCCAAAACTCCAGATGGATTTCAGAGCTTCCATATTTGTGTAATTCTAAATACTTTCTATTTTGGTTCAGCAGACCAATCATATTGGAGCCTTCAGAATTCACACCCAGTAACAGAAACAAGGGGCTTCATTCAGACTTTTGGAAGGTAAATGGATCAGTTATGACACTGTGTAACATTCATACTGTCCCTATGCAATCACACTTACCACAAGTGGAGTGAGGAAGGATGGGAAATATAGGTAAATTGTGATGTCTGTCACAGGTGACCAAAGCTCTGTAGGAAGGCACAAGACAAATTAGAAACCTAATGGCAGTGTAGTTTAGCAGTGATTAGGTTTTCTGGAGGGTCAGGTGTTAGAGATGCAGGTGAAATTCAGGAAAGATGGGAAAACAAAAAGCATATGAAAATATTTAATGGGAGTCTGGAAAGGAGAGGGAAAGAGGATGTTTATGAAGTGAAAACACTAAAAATAAAAAGGAGAATGTACCACCAATGACTTTATCCATCTAAACACTTAATACAAGAAAATGGGAGAGGGGGAGGAAGGTGGTGAGGAGAAAAGGAAGAGTTCATCCCATCCATTTTTCATAATCCCAGGGAATCTCAGAAGTGATATTAGAGATCATTTCTGTCCTTTCTCCAGCAAAACACAAACCTCCTTGGTAATCTCTACCTACCTGACATGAATGTGAAAATCCTTATTAAGTGCCAAAAGCTTCTTGCATATTGTTCTTGCATAGCTGTCAGCATTTTGTCTGGGAAAGAGTTAATTTTCTTCACAGAAGATCACACAATGCTGTGTTTGGGATTTTTGGTGAAAATAGTGGTGATAACACAATGATGTTTTAGTTGTTGCAGAGCAGTGCTTACACAGAGCCAAAGACTTTCAGCTTCTAGTGCTGCCCTGCCAGTAAGGAGGCTGGGGAATGCAGTAGGGGCTGGGATGGGACACAATCATAACAGCTGATCCAGGCTGGCCAGAGGGACCATCTGCAATAAAACCAATAAAAAATGAGGTAAAGAAGGGGAAGAAAGGGGGGACAGTGAGAGGGAAGGGGCTCATTCATAGTGATGGCATTTATCTTCCCAAGAAACCATTACACATGATGAGCCCTGCTTTCCTGGAAGTAGCTGAACACCTGCCTGCTGATAGGAAGCAGCAGATGAATTCCTTCTTTTTCTTTGCTTGTGCATGTGGCTTTTGCTTTACCTAGTGAACTGCCTTTATCTTAAGCCATGAGTTCTTGCACTTTTGCCTGTTGGCACCTGGGGATAGTGAGTGAGCAGTGGGGTGGTGTTGAGCTTCCTGCTGGGACTAAGTCACAATGACGGTACAGCAACTCAAGATAGAGAATCTTTCCTTGAAGACTAAAGCATATGGAAAATAGTGTAAAAAAAAAAAAAAAAAAAAAAAAAAAAAAGATGAAAAACAAAATCATAAGAAGAAAAATAAAAGGAATGCCAGTAATTGTAAGGTCTTTCAGTACTCTGGGAGCAGTTGTTCCCAAGGATATCTACAAATGGAAAACTAAGGCTGTCTCTTATAAAAGTTGCCTAAGCCTACACAAAGGTGCTGTGCAGAAGAGTTAATTATTAATAATTAATTATTTAAATGCAACATTTTGGCCTTGACTACACACCAATATCTTGATAAAGTACAGAGGCATAGCTCTCTATGCAATTCAGTAAGTTAATGACTCAAATTCAGGCCCACTTTGTTTTATGAATAATTCACTGGAAGTCTATATGTGGAGAATAATTGCACTGGTTGCATAACAGCCTATTTAATATTATTTTAGATGTCTGATAAATATATTTAAATATACCCTGCTGAAGTATCTAATATGCACTTTTGAAATATCTACACCAATGTCATATTGCATGGCTTTCTGAGTGCTCAACTCCTAAAATATTAAGACATCTGAAAGGTGAAAGTTTTTGTCAATGTATACAAGTCAGTTAAGTACAACTCTTGCAATGGCAAAGCATTTTCAAAATTATAGTGCATATTTTTATGCAAGACCAGACATTAAGATTTTTAACTAACATTTAGGAGCTCAGTTTTAGACTTTTCTTTAAATCTGTGTCAGAGTTCCCTGTAACCTGAAAAAGATAGTCCATTGCTTATCACTTTGACCATCACCTGTAGTGGTAAAAACTGAAGTGTAGCAGGCATGGATTTCAACCTTCCTGGAATCAGCTCTGTACTGATAATGAAAGGTTTAAATTCTGGCTTCCGCCATGGCCTTAGTGTGAAGCATTGAGAGCACAAGATACAATGACTTGCTTTTTAATAGTTGAAAGAAATGGGAGCAGTGACATTAAGTAGAATGCACTAAGATGTATGTACTAGCTACTTTCTGGAAATTAAAGCAGTTCAGTGCTCCATTAAGGTGAAGGCTACCACCTTTATGATACATTCAGCAGAAAACCTACTCAGGTGTCATCCTGTTCCAATACTTGGTCAGAACACCAACGATCCTGATTTCCATATTCCAACTTTAAACTATTTTCTGTGTTTACCTAGGTCTCTCTCTACTGTTGCTATGTTGCCAACAAAAGCTTGAATACCACACAGTACACATACTCATTGAACTCTACAAAGCATCAGTGGGAAAAACAGGATATGCACTTGAAATCATAATAGGACCAAAATATTTGAAAACAAACAAACAAACAAACAAAAAAAACCTATAGTAACTATAGTGTTGTCATATTGGCATATAGCCAAACTGGGGGTGAAAAATAACTTTAATGGTAACAAAAACATTTATTTTCTTGCCACTGATTATTTGAATGGGTTTAAATTATTTCTGCTTAAGACAATTCTGTGAAAAAGTTAGCTTACGAATTTCATTGTCCAATTTTTCTTTTAAATAGGTTTAGACTCCTGCCACATACACACATACACACCCACACACATCAGTAACGACTTTTTATAATGAAGTGGAATTGAAAGCGGACACAGTGTCATAACACTGTGTTATATGTGATTGTGAGACAAATGGGATTTAGACAGATTTTGGTATCTTATCCAAATTATTTGTAAACAACTGCATAATGCTTTGAGGTTTGTACAGAAAGCAAGCATTCAGTCTCAAAAGAAATAAGATTTCTACAATAAGATTTCTACAATTTCTGTTCGTAGAAATTTCACACACACACACACTAAAAAAAAAAAAAAAAAAAAAAAAAAAGGAAAAAAGGATGAGCAAAAGATCAGTCCAGCAAGCATTTAGTTTATTAAGGTGCACTCTGTTAACAATCAGAAAGCTTTTTAAAACTTTCCTTACATTTTTTTATTATTTTTTTCTCATGTTGCTTCTCTGGCCTGTCCTGCTACATCTGCATATTTTAAATAGCATAAAGGAAAGGTTATCACTATCACTCCTGTCCCCCAACAGCCCAGTTTGTCCCCAGAAGGCATTCACTAGAATAGTAATACTTATGTTTCTTGGTTCAGGCCATGCGCAGACAGATGTGGAATAATCAGGGAAAAGAATAGCCAGAAAATTCACTGTGCAAAATTATAATGCCCTTGAAACACTTTTCTTCTACTGTCTCTAAAATCAGTTAAATATAAACAGATCTCATTGTATTATCTGTAAATTCCCAAACACATGCTTAGAGTTGTGCTGCAAATCATGTGATGGTTTGTGTAAGGCTGCCCAGAGAAGTTGTGGATGTCCCATCCCTGGGGCCAAGGCCAACAAGCCCAGGTAGAATGGGGCTTTGAGCAACCTGATCTGGTGGGAGGTGTCCATGCCCATGGCAGAGGGGTTGGAACTAAATGATCTTTAAGGTGCCTTTCAATCCAAGCCGTTCTATGATTCTATAAAATAAATAAATAATTACCTTTCTTCTTCTTCTTCTTCTTCTTCTTCTTCTTCTTCTTCTTCTTCTTCTTCTTCTTCTTATTATTATTATTATTATTATTATTATTATTATTATTATTAAATTATTAATATTATTTATTTTTTTAAATATTGGAATTGACAAAATCTGGGGGAAACTTTTAGGATATTTTTCTGTTAGCCTGACAGCAGTATGCCAAGAACAATTACTGTGGCTCAACCTATTTTTAGAGTGGTAAGCATGAATTTTTCATATATTTGTATGTTTATATAAATTTGTTCTCGTGTGTGCCTGTGTGTGTATAAGTAAATTTATCTTCTTAAGAGCTCTTTTAATGAGAAAGGGTGATTTTGGAAGTGAGAAAATGACTAAGCTGATTTCCTTTGTGAATCACTTATGCCTAAACTGTGAATCTTTTGCTCTAGCAGTTTCTGTAGGGATTTTTCCTGGAGCATTCTTCAAGAATATTTCTCTTTCAGCAGCAGTCTTTCCGCTCCCTCTGCTCCCAGCAACCTCTAGCTATAACCTCTGATCTGTCATAAACAGGAGACTGGGTCAGATGGCTGCAAACTAGAACTGTCCAGCCTTAACAAAGAGGATTTAAGTTGGCAGTTCTGGCATAGGAAGTCTGGCTGTGAAAGCTCCCATTCTGCTTGTGTCAGAGTTCACTTCTGTTTGAACAGTCATGACTTAATAACTGTGCTTTGGAAGTGCTGCTGTGTGCACTTCTCTTTAGAACTTCTGAGGAATTTGGGATTAAATTAGAATTTATACTGGATTTCTTAGTGGTCAATATTCCTGTTATAGATGAACAAGAACAATTATTCAGCAGCTGTTATTCAAGAAATCTCCTATTTTAACACACATTCTTCAAAAAGAAACAGTGAATAGCTGAATAGTGCTGTATAAAACAGAACAAGCTTTTTTTTTTTTCGTTTTTTTTTTTTTTTTTTTTTTTGGTAAATGAATATTTTAGACTTGATAGAATGCCTGAACCTTGAACTGAACTGAACACTGTAATACCCAGTGTTCACCAAAATCAAATCAAATCAAATCAAATCAAATCAAATCAAATAAAACAAATAAAAGGAAAGGAAGAGGAAGAACAAATAATAAAGCAGAAGTTCAGTAAGTATTAGGGCATCCATTCTAACACCTTTGGACCTTTGGAACTAACTTTTTCATGTGGAAGGGGAAAAATTACAAGTTTCTCTATGAAAATCTGAACTAGCTCCAAATGAAAGAGTAATACCTACTGAGTCTGAAGAAAGCCTGAAGAAAACACTTTCAAGGAGAAAAAAAGAATCATAAAATTTCACCTCTCTCACTCCAGCATCTTCTCTTTGATGGGGAACAGAGGTGCCTGTTACCAATTTTAATATTTCCTCTTCTCCTACACACATAATTTGTAAGAAATATAAAGATGATTGTTCCTTACTCTTTCCCGTAAGTCTCCTCTGCAAGTTAATGTAGAGACAGACATCCAAAGGAAAGAAACATGTACAATGTTAGTGTGCTTCGGAATGTAGTCACTATCATCCTCCTGAGAGTATAGTATAAATTTTCATGTAAATTATAGCTAACTCTGCCTCACAAATAAGTAGACTGTTTTTAAAAGAATATATTTTGGTGAAAAAAAATATTATGCAAATGTTGCATACTGGTAAGGTGATTTGGATTGCAAAAATCTTATTTATTGTATTTTTCACCATATATTTCCAGGTATTTCAGTAATTTTTTTTTTGATTTACACTATTGCACCTAGAAATATTTTCTACCCAAAAAAAGATTGTGTTTTAACAGAAGGCATACAAGGTTATGTGATAGTATTTTCATTTAGTTGCAGTACTTTATGTAATTTAAAGAGAATAAATCCCACAGAATTTGAGGTTTTGAGAGCTAAACAACCCTGACAAAACATTTTGTGACAGAAATCCACCTGGATTTGCAAAGTTATTATTGAGCCATTTTCATTTTGTTTTCAAAAGAGTATCATTCAAATGTTTTCATATCAAGGGGATATAAAAAGAAAGAAAGAAAGAAAAAAAAAAAAAAGCATAAACACAAAAATTCCCGGAGTCCACATTAGACCTTGCAATATTTGTGGCATAAAGTGACTTCCTTGATCAAAGTCAATATTTTCAATGATTCCACACCTGGGAATATTCTAGATGTTCTAGAATTACCTTAGCTACCACACTCACAGTAACAGATACTGATGGGAAAGCTTCCACCCACCCTGACAAGTAATCAACCAAGACTAATAAGCATTTAAGTCTACCCACTGTAGGGAGTTTTGTAAAATGGAATTTTCCACTGCAAAAACACAACTTTATTTCTCACTCATTAATTTGGCTTTCCTCTGGTAGAACATCTTAAACTCACAGATATTTAAAATTATAATAATATACTGAGCAGCACAATATAAGGAAAGGTACAGTGCAACTCCTGAGGTGTACTGAAGACTGCAGCAAAGGATGGATTCAGTTTCAAAATGAAAGTCAGCCAATTCAAACCAGCAAAAGCCACACTATTTCACTTTCACCACAGTGATATAGCTAGTCTATATATTGTTCTTAATCAAGTACTTTTAAATAAAATTGAAAACTTCATATCTTTGTTATTGCTGCTTTTGTAGTGGCTGTAGGATGGTCCAAATGTGCAGCAAATATCAGACCCTTATTGTGGAAGGTCCCCTCATAAGAGTTTGTTAAAATTGTTGGTTATATTCAAGACCAAACACACAACTTCTTTTGTTTAGCAAATAGAGTTTGATTGATCAAAGCAAAGCTGAAAACATGGATACCATAAAACCTCTTTTTCAGCAAGACTCTTCAATGTCAATAGACAATAAAAAACAAGTGTTTAAAATGGTTGTGACAATGACAGGCTGTAGGTTAATCCAGTCCATACAATTGCAAGAGTTTCTCATTGATACCATACAGTGGAATACACCTTGGTCACCTTCTGATTTAAATACCAGCAACAAACCTATTTCAGTATTACATGCATACTTCTAATTCTTGGCAAGTTAACTTTCATATCCGCCAGATGCTCTGCATTTTTCAGTAGCAATCTGAACCTCTTGTCTGTTATAATATTTCCTGCCATGCTAAACATATCCATTCAAGCTAAACATATATACTTGTTGATGTGCAAAGTGAGCAATCCAACAGGCTAAACTGGCAAGATGTGACCTGTGGAAAGTTTTTATTACAGATTTTCAGATGGACAGTTTCCGATTTCTCTAAGTAGCTCATCAAGGTAGAAATGCACCACTGCAGACAGCAATTGCTTTGCCTTTAGATGAATTGGTGCAGTAGTATTTTGTGCCAGATATCTCCAGAGGTTCATGCTTTTGAAAGCTTGAGTCACAGTGTTTCTGCCATTTCCACTGCTGGGAAAAGCTAAGCAGAGCAAGAAGTGGAAATTGTTGGAGCAGCTGCCACCTGTGATATATATGATTGAACTGAAGCTGTTGTCACTCCATTTCTTTCTGTGCTTTTATATGCCAAAAGATCCACAGTTAACCCAGTCCATCAGGTATTCTTTACAACGCCACACAATACCCATGGACCCTGGGCCTTTGTTAGGGAGCAGTTCTTAATGTGCTTTCACCACCTCTTAACAAGTTACATTTTCCTGCACTTATGATGAGCTCTGAAAAGCGTAAGCTGAAGAGGCAGGGACTTTTCCCAGGAAACAGAATGTTTTGCTGCGTTTCTTAGATTTGTGATTATAAAGCCAGTCAAGGGTTTATCACTAAAACCTGTACACAAGGTCACCTTTAGCAAGAAATTTGCTGCCTTAAGAGAGTATTTCCAACTGTCCTGCATGCATTTCTGTTCAAGAGAAACAAGAGTTGTTGAGAAAATGATTTTTCTTTTGTCAGAAAAAATGATTTAATGTATGCTGACATTTATCATTCAAACTATCACGAAAGGAAATATACACATATATTTTTCAATGAACATAAGCCATTTCCTGCTAAAAGTTTGCAAGGGTAACATTTTGCTCTGCAGTTTTCTGAAGGAAAGTAAGTTGGAAAAAAGAGTTAGAAAACCTAACTGAGACAGGGTTTTTAGTATTATAGATTAGATCTTTGGCTAAAGCAATTTAGGAGGGCTTAATAGCATCACAGAATCACTGAATCACTGAATGGTTAAGGTCTGAAGGGATTTCTGGACGTCCTCTGACCAACCCCCTGCTCATGCAGGGACACCTAAAGCAGATTACCCAGGATCCAGGTGGCTATTTTAGATCACCAAGGAGGGAGACTCCACAACCTCTCTGGACAACCTTTTCCAGTGCTCTGTCACCTACACAGTAAAGTATTTCCTGATGTTTAGACACATCCTGTGTTCCAGTTTGTGCCCATTGTTTCTTGTCCTGGCAGTGGGACTGAAAAGAGCACTGAAAAGAGCCTGGGTCCATCCATTTTGTACCTTCCCTTCAGGTACTTATAGACATTGGTAAGATTCCCCTCTGAGCCTCTACTTCTCCAGGTTGAACAGTCCCAACTCTCTCAAACTCTCTTCACAGGAGAGGTGCTTCAGTCCCTTGATCATGTTGGTAATCCTCTGTAGGACTCTTTCCTTTATGTGAAAGTGTCTGTTGGACTGGGCAGCCCAGAACTGGCACAGTACTCCAGGTACAGTCTCACCAATACTGAGTAGAGGCGCATGATGTCCATTCATGAATGGTGACAGTTGGATCTTTCATCAGAATTTAAGAATCTTTTTGAAGATTATGTGTAATGCAGACCATCTGCTACTATGCCCAAAACTTCTTGAAAGTTTATGGGCAATAGTGTTCTACAAAGTATTAAAATTGCTGGTCAGAGGTAGCTGGTGTCTGTTTAGAAACTTTATTTTGTCATTTAACTAGCAGCTTTGCTTGCCAAATTCGAGTACCCCCACTTGAAAATCATGCCCTGTTGAGGGCTGATTCCTGTTGTAGACAAGGAACCACGAGAGGTATTTTCTGCTCCCTGATTCATCTCGACACCTGCTTCTAATTCTGATAAACTTTTACCTGTCCCACATGAAAAAAATGTCAATCTCCGTGTTTCTGCTGAATGTAAGCAATGGTATATTGACACCTGCTATGGGTAGGAATAAAGTTCAACTCAAGTGAGAATGACCACTGGAAAAACAGCTTAAATATGAAAGAAAACATTCCAAACTGCTGAATTCTGATAGCTTAGCTGGTGTGAAATCCACATGAGGAGCCGGAGGCTTTGTTTACAACTAGGTTCCTGTACTTTCACTTTGTCAGTGGATGTACAATTAAAAAATAATAATAATAATTAAAAAAAAAAAAAACAGTCTTTTTAAAAATCATAGAATTCTTCATGATTCAGAAGATCATAAAGGACTAGGAGGATAAACTGAAATAAAAATTGTATGAAAGACTGATTTGGCATGAAAGAATAACAAAAAGGAAAGTTTGAAACTGTACTGGGGGTCACTGTTTTCCATGCAGAAAGCAATACTAAGAAAATCATCAAATAAATATATTCTTCATAAACTTATATTATTCCAGTCTTAGTGCTCTTTTTCCTGTTCCTGGTAGAGAATGTAATTTTCACTGTTTTTCACCAGTTTCTACTATTAGCATGATACCACTTCATAATCACAACAATAAATAAGACTATGTATGTGCCATGCTGGGATATGGCCATTTCTCAGCTGGTTGAAGCAATATCCCAGCAAGGCACATAGAATATGTTACTCCTTAGTGTTATAAGTACTTTTTATTTGCCATTAGAAGAAATTTCCATATTTTGTTGATGTGAATATTAATGGCTGACACAAACTTTTATGCCAAAACATTTGTTTGAACACCAGTGTTTTTCTGTTCTTTGTTTGTTTGTTTCTTCTTCTTGTACAACTGGTGGACATAGTTGCTAAGCCACTTTACATCATATCTGAGAAGTCACAGCAGTCCAGTGAAGTTCCCTCTGTCCCACTGACTAGAAGAGGGGAAACGTAACCCCCATTTTTTAAAAAGGGGAAAAAGGAATTTTTTGGGGGCAACTACAAACCAGTCATTCTCACCACCGTGTCTGGCAAGATCCTGGAGCAGATCCTCCTGGAAACTCAACTAATTCAAATGGAATATAAAGAGAATAGAATATAAATTGGTGACAGCCAACATGGCTTTAGTAAGGGCAGATTATGGCTGACAAATCTGGCAGCTTTCTATGATGGAGTTACAGCACTGATGGACAGGGGAAGAGCAACTGATGACATACACCTGGACTTGTGCAAAGCATTTGACACTCTTCTGCACAGTATCCTTGTCTCTAAATTGGAAAGACATGGATTTGATGGATGGGCCACTCAGTGGATAAGGAACTGGCGGGATGGTTGCACTCATATTGCTGCCTTCAACAGCTTGATGTCCAAGTGGAGATCAGTAACGAGTGGTGTTCCTCTGGGGTCAGTATTGGGACTGGAACTGTTTAACATCTACATCGGTGACAGGGACAGTGGGATTGAGTGTACCCTCAGCAAGTTTGCTGATGACACCAAGCTATGTGGAGTGGTCAATATGCTGGAGGAAGGGATGCCATCCAGGGGGACCTAGAAAGGCTTGAGAAGTAGGTCTGTGTGAACCTCATGAAGCTCAACAAGTCCAAGTGCAAGGTCCTGCATCTGGTTTGGGGCACAAATACAGGCTGGGCAGAGAATGGATTGAGAGCAGCCCTGAGGAGAAGGATCTGGGAGTGTTGTGTTGGTTAATGAGAAGCTCGAAGTGAGATGGCAATGTGTGCTTGCAGCCCAGAGAGCCAACCACATCCTGGTCTGAATCAAAAGAAGAGTAGCCAGCAGGTTAAGGGAGGGGACTTTCCCCCTCAATTCCGCTCTTGTGAGACCCCACCTATGTTCAACTCCGTGTCCCCCAGCACAAGATTGACATGGACGTATTAGAACAAGTCCAAAGGAGGCCCACAAAGATGATCAAAGGTCTGGATCACGTCTCCTATGAAAAGAGGCTGAGGGATTTGGGGTTATTCAGCTTGAAGAAGAGAAGGCTCCTTGGCTTGGACTGGCTCACACTTCGTTGGGTTAGAAACTGGCTGGATAGCCGGGCCCAAAGAGTCGTGGTGAATGGAGCCAAGCCCAGTTGGAGACCAGTCACTAGTGGCATCCCCCAGGGCTCGGTGCTGGGGCCGGTTCTCTTTAATATCTTCATTGATGGTCTGGATGAGGGCATTGAGTGCACCCTCAGCAAGTTTGCAGATGACACCAAGTTAGGTGCGTGTGTCGATCTGTTTGAGGGTAGGAAAGCTCTGCAGGAGGATCTGGATAGGCTGCACCGATGGGCTGAGGTCAACTGCATGAAGTTCAACAAGGCCAAGTGCCGGGTCCTGCACCTGGGGCGCATTAACCCCAAGCAGAGCTACAGGCTGGGAGAGGAATGGTTGGAGAGCTGCCAGGCAGAGAAGGACCTGGGAGTGATGGTGGATAGTCGGCTGAATATGAGCCAGCAGTGTGCTCAGGTGGCCAAGAAGGCCAACGGCATCCTGGCTTGTATAAGAAACAGTGTGGCCAGCAGGGCTAGGGAGGTGATTGTCCCCCTGTGCTCGGCTCTGGTGAGGCCGCACCTCGAGTACTGTGTTCAGTTTTGGGCCCCTCGCTACAAGAAGGACATGGAGGTGCTTGAGCGGGTGCAGAGAAGGGTGACGAAGCTGGTGAGGGGCCTGGAGAACAAGTCCTACGAGGAGTGGCTGAGGGAGCTGGGCTTGTTCAGCCTGGAGAAGAGGAGGCTCAGGGGTGACCTTATTGCTCTCTACAGGTACCTCAAAGGAGGCTGTAGTGAGGTGGGGGTTGGTCTGTTCTCCCACGTGCCTGGTGACAGGACGAGGGGGAATGGGCTTAAGTTGCGCCAGGGGAGTTTTAGGTTGGATCTTAGGAAGAACTTCTTCACTGAAAGGGTTGTGAGGCATTGGAACAGGCTGCCCAGGGAAGTGGTGGAGTCACCATCCCTGGAAGTCTTCAAAAGACGTTTAGATGTAGAGCTTAGGGATATGGTTTAGTGGGGACTGTTAGTGTTAGGTCAGAGGTTGGACTCGATGATCTTGAGATCTCTTCCAACCTAGAAATTCTGTGATTCTGTGTGATTCTGTGATTACCTAAAGCGGGCCTACAGGAAAGATGTGAATGGGCTCTTTTTCACAGACTGTAGTGATAGGACAAGTAATGATGGTTTTAAACTCAAGAGGGTAGATTTAGATTAGATGTAAGGAAGAAAATCTTTATTCTGAGGGTGGTGTGCACTGGAACAGGTTGCCCAAAAAAACTGTGGATGCCCCATCCTTGAAAGTGTCCAGTGCCAGGCTGGGTGGAGCTTTAAGCAACCTGGTCTAGTGGAAGGTGTCCCTGCACATGGCAGAGGGGGCTGAAACTAGGTAATCTTTAAAGTCCCTTATACCATTCTGTGGTTTTATAATTCTGTGATTCTTCTTTCTGATTTTTGGTAATTTTGTTTTATTCTTACTCAGGAATTTAATTCACTTGAAATACACATTAAATTTTTACACCAGGAGAAATTAATTCTGATCTTGAAAAGCTAAAAGTTTGGGGAATTTGATCAGGGTGCTAATATTAACTTTTGATGTTACTTTGAAAGCAGTCTTCCTTATGTTTCTTGTCATCTATCTGAAAACTTATACAACTCACAAGAATGAGTTTTAAACTTGGTGTAGTCACATCTTCCAGTCAGCATGTTCTTCAAGAAAATGTCAAGATACAAGAACTCAGAGAAGACAGCTTTTTTATCTCTTAAGTCTCTTAGCATCACCTCAAGGCACCCTAGTAAACAAAATCACTTTTTCTAGCACTATTGGACATGATCTTGTAGCAAAAATATCTACCTGGCACAAGAGTAAGGACAAAAGTC
Organism: Netta rufina; assembly: GCF_964035555.1. Classification (NCBI taxonomy): domain Eukaryota; kingdom Metazoa; phylum Chordata; class Aves; order Anseriformes; family Anatidae; genus Netta; species Netta rufina. Next base: position 55,041,154 of record NC_140126.1, read on the forward strand.
CTAGCTTGTTAACCTCTAAGAAAATCTACTGATTCTTTAACGTTTACTTGGTTTGTTGTGTTTGGGCACCTGGAGGACATGTCTAAACTCCTAAAACACTTTTCTAGTGCCAGTCAGATAGATTTGTTCTCTGACAAATCTTTCTGAACATTTGATTCTGGTGCCCACATGAGGCCAATAGGAATCTCTGCAGATGTCAGCCTTCAAAGATACACATTACTCTGACATTAGCCGCTGCTGGCCAGAATCTATGGTCCAGTATTGCAGCTTTTGAAATCTCCTGGTTATACATTATGCATAGTTCTACTAAATACATGAACTACTACCAAATGTCTTTTCTACTTTTTTTTTTTTTTTTTTTACTCGGCTGACATGAGTTAGCTGTTTTCCTTTTAGTATAGAAATCCAATTTTCCTCATGTAACTGTGTTGTTGATAATGTTATTCAGCAAAACATCTTACAGAACACTTGCTTGAGAGTTACAGCCTGGCAAGTAGTAAACAGTAGAAGTGAGAATCTTAATACACCATTTTGAGGACTGTGCAGTTTGAGAATCATTAGCACAAATGAATAAAATTGAAAGGCTACTTAACAAATAGTAATACTCTTTAAAACTCTCTCAAGAAGGTCTCTATTTTAGATTTAGCTTCTTAAATAGGAAAAAAAAAAAAGGAACAAAAAAAAAAAAAAGTGGTTTTGGCCAGATATTTTACCACACTGTAAATTACAAACTCAAAACTCTTCTGTCCTTTCAGGCAGTAAATAACAGTTTGTATTGTGTTATCTGGAAAAATAAAATATTATGCTTTCAGATTTTTGTATTCAGCTGCAGATTTGCACTAGGTTTAATGCCTCTTTATTTTCTATGTAAATGGATTTTCAAAATTGTTTCTGTGGAAAAAATGATGGCATTTTTTCCTATTTTTCTACTTAATGTCAGTGAGCTGGCATTTGAGTGAATTATGAAAAATCAAGAACCTGAAAGCTATGGCCCTGCTGAAGTCCATTGTATAGTCAGAAGCAATTTATGCAGAACAAAGAGAGAAAATCCAATAGATCTGGAAATGTGCACAGAGAAAGCAGCAGTACTTTGTAATATTAATAATTTAGTTCTCATTTTCATCTTAATTCTTCATATTTTTTTGGGTTTTGCCCTCTTACCGAAGCAGCCACAGAATGAAAAATACTCACCTACACAAATATTTTCAGGTAGTTTCCACTAAGCTTATACCTGAGTTTTCTGAAGTTTTTTTCAGCAGAAAGTTGAAATTAATTGCTCATACTCAGGCTCACAATATCAGTGACTAAGCATGTCATTTTGTATTAAAAGAAGACAAGAAAAACAATAGGTCCTGTTAAGATCAAGTATTCAACTCGGAGCTGTTGCTTAATATTCTAATTCCCTCTGAAATCAATGACTGCTGGATATGAAAGTTTATTTGTGGGCCTTTATTGCTTTATTTACATAAGCAGACAGAGCTACCATATCTGCCTCTTAGAAGATCTAAGTGTTCACTGGTTTTATGTCATTTATATTACAACACAGTAAAAGCCTGAAAAGGGGGAAAAAATAAAGATGTTACTAGTAACCAAAACCTCAAGCCCTTGATTTCTCCTCAAGGCAAATTAATTTTTTTCTTAATTGTCTGTATGTAAAAATAAGTCATACATATTGACTGTTGTTAGATTTGATATTTTTAAAAAGGGAAGCAAACTTTTCTTTCTGAATAGTAAGCATGGTGAATTAAATATATATCTGTGACACTGAGTTACATATGAAGTAAAATAGCTATTCACATCAAATAGGAAAAAAAAAAAAAAAAAAAAAAAAAAAAAAGAGGTAGATCCAAAAAATTCCTGATTCAGCTGGATATTTGCAATTCCTGGAAACAACAGACTGTTTTCTCCTGTTGCCATATATCAAATGTGTCTCAGACAGGGCAATGCCAAAGACTGTTGGATTATGCCATGCCACCAGAAAAAGACTGCTGGAAGCTAACAGGGGAACACATAACAAAGACAACTATCAGATTTCAAGATTTCTCATCCATGTTCCTATGGAATATGTCGCTGCCAACTTTGCAGTGCCTGCTCTGTCATATAACACATTTCACTTCACAACTATTAGCCTAGTCCCAGAGGCTACTTAGCTTGTATCATGGACATATGCTTAGTGGAGTGAGGAGGAGAGAACACTAGTTGTGTACAAGTTCACAAAGTTCTCATTTGGACATTGATTTCCTGTGTGACAGCTAAAATTATGTTTATAGTTGCATCTTCAAGGCAACAGAAGAATCAGAATGTTTTGGCACCTGCTTGGAAAATGCAATTTTCAGTCACCAGAAACTCATTCCAATTATTCTGATTAAAACAAACAAACAAACAAACAAACACCTCCTTTCTGTGGATTTCCTTCTAAAACTTAAAAAGCCTGAAGTCGTCCACCAGTCATATGGTAAAGCAATTTCAATATCTTCAGAATAGATTTCTTTTCACTGTGATTCTGCCTGAAGAAAAGAAAAGAAGACTGGGAAAACAAGGACTGAATGCAAATCAAACAGACTAGGAACTAGTTTGGAACACTTCTAGAATGTTTGAAATTATCGTTAAAATCTTGTAAAAATTTCTCCAAAGCATCTTACTAGGAAATCAAAGAGAAAAAACAGTGAATTTTACCCTATACAAATCCTTAGTATTCTCATGGTGCTTTCAAGGCTCTTAGCACTGTGCCATCTCAACACAGTGTTAATTAAAGCATCCTCAGCTTTTACAAACAGCCACACACTGGTTCATCACATTTTCTTAAAGATTTTTCAGGAGTGACAGCTTCAATCTCCCAAGAACAAATGAGGAGCTTGCAGAGTTCTTAGAGGAAAAGCTTTGGTAAGTCTACTCTTTTGGCTTGAGGGAAAGTCTGAGGACAGTTTATTTTAGGAAGCATGATAAGTGTCCCTACCTCTGTCTCCAGCAGTCAGAGCAGTAATAAATTTCCCTTCATAAAAACTTTAAATTAATTTCTATAAGAGCTGAACACAAAGAAGTTCAGAGAAGTGCTTCTTGTTACTGTCCCTCTAGATTTCAGATCATCAAACAGGTGACTCCATATAGTGGTTATGTACTCATTAGAATACAACATGAAATATGGCCTCAGAAATAGGCAACCCTTGAAATTATTATTCTTTGTCATGTACAAAAAATATACATCGTATACTACTCATGACACTCTCCTCATAACATTGCTGACTTTTAGGGATGTTTTGTATAAGGACAAGTTGAATTGAAGTAAAGATTCACGGTTCTTTTCAACCTTGGGAGACAGAAAGAAAAAAAAAAAAAGGAAAGAAAAAAAAAAGAGAGAGAGAAAGATTGTCATGTCTGTAAACTATGTCAGAGCATGACAACCATTTCTTTTTGATGTAAACTTACAAACAGTGATCTGTGCCACTTCGACAAAATTATTAAAATACCTTTCTACTGAAATGTACTTTTCTGCATTCTGTAGCAGCAGACAGTGATGTTATCTTCTGTTCCTGCTTCAGAAAGGCAGGCTGGCACAGAAAACAGAGCCTGAGTAGCCCATGGATGCTTTACCAGCTGCACCCCAAAGATGCTCTGCGATTCATAAAGGCTGGCCATTGCTCTTCAGTGAGAATTTCAGGTCTGATACCCAAGTGCTGACAACCCACTGACAGGTTGCAGTGACTGAAGTAAATCAGTGTAATATCCCTTCAGAGAATGTAAATTAAATATCTTGCTTTTAATTTGAGGTTTGCTCTCTAAAATTCCTCAACCATTTTTGTTTGTCTGTGTTTTATTTTGTTTCTTTGTTTGTTTGGTGTTTTTGTGGTGGCGGTGGTGGTTTTTGTGTGTGTATGTGGTTTTTGTTTGGTTTTAAGAAAGAATTAGGAACTCAGTATTACAAAATATCAAAATATCTGAAGACAAATAGTTAATTATTGTTGCAGGAAGCACGGCTGAAAGCACGACAGACACCAATAGAGTCAGATCATGCTCCTCCCTTATTCCGTCCAACCGTGGCCCAGGTTCACCGCCAGCAGTGTCCAGATCCCGTTCAGGTCTGTCCCTGTTCGGGCGCCATATGTTGCAGGAAGCACGGCCAAAAGCACGACAGACACCAGTAGAGTCAGATCATGCACTTCCCTTATTCCCTCGAGCATCTCCAGGCCTCGTACTGCAAACTCGCTTGGATCGACACACGCGTGCTCTGCTTGAAGAAGCTCCGAAAACTCGACCTTAGCCATAACCACATTAAGCAGCTGCCGGCCACCATCGGTGACCTGGTCTTCCTTCAGGAGCTCAACCTGCATGGCAATCACCTGGAGACCTTCAGCAGTGTCCTGTGCACCTCCACCCTTCAGAAGTCTCTCCAGTGCTTCTGCCAGCTGCGAGAACTTGTTAATTTGAAGCTGGATGACAATGAGCTGATAAGGTTGCCATTCAAGATCGGCCAGTTAGATCATCTGCGCTTTCTGTCGGCAGCTCGAAACAAACTTCCTTTCTTGCCCAGTGATTTTAGGAAGCTCTGTCTTGAGAGCCTGGATCTCTTTGGGAACCCTTTTGAGCAGCCTAACTCTCTTGTTCCCAACATACAGCTGAAAATACCATTGACTTTATTAGAGTGTGCCACGAGAGCTACCATAAATTACAGACTCCCTTACGGTTGCCACCTCCTCCCCTCTCACCTCTGCGAAGACCTGGAGGTGGCCAAGATGTGCCAGTGCAGCGGCGCCTGCCTGAGCAGCTTCATCCAGATCACGGTGACCATGAACCTGCACCACGTCGCTCACACCGTGGTCCTGGTGGACAACATGGGAGGCACCAAAGCACCCATCGTCTGCTACTTCTGCTCTCTGGACTGCTACTCCGAGTTCCTGGACGACATCTACCTGCAGGGCAGCTGCAACTACTGATGGGGCAGGGGCTCACCCGGGGGGCTCCGTCCCGTGATGGGGTGCTCGCTGCTCACCTCCCACCCGGTTCCGAGCTCGCCTCCTGCCTGGTTGGGTGCCGCAGGGGTCAGCCTGGCGGGGAGAGAGCTTGCTGATCACTCATTTTGAGTGCATTTGTCTTCCTTCCGTTGACAACAAATGTCCTCGCAACAAATTATAATCTCATATTCTTTTCAGTTCCACAGTGTATTACAGGCAACCCTGCGAGTTTTGCACTAAGGTTTATACATTACATTCATTAGTGGTACAGAATGTGACAAGCTATGTCAAGCCCTGCTAAACAGTGATGATTTATAAAGGGTAGCTATGCAATGAACTGGTAGAAACTATCTTCAATTCTGCACTGTTAAGTCTACTTTGAATTAGGAAGTAAGTCTCCCACTTCATTTTCCTTTTTATTTTAATGTATTCTTGGCTGTTTGAGACTGGTTTTGTATGTTTTGCTGAAAGTCTAATCATCCTGTCTTTAAAGTAAAGCAATAATTATCAGTAATGAACTAAAACTCACCTGGAACTTGGTTTTGGTTCTTATCAGATTTCATAGCAGACGTTTTATGAGCTGAAAAATTAGATGCCTTTTGCAGACAACAAAAAAGCTACATTAGCTCATAAATCCCATGAAGGTAAGCACTGCTGTGTAATATGCTGTACACAGCCACTGGGCATCCATCACAAACACCTACAGAGCACAAGAATCAGAAAATGGCTTAAAAAGCTGTTGTCAATATGGTTGTTTTGACATCCCTGGTCTTCTCTCTAGGGAATGAGTTCATGCTACTCTTGCATGTGTCAGGCAATGAGATAGAACTCAGACAATTTTTAAATCAAACTAAATTCTCAGTCACTAAGGTACTCACTGGTTTTCACTGAGTTGTCTCTATTTTAGGAAATATAAAATTCCAATGCCATACTTAAACAATTTCATAGCAGGAATGTAAATGCCTCGATAAGATCAAAAGTCCTTCTGTTTTGTCATTTAAATAATTCTGTATGATATATATATATATATATTAATGTGAAAATTCCCCTGTAATTTACAGTAGAACTCTACATACCTCTGAAGCATTAGCACTTTTTTTGCTTTTTTATAGTCACTTGTGATGACAGCTTTTAAAGTTTTTATCTTCTAGATAAATTGAGATCTGAATCTCATTTTGTTATGCTGACACACCCTTAATATGTTCCACTGGAGTTAAGAAAACCTGTATTTAGTGGTTTATGGAAAAATGTGGATAAGAATGTTTATTATTGGTGTTACTAGTTCTTTTTCATCAGGCATACTCTTGGTACATGCATACAGGGCAAGAAAGTTCATTTAAGAAGCTTCAATTACCAGATTGGCACTACAAAGCACTGAGGTATATTCTCCAGGAAAAAAACTAAATCCTTTAAACCAGCTAAAGTAGTTTTACAACAATCTGTTACCTCAGAATGAAACCATCAGTGTCTGATTTCCTGGAGACACTGTGGTTTCTGGCAAAGTAGTTGAAGAAAGGACTTCCCAGCCAGAAATAGAAATGAAAAATCTTTAAATATATGATGTATATATCACAAAGGGATCTGTGACATAGTTCTAACGGACTAAAAGAAAAAAAAAAAAAAAAAAAAGAGAGAGAAAGATAAAAGAAAAGAAGAAGTAACACAAAACAGAGAAAAAAAAAAAAAAGAAGAAAAAGGAAAAAGTATTTATTGTTGGAAAGCTGTTCAGAATATAGTTTACATATAGTTTACATATAATTTGCCATTTCTCTTGGCAAATAATGTTCTCACTGCAACACTTGAAATTGTCTAAGGATGTTCTATCTTGAGGACAGAAGGATGTCAGAAAGTACTATGGCCATCTTATTCCTTTCTCTATATTTGTATAAACAGACATACATGCATATGCTAGGGCAGTCAGTGGGAGCCCTTCCCCTGACTAAAAGTGGCTTTGAATCATAGGTGTTATCTTACTAAATCAGAAGTGAGATAACACTCAGATAGCAGATGAAACATAGTATATGAATCACCTAGTACATAGATGTTGAAAGGTTTCAACTTTAAACCAGTTTCTAAGAAGTAAAAATTAAGCTCTAAAACATTGAATTCCATCTCCTTAATTAAACAGAATAGTCATCTTGTTACAATAATTCTTGATATTCTCATTACATGCATGAATGTTGATTTCTTCCTGAATTTTGAGATCTAACAGATCTCTGAAATCTAATTATTACTGCCAAATTTGCAAACTGTTTGTTTGAACAAAACATCTCACTTAATTAGTCATGTCTGTTTATGCTTGCTCCTGCTTCCTATGCTTTTCAAGTTTTATCTTTGTATCAACAAAGACTGTATATTCATTTTTAGCTTGTCACACCTCAACTCTTCCCTTGCAATTGATTTTTTGATGACCCTTATATGACCATTTCTAGATTCTCTGTTTGTCCTTAGATGTATTATTCTCCTCTCAGATTTATGCTGTCTTTTTTTATGGTATTACCATTTCTGCAATCCAAAGTACGTTCTTAAACTTTCTTTATGTCATACTATAACAATTATTTACAACTTGAATATTTACTTCTTGACTATTTCAAAGTCTTACGCCAATAATTTTGCAGTTTTCTGTTCAACAGATCTCTTCCAGACTTTTTATTGATAGAATTTTTAATGTATCACTGCTAGGAAATACTTTGTTTATAAAATTCTTTGTTTAAAAAAAAAAAAGTATTCTGTTAGTGGTGAAATGAAAAACTATTCATTTACAATTTGTGTGAATCGTTGTAATACATAATACATACATATCTTTTACTGCCGTTAAAGATACGCAGTATCTTTACATACATACATACATACATAAAGATACGCAGTATCTTTAAATACATACATATCTTTTACTGCCGTTAAAGATAACAAAAAACGTTTCTATAAATACATCAACACAAAAAGGAGGACTAAGGAGAATCTCCATCCTTTACTGGATGTGGGGGGAAACTTAGTTACAAGAGATGAGGAAAAGGCGGAGGTGCTCAATGCCTTCTTTGCCTCAGTCTTTAGCGGCAATACCAGTTGTTCTCTGGATACTCAGTACCCTGAGCTGGTGGAAGGGGATGGGGAGCAGGATGCGGCCCTCATTATCCATGAAGAACTGGTTGGTGACCTGCTACGGCACTTAGATGTGCACAAGTCGATGGGGCCGGATGGGATCCACCCAAGGGTACTGAGAGAACTGGCAGAGGAGCTGGCCAAGCCACTATCCATCATTTATCAACAGTCCTGGCTATCAGGGGAGGTCCCAATCGACTGGCGGCTAGCAAACGTGACGCCCATCTACAAGAAGGGCCGGAGGGCAGACCCGGGAAACTACAGGCCTGTCAGTTTGACCTCAGTGCCAGGAAAGCTCATGGAGCAGATCCTCCTGAGAGTCATCATGCAGCACTTGCAGGGGAAGCAGGCGATCAGGCCCAGTCAGCATGGCTTTATGAAAGGCAGGTCATGCCTGACGAACCTGATCTCCTTCTATGACAGAGTGACGCGCTGGGTGGATGAGGGAAAGGCTGTGGATGTGGTCTACCTTGACTTCAGCAAGGCTTTTGACACCGTCTCCCACAGCATTCTCCTCAAGAAACTGGCTGCTCTTGGCTTGGACTGGCGCACGCTTCGTTGGGTTAGAAACTGGCTGGATAGCCGGGCCCAAAGAGTCGTGGTGAATGGAGCCAAGTCCAGTTGGAGGCCAGTCACTAGTGGTGTCCCCCAGGGCTCGGTGCTGGGGCCGGTCCTCTTTAATATCTTCATCAATGATCTGGACGAGGGCATCGAGTGCACCCTCAGTAAGTTCGCAGATGACACCAAGTTAGGTGCGTGTGTCGATCTGTTTGAGGGTAGGAAAGCTCTGCAGGAGGATCTGGATAGGCTGCACCGATGGGCTGAGGTCAACTGCATGAAGTTTAACAAGGCCAAGTGCCGGGTCCTGCACCTGGGGCGCAATAACCCCAAGCAGAGCTACAGGCTGGGAGAGGAATGGTTGGAGAGCTGCCAGGCAGAGAAGGACCTGGGAGTGATGGTGGATAGTCGGCTGAATATGAGCCAGCAGTGTGCTCAGGTGGCCAAGAAGGCCAACGGCATCCTGGCTTGTATCAGGAACAGCGTGACCAGCAGGGCTAGGGAGGTGATCGTACCCCTGTACTCAGCTCTGGTGAGGCCGCACCTCGAGTACTGTGTTCAGTTTTGGGCCCCTCGCTACAAGAAGGACATGGAGGTGCTTGAGCGGGTGCAGAGAAGGGTGACGAAGCTGGTGAGGGGCCTGGAGAACAAGTCCTACGAGGAGCGGCTGAGGGAGCTGGGCTTGTTCAGCCTGGAGAAGAGGAGGCTCAGGGGTGACCTTATCGCTCTCTACAGGTACCTCAAGGGAGGCTGTAACGAGGTGGGGGTTGGCCTGTTCTCCCACGTGCCTGGTGACAGGACGAGGGGGAATGGGCTTAAGTTGAGCCAGGGGAGTTTTAGGTTAGATGTTAGGAAGAACTTCTTCACTGAAAGGGTTGTGAGGCACTGGAACAGGCTGCCCAGGGAAGTGGTGGAGTCACCATCCCTGGAAGTCTTCAAAAGACGTTTAGATGTAGAGCTTAGGGATATGGTTTAGTGGAGGGCTGTTAGCGTTAGGTTGGAGGTTGGACTCGATGACCTTGAGGTCTCTTCCAACCTAGAAAATTCTGTGATTCTGTGATTATAATTTCAGCTTTCTTTATAAACTAGGTCTGGCTAAAAAGTCCTTTTCTTTCCTGCAGGTCACTGATCTACAGAGTGAGCAAATCTATCCTGCTAATTATCCCTGTGGCCCTACTTTTCACCTCAGCCAATATTCTTTCTATCAATTTCAAGTCCCTTGATTCTTTCTGTTGTTACTAATATATTTCTTTCACCTTAATCTTCCATTTAGAGACTGTGGAAGTCACCAAACTTCATTCCAAAGTCCAGGACTGTTTTTCTGTTTTGTTGAATTTTCAATTATCTTTAAAGTAGTCAAGACTATTTGTGTATTTGTTAAGAGTTATCTATTTCTGGCAAATGGACATTTCTAATTAAAGCCAACTTCCCTTCTTCATTTTTATCTTACCTTTTTTCTTAATTAAAGAGTGAAGTTTAGAGATTTGCCATATTTTAGGTCTTTGCAAGGTTGCCTCTCAAAGGCATTGTACTCACATTTCTTTACCATTTCTCATGTATTCAAAGATTTTAATCTTACTTCACTTTTCTTTGTTTCTTTAAGATTATTTTTTCTATTTGCTAATGTTCTATTGTATTTTCTAGAATTCTCCTCTATACATTCCCCTTCATTCTTTAAGGTCTTCTTCATTTTTTCTATAATTACAGGTGATATCTCAATTGCACGGTACGTCTATATCTGCTAGACATTACAGTTTATGAAAAATAAATGTTTCTTTTTGACCTTTGCTTCATTCTTCATCTTTCCTCTCCTTATGACAAACACTGCCTTAAGAATTTATTTTGTTCATGTCTGTTAGTTTTGTTGGTATATTTGTTAGTAGTCTCCATTTACAGGTAAAGCCGACATTATCTTACCTATACTTTAAACATCTGGTTCCTTTTAATATTTTAATATTCTATGCTTCTTCCCCAATCTAAGTTTCTGCTGGCTATGCCACCAAAACAAACAAACAAACAAACAAAAAACACAGGGAAATATTTAAACAAAGTTTATATAAAGGAAATCATAATGACAGAAATTTCAAGCTTCCTGAGAAAAATTTGCTCTATATCTTTTTTATAAGAAATTAAAGGCTGCAATGAGGTCTCCCCAGAGCCTTCTCTTCTTCAGGCTAAACATCGCTAACTCTTGCAGCCTTTCTTTGTAAGACAAAATGTAGCAAACATATTACTCCATCTTTATTATTTACAAGAAGGGAACACTTAGAACCATAGAATAGTTTGGGTTGAAATGGAGCCTTAAAGATCAGCTAATCCAACCCTCCTGCCATGGGCAGAGACATCTTTCACTAGATCAGGTTGTTCAAATCCCCAGCCAACTCATCTCTGAGCAGTCCAAAGTGGATGGGGCAACCACAGCTTCTCAGGGGAACTTGTTCTAGTGCCTCACCATCATCGCTGTGGAAATATTTCTCCCTTATATCCAACCTAAAGGGACATAAGATTAGATTATATCCCTTTTAGATTAAAACCATTGTCCCTTGTCCTGTCACTATCAGTCCCAGTAAAAAGTCTTTCTCTGTCCTAGTTACAGGCCTCCTTTAAGTTTTGAAAGTCCATTATCCCCAGAGCTTTCTCTTCTCCAGGCAAAACAATGATAACTCTCAGTCTTCAAAGCAGAAGTTTTCCAGCCCTCTTATAATCTTTATGGCTTTCCTTTAGACCTGCAATAAAAGGTCCTCATCTTTTTGGTGCTGCAAGCTCCAGAGCTCCAGGTGGGGTTTCACAAGAGCAGAGTTTCTTCTCATATTTAAGCAGTTTCTCATATTTAAGCAGTTTCTTCTCATATTTAAGCAGAACGTCCCATGTTCCAGCTTGCACCCACTGCTGCTTGTCTTATCATTGGATGTCACTGAGAAGAGCCTGGCTCCATCCTCTTGACACTCCCCCTTTACCTATTTATAAACATCAGTAAGGTCACCCCTCAGTCTCCTCTTCTCCAAGCTAAAGAGACCCAGCTCCCTCAGCCTTCCCTCATAAGGGAGATGTTCCGCTCCCTTAATCATCCTCATGGCTCTACGCTGGACTCTCTCAAGCAATTCCTTGTCCTTCTTGAACTGAGGGGCCCAGAACTGGACTCAATATTCCAGATGCGGTCTCACTAGGGCAGGGCAGAGGAGGAGAACGTCTCTTGACCTACTAAGCACAGTCCTTCTAATACACCCCAGGATGCTGTTGGCCTTCTTGGCCACAAGGTCACAGTGCTGGCTCATGGTCATCCTGCTGTCCAACAGGATCCCCAGATCCCTTTTCCCTATGCTGATCTCCAAGAGGTTAGTCCCCAACTTATACATCCTCAACAGTATAGCCTAAATAATTATTATTGAACTCCAAATCATTAAAACATGTTTAGCTTTTAGATTAATTTATATAGCCCCTGGGCACATGGTTCTGCAGATTTTATACTGTCATTTATTTTGCAAGAAAAAAAATCACCTATCTTTATTTCTCATAGCTACAAATTGATCTTCAACAGGTTCATGATACCTTTAGGAATACACATGTAGTTTGAACTAATAACTGGGCTGTGTGTAGTCCTTGCTGAGCATGCAACTTGACTCCAGTAGCATTTGCACACTGAAATCTTCATCTCCAAACACAACTGATTTGTCATTTAGTCTCTGAAACCACCATTTCCCCACCAGTCATTTTGCTGAATGAGGTACTATTTAACACAAGAACAAAAGTAATACAGAAGCTGGAATGTGAGGCAAGAGGGACTGGAAAAGTGGACAAAGTGGAAATATCTGTCACATCCTGAGAGGTGATGAACAAGGATGAAGAAGGAGTGACAAATTGATAAAGAATAGTAGTAACTGAAGCTGCTTCTGCTGAGGAGAAAGAATCTCAGCCTTCCAAGAATAATTATTGCCTTTGGATGATCTTTTGGGAATATGATACAGAAGTCTAAATTTCAGAAAGTGGTAATCAGAAACTAGGCAACCTAGAAAAACTGTATGTCCAAATTAATTCTTGGGTATTTGTTATAATAAATTTGTTCTATCTAGGCCAGAAAAACACACAGTAAACAACCCCTTTTGTAACATTCATTATTACAGATTGCTTTACAATTCAATACCTTTATCATTATATTTACCAGTATACTGGTAATTTACCAATTTACTGGTATTTATCCAGGTTTTTACTGCTGTATTATCTGGACCAGCACTGTTGTTTCAATACAGTTACTTCTTAATCTACATAACATCCCTTAAGCATTTAGGTCCTATTCTGTTGATCCTATTAGGTCTTATTGTATTCTTATTCCTTGATCTCAGAAGTAATTTCCCTTCATACAGAGTAAAAATGTGTACCACTTCAGTAATGAATGACATACCTTTCCTAAATTACTGCTGAAACTACTACTTTTTCTGGACAAACAGTCTGTTTGTACAACATTTGTCTGTCAAAACCTGCAGGTTTGACTTCAGCTTGTGTTATGGATGCAAATGGGTACCTGGTTTAAATTGGATTAATTTAATTGGTCTAGGTGTCATAGTCATTTAAAAACATAAAAACTGGTCTGGGATTGCTGACAACTAGTTTGACATCTAAACAGATTCAGTTGTCATCCCACCTAACTAGAAATAGCACACACCATTTCACAAGAAAGAGATAGCATCAGGCAAACACAGATTAGTGGTGTTATAGCCTAAATTGTGCTTGCAGTGAGATGGAGACAGCAAAAAGGTCCACACCAATCTGAACTTTTAAGTAAAACTAAGCGAAAATAAAGTCTGGATTGAATATAAACCAGCTCACATCATGAACATTTCTAATTCAACACATATGAATTTATGTTCTCAAAGTGTGTTAAAATTGGCTTTCTCTTGATTTTGTTACCATACAAAAGTATTAAAAGGTATCTTTTTCCATTGTTGAAACTGCAGTGTAAATTTTTCCAGAGGAATGGATGAATCATACCTTATTTTGTTGAGGAGATAAACGCATTTATTTGTATTCTGGGGAGTCTATTGGTTTTGTGGTTTTTGTTTATTTGTTTGTTTTTCCATAGTTTTGTTAGACTTAAAACTGATTTCTTCAGAAAGGTGGTCTTAATACACAAATAAGCTTTGAAAAACAGAAAAATCCAGATTGGAAAAAATAAAATAAAATAAAATAAAGGAAAACAATTGTCATTATTTTCAAAAAAAATATGTTAAGATCTGAGTCACAATGCATTGTACTTCAATATCATGCTGATCATGCTGTAGTTTACTAAGTCTAGCTGGGATGGAGTTAACATTCCCTGCAGCAGCCCATACAGTGCTATGCTCTGCACTTGGAGCTAGAATAGCACTGCTATCACACCAGTGTTGTGTCTGAGCAATACTGGCACCGCATCAGGACTCCCTTCAGAGCCCCAGAGCCAGCAGGCTACAGGTCGGCAAGAGGTGAGGAAGGAGCATCACCGGGGCAGCTGACCTAAACCAACCAAAGGGATATTCCATATCATATGATAGAATATAGAATAAAAGGTGGAAGGGGTGGCCTCTCATTGTGAAAATGTCTGTCCTCCCAAACAACGGCCACATGTGTTGAGGCAATGCTTCAAGGACATGGTCAAGCATCGCTCGTTTGTGGGAAGTAGAGAGTAATTTATTTCCTCTGTGCTTCCACACAGCCTTTGCTTTGTTGTTTGCTGTTTTTTTTTTTTGTTGTTTTTTTTTCCCTTTTCCCCTTTCCCTTTTTTCTCTTTAGTGAAATTCTTTAATTAATATTTTTTTTCCTTAATAATTATTTTTTCCTTTAATGAAATTATCCTTATCTCAACCTGTGAGTTATTTCTTTCCTTTTCTTCTTTCCCTCCTCTTCTGAGAAGGGAAAGTAAGAGAGAGGTTGTGGTGGACTTCAGCTGCCTAGCAAAGTAAAACCACCACAACTTCCTAAAGGTATTTTTGTATTTCCATATTTGTTCTATTTTGCCTGTTGCCATCTACTACTTTTTATTTCATTGGCTAATAAAACTCGGTAAGATTTCCTAATTATTGCACCCCAAATTATTGTTTTTGTCACATTATCAGTCCTACTAAGCCCCTTGGCATTATTTTTCCCCTGAGAACTGTGAATATTACATTAAATTGTCACACCAAAAATCCATTTAGCAAGTCTCCTGTCCCACAGTACCCAGCAGATATTTAGGGGGTAGAGAATACAGCAAACAGTGACAACTACACTTGCAGCTCCAGTAACTAGAGATGGAAATTCCAGGGTTTGCATCCTGGACTCATGTTAGAGGTCACTAATGAAGCCAACTCTTATAAACCAGTAATAATTGTCCTCTTTCCTGTATTCTTTGACAATTCGTTGGCATTATTGTGTACTGACATTTCTTTCTGCATCTCAGCTGTTAGTTAGCCATACCTTTTTTATTGTGACATATGATGAATAATTATTGCCAACAAGACTTCTCATAAATATTATATTTTTTAATCACGTCCACTTTTCAGTTCTTATATTTTTTTTCAAATATTCAGTGTATACTCAGATTTTCGGCTAAATCTAGCTTAGGAAAATCTTGAATATTGTAGCTGGTATAACTTTCAACATCCAGAATTTCCTTTTTTCAACATGTCTTATCTCTCCTATCTGGAATGCATTCCAAGGTGAAAATAAATAAATAAATAAATAAATAAATAATAAAAATTACTATCACAACTTTTATTTCAGAGTCTCAGGTCCTTCCTTGTTTTAATAAATATTTTTTTAAAAAATATGGTGCATACAGTTCTAGGACACAATTAATCTATACCTGCAACATAAAAATGATTATAAAAGACAAAGGAAAATATTTCTCGTGAGTAGGTAGTTCAAGTAACTTAATTCTTCAGTAGTATTCATGTGAAAAAAAAAATAGATATGCTAAAAACAAAAGGTACTTACAATGGAGACAATATGAAATGCAATGTCATGGATATTGCTACAGAAGTGTCACATTTTTTTCATGTATTTTACAACATGATTGAAACTACTTTTGCATAGAGACATCAATTTGAGAATCTAGATCAATTTTCATTTGCATAAATGGGCTCCAGGTAACCAGAGAACTAAATGCAAACAGTAGTATTGTCTGTAGTTTGTCCTGTGATAAACAGGAGAAAAACGGTTTAATAACAAAGGCCATAATTATCCACAGCTCTCAGTTTACAATTAGTTTTCTTTGACAGTTAAAGTCATAAATGCCAGCTTTAATCATGTGTTCAGGTTGAATTAGGCACTGCCAATGCTGCAAAAGATCTAATCCTCTTTCTTTCTTTCTCATAATGAAATAATAATGCAAATTCACTACATTGATGGGACGACCCATGTGAATTTATTATAGGCTTGGAGAAGTCTCTTGAAAGGGATAAATTCTTTCTGGGTACAGACTTGAGGTAATTCAAACCAGACAAGAAAAAAAATGGAGCTGTCATCAGAGGCCAGGATATGGAATGGATTTAATTTGTATGAATAGGCTTTTTAATAAGTATAACAGGGCTAAGCTCCAGCTTTACTAGGGGAATATTACTGCTGTCATTTTCCAAATCTGGATGCACTGACTTTATTTGTGGGATGAAGATCAGCTGCAAGTTTCATTTCTTGTTACACTGAAGCTTGCAGTGGACACAAAGATACTGCACAGTGGGCAGGCTCACTGACCAGATCTTCTAATTATTTCAGTTAAGACAAATGGAACAATTAGCTCCTCGTAAAACCATTTGTGGTACTCATTGACACGTAGCAACCTTTCCTGTAGAACAAACTCTACCTTTTAGTTAATGCTCAGATTTTTATCAGGTAAGGTTTGTTGTCAATATGATAGAATACTTAATTATTTTAACTTCCAAGAGCCATTTTAGCCAGTGAAAATATATAACACTACCAAAAAGGGTAATGGCTCCCAGTAAATATACAGATCAAGAACATAGAGATTGAAACTAAAAATGACACAGCACAGATGTAAGTATTAACCATGTATTACATCAACATAAAATACAGTCCAATTAGTGAAATAAAAAGATTTCCAAGCAAAAAGAAAGTCCTAATTTCATTAAGCAACTGTCACAAATTTCGAGCTATCTCCATGGGGTTCACAGACATCATTACCACTACCCTGTTTTATGAAACTACCATTCCGGCCACAGCAGGCTGCATGCATTACTAACACCAGTGGGGAAAAAAAAAAAAAAAAGAAAAAAAGAAAAAAAAAGAAAAAAAAAAAAAAGGCCTGAGAAATAGTACTGATTTAAAGAGATGTGATAAAACGAACTGCTTTCTTTTTACTTACTTATTTGTCTGAATTATCCAAAGCATGTTTTCAAGTTTCTCAAAGAGAAGAACCAATTTTGTCTGCAAAGATAATGAAACCAGTCTTTCTCATCTGTCTTGAATACAAACAAATATTCAACACAAAAATCAGCTTTGCTCAGAGTCTTACCAAAACTTTTAGTTACTTGGTTTAGTTGCATGGCCTTGTTGAATGTTCAAAATGAAACCCTATGCTAAACATTCTGTTACTGTTATATATAGAGAAATATAATATTTTACTCCATATATCCTTTTTAACTTCATCTTCTGCTCAGCCTAGCATGCCTAAAAGCTTCCTCTTAATTTTGGTGGAGGGGGAACATATAACATTTCTACTTTATGTTGTCAGGTTCTTCAGATATAACTGATGAGCTGAAAAGCTAATACTTTTTCCATTTACCATGCAATGTCCTCAGTATCTTAAAATTTCAGATTATATACTTGTCTTGAAATCAGAACCCTTCCTCCAGTCATGACTACATTATTAATTATTTAATTACAACGAGATAAATAGGCTTTTCAATTCAAAGCAAGGGATTTGAAGTACGAAAGTAAGAATTATACTTGGAACAAATAATAGCCTTCTACTTAGCTTTCCTCCTCAAACCCTTAATTATGTGAATAATTTCATCTGTTGTATCTATTTGCTTTCACTTTGGTCTCAAAATTATTTTCATGCATTACATTTTGCAGGAGAAAGATTGAGTATGATAACGGCAAAAAAAAACCTTTGAAAACTGGTGCTATTTCAAGGCCTACACTCCTAGTCTGCACAATTGTACTTGAATCTATGTATACATGATGGGCATATGTTTAAATCATGGAAAGTAAAAAGAGACTGGAAATTTTGTTTAAAGAAACCATTGCATGACTGTCTGAAAATTGAATATTTAATTGTAATGGGAGTGGGTAGTTCACAATTTAAATACCTTGGCTCTACAAAGTTCACTACTGAACTATCACTTTGTACACTATTTAACACCATACATGACGACTAAGCCCTACCAGAATAAATATTATGATCACACAGATGATACTGTAACTGATTAAATGAGACTTTGAAGCTCATAGTAGAGAGAATGATCTGACTGAACCCAGTAAATAACCTGAAAAATATCAAGTATATTTAATGACATCTTTTCATACTTCACACTAGTATTTAGAAACGTCACTCATTTTTTCAGGAAAATAAAATTATTTGAATGTTACAAGATTTTATTCCCACTGAAAGGTAAATACCATATTACGGTATCATTTTATGTTCTTTGGTATCTGCTGTACTACATTTTGTAAAATAAAATAAAATAAAATAAAATAAAATAAAATAAAATAAAATAAAAGCTTTCTACAATAACATAGTTTTACTGTAATATTTCCTCAACTTAGCCTTTGATGTGTAATGTAGTTTCATGATATTGATCTGATAAACCATTTCTTTTTTTGAAGTTCTGTCTGATCTTTTCTTTAGAAGTCTCTGTTGCTGTTGTTGTTTATATTTTGTATCTTTTAAATGTGATGTTTCACTGATATTATTTGAATGCACCTTGTACTATGTCTGGCTGGGATGGTGTTAAATATCACCATTAACAGCCCATATTGTACTGTGCTTGGTACTTGTAAACAAGCAAAAACAGCCCTGATATCACACCAATGTTTTGTCTATTGCTGAGCAGTACTGGCACAGCATCAAGACTCCCTCCAAACCCCCAAAGCCAGTAGGCTGGGGGTAGTCAATTCATGGGGAGGGGACACAAGCAGGGCAGCTGACCTATACCAACCAAAGGGATATTCCATATGTATGATATCATGCTTAACAGTAAAAAGTAAGAAAGCAGTGAGAAGTGGGGCCTCTCATTACGAAAAATTCTGTCCTCCTGAGCAACCGCTACATGTATTTCAGCCCTGCTTAATACATGTGGTTGAACTTTGCTTGTTGATCAGAAGTAAATAATTGTGTTCCCTCTCTTTGCTCCTGCACACCCTTTGCTCTTTATTTTTCTCCTTCCTTTGCCCTTAATTAAATTATCCTTATCTCAACCCAAGAGCCCTTTTCTTTCCTATCATAATTTCTTCTCCCCCTCTTCAAAGACAGGAGAGGGAGTAAGAGAGAAGTTGTGGAAGAGTTTTTCTGCCCATCAGGGTGAAACCACCACACACCTTAACCTATTATGCCTCACCATCCTCTGATCCTGAAGTGTGCTCTGTCTCAACTCATTTTTTACAAGCAGCACCTATATTAATTTTAGTAGAGGTTTTAGTAACAGGGGTTGCAGGGGCTCTGTAACGCAGATACGGAAACAAGGAGTTTAGATTTTCTAAAGGGGAGATTGAGAGCTAGGCTTGTAACTCTTCCAAATATCTACCAATTTTCTAATACTATGTTCAAGTGGCTAGTGCTGCACAAGGAGAGCTTCAGAAACTGAAATCTGTCTACTAGGATCTTGGAATGAGAAAAGCTCAAAAGTTTCTAATCATTTTTCCAGGTCTCAAATCCAGGCTGTGAAAAGATTTTGGTTAGTTCTAGACTAATCAGTGTATTTTTTAGTCTAGCAATAACTGTTACAACTTGTATGTTTTCTAAAGTATTAAAATTAAAACACTATGTGGTCTTTATTGTCTTTCTGTCTTTCAAATATGCTTTTCTTTTCTTTTTTCTTTTCACTGTATTTTATGTGTTTTTTTTCTATATGTGTTTTTATCATACCTGGATATTTGTCTGCTTTCCTTTAAGTTCCCATTAAATTCCCTGGCTATCACTCACTATTTCATGCTGTTTTCATTTTTCTTTGCAACAAAGATTAAGGTTGTTTTTCATTTTTTTTTATTCTCTTTCAACTAATGTTTACATTTTATTTTTCCACTCTCTTACCTTCATGCCTTATAAACTTTTGTTGGAACTTCTATCCAAATCTATTGCCTCTTTTCAAATCTCTTTTCATAAATATAACCTTATATTTGATCGCTGCATCAACAATTGCAACACCAAAGATAGCCCCTTCTTAAGGATAAAGGTAGCCTTCAGAAATCAGCTATCGTGTGTGTTCATTAATTAGAGTGAAATCGTTGTTTTCCAGAAACCTATGCAGAAAAAAAATCTATAAATAGACACCTTTTTGTTATTTTTCTTTTAATTATAACACTTTTTTCGCTATCAAATGATTTTTTAAAATGACTGGAGGAAAACTTGATTTTTCCTCAGTGCTTTCCTCCTTTTTGCTCCCACTCTCACCCTTCACCACCATATTTAACCCATACATCACCATATTTAATTCTAATTCTGAACAACAGAAGTTTTCCTGAAGATTTTTTTTATTTTATTTTATAGCTATGCTAGATACTTTTAAAAATAAAAGTGCTAACACAACCTTCAGCTGCATGGGTAAATGCTGCTACCACAACACTTTTATTTCTCCCCCGATAAGTGAAACTCCTACATAAAACACTGTTGCTAGTTAGGAGAGAGATCAATTCACTTCATATCTCAAACTGAGCCTCAATTTACATAAAATTGCCTATAGCATAAGATTTTCAAAGAATATTCCTTTCTACAGCTGTTATTAGACCATCAAACTGGGGGGTCCTATCAGAAAAAATAAGACAAACCCCATTGGTACATCTCGCTCTGATTTTTTCCCTCATATGTAAAGGCTAATTAGATTTGGGGACATTATGAAGTGATTATTATGCCAAACAAGCAAACAAAAGGCACAAAAGGTGAAACTTTTATTTATATATGAGGAAGATACTGTACACAGATACACATTGCAGTTTTTACCACTGCGCAGCAGAAAAGTAGGATAATATTGCAAGAATGTGAAAATAGGCAGGTTTCTGATGCCCTTTATCAGTATACAAGCTAGAACCAAATGTAATACTTTGAAATATTAAAATCATGTTTACCTAGCAACTTTTTTAATAACTGTGTGTCTTATACCAACTTATCATTTCAAAGGCTTCACGCATGCTAGAAATTCTTCCATTTCTGAAAAGAAAATACTAAAGGAACAAAGACGGATTTGTTACAATGTGAAGCCAATTTGAACGTGGTATCCATACAGAGGAATAACGCAGGACATAGCACCCTGAGGAAAAAATCTGAGGTTCAGTGGCATAAAAATTGCCGGTTTGGAATTCCCTCTACTTTTCTGTGTGTTCATAGCATCACAGTAGATTCTATTCTACCCCATGCATGCTCATTTGCTAGAGTGCATCTGAGGTTAATATGTCTCCTATAATCACCCAGGCACAAGCAGGAGATGACCAGCTCAATGAAAAGAAAATACACTATGCAGAGAAAAGTTTGCAGTAAATTATCTCCCTGATCAGTGATATATTTTCATTGCTTAAATAAGTTTTCCTGCATATTACTGGAATATTCAAATTCATCAATATCCACATAGTATATTGATCAGTAGGAGTAAGATATATAGATTTGATGGCACATGAAATAGCAGCAGCAGAAAGACCCATAAATAAACTGCTTACTACAATCTGGACTCTGCTATGGAGCTTGTATCTTGTCCTATTTTCATTCCCTGTATTTCGCATAATAGAGTTGCTTTGTACTACTACAAAGAAGCTCTCCATGGTGACCAAAGGAGAACTTGAATTTGTGCTTACAAAAGACAATGCTAGTATTGCTCTTACAATTACACACTGTAAATGTACAATATTCATTACTGGAGTATGTATCTAAGAAAAAAAAAAATAAAAATAAAAAGATCTTTAGGTATAAATTAGTTTATATATTTTAACTTCAGTGCAAATCACATTTATCCTTTAAAGATCATCTGTCACATCTGTAATGCTGTTGTTGAAAAAAAAAAAAGAGAAAGAAAGAAAAAAAGCAGCTGCGTTCATCTCAATGCTGACTTGTCCGTTTCTCCTCTACAAAGGAGCAAAATTGCTCAATTGTTCTCTATGTTACATTTTCCTTTTCAGGTAAAATGCCAGAGCTGAATCATGACTCCCTTAGTGTAGGCCCTTTTTGTCAAAATGAAACGCATAATCAACACTTGAAACAATTGAGTTGTTTTACTAATCTCTTCTTTCATAGACATAAGATTAACTCCACAAGCTATCTTTCATTATAAATCAGACAATCAGCACTGCTACATTGTTTCTCAGCCTACAGTTATATAGTGTACAATATCTGTCAGATTTTCTTTACTATTACAGCCTTTTCATACCAACATTTTATTGATTTTTCAAACAATAATTACACAATAAAGGATTAAACCAACTGAATCCCATACTGCTGCTGAGTAACAATCAAATGCTTAATTGTTAATAATCAACACCTATTAAGTGGTTTTCTAAGTATGACTTATTTGTAACTACTACAGTGTCCTCATTTGTATGTGGAAGGAGGAAAATAAAAATGTAATACATGTATGTATTCATACAAGACAAAAGCAACAAAAAACAATGTAGAAATCTCAAGGAGTTTTTATTATGGTAAAATTTACATATGAACATGTCAGACAGCCAAAGGATAAAACTTCCTGTTGTTTTCACACTGAATATCTAAAGGAAGAAACCATATGCTCTGTGAAAATTTACAACCTTTTTGTGTGGAAAGAGCTCCCTTTCCACCTGGAAAGCTTTCAAAGACTGGCTTTAACATCATCTTAACTAGCAATATCAGCTTTTCTTGATTAACTGCTTAGTTGAAAGATATGAAGAGACTTGCGAATGTCTAATCTGTATCAGCCACTAGAGAAAGACAGTCTTGTCTGCTGAAACACTTTGCTGCTTTTGGAACGGCAGGAGATACCTTACATAGTATTTGCCAGAAATACTGTGAATGGAAACACTACCAGTAAGATACTACAAATTGAACTCTGTGCATTCTATGGTTAGGCATTAAAAAGATATAATAATAATAATAATAATAATAATAATAATAATAATAATAATAATAATAATAATAATAATAATAATAATAATAATAATAATAATAATAATAATAATAAATCGTTTTGCCAAAGTTCATATACATATTCTGCAGAATATTACCATATAAGCTTCTTCGTATGTAACAACATGGAAGTTAAAAACATTTGTGGTATAGTTATAGTTAGAAACTATTTCCTGAAGTTCTGACAAATCTTTTTATAGCCTTACGGACTTTATCAATACTACACAAAAAAAAAAAAAAAAAAAAAAATCTCCAAAATCCACTACAGGAATACTATAAATTTACCAGAACATGTATGGAAAGTTTCCTCCCAGAATAACAAAGATTGCTAAGAGGCAGACAAAGATATAACCTAAATCAAGATGTAGGACTGTGAAATTATCTATTAATGCATATGGGGCAAGTTCCTGTAACATCAGCGCTATCTACTGCCTATCTTCAATTCTCTATTTTAGTCTCACCCTCCATGCCAGCTCTGATCCATGGATCCCCCACTGAATTGTCTCTAGGAATATAAGCTTTCCCTAAAAAAGGTTTCCTAAACCTAATTGATTCTGTGCTCAGAGTGCTAGAATCATTTCAGTATTTTGTAGCTAGGCATCTAGCTCATAACTAAATCTAATTTATATGTACTAAATATTTCTCAACTAACATCTTCACCTCCACCAACAGCAGAGCAATCCCCAAGAATATTTTGAAAACTGAAGCCTATTCAAAACACTGTAGAGAAAAAATCACTGATAGTTATAGCGTGTTATATACTTGGGTAATTGTTACACCACTGACTCACCATATGCAAGACCTACCTTTTTAGCAGAAAGCATACTCACAATTATTTAAGTATCTTACATCAAACATACAATATTTATGCATGCAGAGACCAAAGCCTCTCTCTCCTCCTTTTCCTCCCTAAAACAGAGCATATTCAGTTTCAGGGAAACCTTGCAAAACCATTGAGAGAAAGATACATTTAAGTGAGCTTTTTTTTTTTTTTTTTTTTTTTTTTGACACAGAGGCAAAAGCCCAATGTAAGAACCCCTTCTGCTTCGCTACCAAAGAAACCTAGGATTGCTCTCTACAGTTGTAGTATTGCTCAGTGCATATGATGTCTCGCTTGACATGAGAAGTAACCTTGCCGAATTCAAAACCAGATTTCCTCTCTGTTCTGGATTTGAGCCCTGAATTTTTTAAATTCCATTTATTACTTGTGCGTATTTTGAAAGTGCTGATATAACAGAAATGTCAGGGACCTTCTGCTCCTGGTAATATTATCCCTCTTCTCCCATTTTTACAATGGCTCAGAAGAATAGTCTTTGTATTTTCTACAGTTGACTGATATCACTCCATGACTTCCACAGAGCATAGGTGTAATTCCTGATCTAGGATATGATATATGGTGGAAGAAACATACACTTTGTTTATTTTTCAGTAACTTTTCTAACACTGTAATCTATTTTTCATCTAGTGCTGTGATAATAGAAACATGACTTAAGTTACGTTCTATATTTTATTTTGTAAGTGAAAAGAAAACATGCATTTTAAAACATACTTTCAATTCATCAAAAGTAAAATCTGTTTCATATTTAAATCAGTAAATAAATTTTACTCTCAGCATTTTAATTTCTTAAGAGTTTTAGTATTCATACCAGGTATAAAATCAAAAATACTGGAGGCTTCAGTCTAATCAGAAACTGTTAGAGCAAACTGCAAAATATTTCTTCTTAAGCACTGACATTCTAATAAAATTCCAGAGATAAAAGCTTCCACTAAAATGGCGAATACAGAAATAATTAACTAAGAATATAAATATCCATAACTACAGTAAGATTACCTTTTATCTAAGGTAAAGAGCAAAGTCGGCCAAGCGGCAACCTCATCGCTCTCTACAATTTTCTGGGTTCAGACTGGATATTAGGAAAAACTTCTTTACCAGGAGATGGTCAAGGATGCCTAGGATGCAGTGGCTGCAAGCAAATACCGCTGGCTCATGTCAAGCTTTTTGCGCACCAGAACCCTCAAGTCCTTCTCTGCAGGGCTATTCGCAATGAATTCCAGTTTGTTCTCTTGTCTGGGATTTCCCTGACCCAGGTGCAGCACCCTGCACTTAGACTTGTTGAACTTCATCAGGTTCACATGGGCCCACTTCTCCAGCATGTGCAGGTCCCTTTGGATGGTATCCCTTCCTTCTGTTGTATCATCTGCACCCCTCAGGTCAGTGTCATCTGCAAATTTGCTGAGAATGCATTCAATCCCACTGCCTATGTCATCAATAAAGATATTAGACAGTATCAGTGTAGTAGGTTTACATGGCAAGGTTTTGGTAGCAGAGGGCCATAGGGGTGGCTTCTGCAAGAATAATCTAGAAGCTGCCCCATGTTAGATATGGGCCCACCACTGGCCAGAGCCGAGCCAGTAAGTGATGTCGTTTGCACCTGTGTGAGAGCATATATAAGATATGGGAAGAAAAAAAAAAAAGCTGGGGGACAGCAGCTGGGTGAGAGAGAAGGGTAAGAAACAGCCTTACAGGTGCCAAGGTCAGTGCAGAAAGGACAGGAGCTGCTGCAGGCAGGCAGCAGCAGTTCCCCTGTGGGCTGTGCAGGGAGAGGCCCCTGGTGGAGCAGGCTGTCCCCCTGCAGCCCATGGGTCCCACATGGAGCAGACCTCCATGCTGCAGCCCCCCCATGGGTGGAAGAGCCCCCGGTGGAGCAGGTGGATGTGGCCTGGAGGAGGCTGCGGCCCATGGAGAGGAGCCCACGCAGGAGAAGGGGGTCTGGGGGGAGCTGCCGCCCACCCGTGGGGGACCCGTGCTGGAGCAGTTTGCTCCTGCAGGATGGATGGATGGACCCCGTGGGATGGACCAGTTCCTGGGGCAGTTCCTGAAGAGCTGCTGCCTGTGGGAAGCCCACGCCGGATCAGTTCATCAAGGACTGTATCCCGTGGGAGGGACCCCACAGCACAGGGGACAAGAGTGACCGAGCAGGAGCCGCAGAGAAGGAGCTCTATAGACTGACCATAACCCTCGTTACCCCATTCCCCTGCACTGCTCAGGGGGAGGAGGTGGAAGAGGGCAGATGGGGAGGAAGGTGCTTTTGGTTTCTTTCCTTAGTTTCTCACTTCTCTAGCTTGTTAGTAATGGACAATAATTTTTACAGTCTCCCTACTCTGAATCTGTTTTGCCTGTCACAATAATTGTTGAGCATCTCCCTGTCCTTACCTCAAACCTTGAGCCTTTTGCAACATATTTCCCCCCCCCTTCCCCTTTGAGAAGAAAGCGGCTGTGGTGGAGCTTGGCTGCCCACATGAGTAAAACCACCACAGTCCTGCAGTCTGTGGGGTATGTCCCAAGTCAGATCCCTGAGGTACACAACTCGTCATAAGAATTTGGACCAGATGAGCTTTGTAGGTCCCTTCCAACTTTCTATTCTATTGTGAACAGAGGAAAAAAAAAAGTCATAAACAAAAACCAAATCAAAGCAAAACATTAAATCCGTTTCATGTTTATATTTTCAAATTGAAGTCTAATAACTAATAACTCAGCCATATAAAATAAAGTATTCTGAAGTCACTTTTTTTTTTTTTTTTTTTATACCACATTCTAAGCCAGGATAAATAAATATATTTTTGTCAAAATTCTAGCAAATCATTGAGCTGGCAGAATCATACATGGAAGTAAAAATTGTGAGCTGTGAAGTATGAACTTATAAGCATGACTATTTGCATTATAAAAGTATTTTCAAACCTAATGCATGCTGAGCGAATAGAGAGGATATCCTATAAACAATTTGTCTAGCTGAAAGTAGCCATTACCTCTTGATTTATTTATTTTTTTTTAATTTATCTCCTGATTATTATGTACAGAACAAATATGATGGTTGAAACTTTTCAGAAAATAATACCTGTGTATTATGCAGTGTGATTGATTCTCTGGTCTGTACTTCCAGCCTTCCTACATCAAATCTCAAAGGGTATCCCAAAAGAACACAAATGCTTAATGTGTTTAATAGTTTTGTGGGGTTTTTTGTTTGTTTGCTTGTTTTTGTTTGTTTGTTTAATCTCATATATCTATATCTTCTTCTATATCTATCTGTCTATATCTATACAAATGTTTATCTGTATTGTGTAACAAATCTGTTGTATTGTTCCAGTGCATATGACAACAATGAAGATACGCAAGAATGATTTTTTCATGTTCATCTTTCAGTTTTCCCTCAAAAGCATGGACTCTTTTCTTATGAGCTACTGCTTTCATCACATCTAGAAGAACTATTTCTATTATCCTGAAAAAATAACAGTTTTATGTCTTGCAAAAAGCATAATGCAGAGAACAAATCTTCCCAGAAGAGTCAATAGTAAGAAGTAGTGTATTGTACTGAAAATTCAAGAGAATAATCAGTATACATTAAACTCCCAAGTAAACATACAGATATTTCCTAATTTATATGTTTTAGCTTGCTCTTTGTGGTGATCAAAATTTTAAGTCAAGATATCTTCCTCACAAGAACTTTAATTTCACTCCTCTTATTTTCTTCCAACCTACATACTTACAATCTCTTTTGAATAGTAATTCTCATTTCACACCACTCTCGTGTACAATTGTAGTTATCCTGTGTGGGTCACAGTGAGTCCAGATCCTGAGGTTTTGGCAATTTACTAATTATGACATCAATCGGCAATAATAGCAAAGTGGCAGTCACACTTTGCCAGTCCTTTGCCAAACTTACTTTAAAGAGAAATTAATTAATCTAACAAATGTTCGGTTGCTATACACAGGCAACTTTGAAATTCCACGAAGATTTCCATTCATTCCGAGGAAGGATGATGTGGAAATTCCAGTGGAAATTAGAGCCATATTTTTCTCTCAAATTTCTGTTCTGTTTACTTTTTCAAGCTCAGAAAAATTATTCTGTAGACCATTCTAGGTACTACTTCTTTTCTACTTAAGAGATGAGCAGACCAGAAAGTTCAGTTGTCTCAGGAGTACTGCTATAGGCCAAACTTTTTTTTGGAAGCTTTTTTTATAACCTCAGCGATGAAATGTAAATGAACATAAAACTGACAAAATCACCAAGTTATAAATTTCTAATTAACAAATGTAATAATGTCATTAGGTAACCACACAGTTAGATTTTTTTCTGTGCATGGCTTTTTGTTCTTATTTTTGCTGTTTGGGTGAGTGATTGGTTGGTTTTGTTGTTTCTGTTGTTTTTTTGGTTTGCTTTGTTTGTTTGTTTGTTTTTTCCTTTGGTTGGTTGCTTTTGTTGTCATTGTTGTTTGTTTGTTTTAATGTAGAATTTATTTGGCTTAGTTGATTCAAAAGAGGATAGAAAGCACACATGCACTGGGCAGGTTATGGAGCCATTCTACCTCAAGCCTTCTCTGAATATTTCTGCAGCCGCATCTTTCTCCACAACTTCCTCTGGTACTGCCAAGGGAATCCCAACCTTAACATCATTTGTCACACTATAAAGCATGATATTAGTCCCTTTGGTCTCACGGTGTTTCAGCAATACAAATAGGTCAGATATAATTTTGCATCTATTTCCTTTACAGTAGGAAAATGTGATTATATTTTCAGCTTTTCATAAAAATTATCTTATTTGAAAGCAAATTCCAGTGAGTACAATTTTTTATGCACCACACCCCTAAAAAATAAGAGAAAATCTACATGAAAACCACAACAAAGGGTACGACATGCAGCTGGAAGCAATCAAAGGCTCAATATGTCCTGCCACTGGAGGGATGATTTGTCAGGGCTGCCCTATAGTAAATTACACTAGGTGAAAAAAAATATATTTTTTTTCCTTAGGAATTAGACCATGTAGAAAATAACTCAATGCATGGTAAATATGCTATAAAACAAGTAGTGTTATTATTTCAAAAGTATGAAACTATCAGCTCAATACTTCAGTCCCTGATTCACTATCATGTTTTCCTACAAACCCTAACAGTCACTTTGTGAATAAAAGTTAAAATAGTGAGTAAAACAAGGACAGGTTAATAGCTCTAAAATTTTTTACAGTGAGTATTTACATTTTTAGCTGTAAATTGACAGAGTGCAAAAAGGTACAAGGAACGGCACATTTAAAAATACGTCACAAAAACATTGTCTAGATAATCAGGTTTATTTCATGTATATTTAGAAGAACAGGGCTTATTGGATACTGTAACCTGTATGCCTACAACTTATTATAGTATGAAAGCTACAGAAGTGAGATAAGCCAAAATGCTCAGTGGTGTGAACAGTGTAGAAGACTGAGATCTTCCTTCTCTGACCAGAGTAACCTGTAAATAAATTCAAAGTCTTAACCAGGTGCTGAACATGAGCACTGAGGTGCCACTAAGATTCTTTAAGTACTGCTCAGGTGACATCAAAATCTGCTGACCAAACAGACCTACAGCCCATGAAGCTTCATAACATTTAAGTATCAGAAGGGATATATTCACAAAAACCCAAGTTCCAATGCGCTGCAGCCCCGTCATCCCTACATGTCTCTGATCACGTTTAGATCAGGAATTGCTTGGCTTTTAGGACACTGCCTGGTAAATAGTGTCAGAGAACATCTGCTTGAACTGTTCTTTTATACATCTTCTCCTGACTTATCTGCAAATTATGAACCTGCTCTATTCTGCTGATTGTTCTGAGGGTCAAATTATTCAGTCTAGGATGGAAAATTCATCCTTAAACTTGGACCAAGAGACGAATCTAGTTTTATTACCTGTTGAGAAAGCAATCAAATTCTGTTTCAAACCAGAGAAGGTTATAAATTGCCACTTAAAGCTAATCTAGTTGCACTCTTGGATAGAACTGGCAATGTATCTTATTTCATACCATATTTTGCTGGAGAATCTGACAAGACTTGGAATAAGGAATCTGCTAAAATTTCAATTGCCCAACAGTGGCCGAGACTGGTCTTGTACATGGGAA
Organism: Netta rufina; assembly: GCF_964035555.1. Lineage (NCBI taxonomy): Eukaryota > Metazoa > Chordata > Aves > Anseriformes > Anatidae > Netta > Netta rufina. Next base: position 55,070,957 of record NC_140126.1, read on the forward strand.
CAGTAGAAATTTTATTTCTGGCATTGAAGAGTAACCAGCTAAAATAAAAGGTCATAATATCTTTGCTGGTTCCTCAGTAGTGCCACTGTTTCAGCTCCAACACAGATTTGGATGTCAGAATCTCAATACTCCATCTATAAAATGGGTATGATAGTTCTAACCTACAGACACAAGGTTCTCTGGAAATAACTGATATAATGGAGTTTTCTGTTTACAATCTACTGGAGCCTGGAATGCTACTTAGTTTAAGTCTACATTCTAGATTTAACAAAAAATACAACACAATACAATAAAAATAAAATAAAAAATAAAATAAAATAAAATAAAATAAAATAAAATAAAATAAAATAAAACAAAACAAAACAAAACAAAACAAAACAAAACAAAACAGCAGATGCTGACAGTGGCTAATTTATCACTTTTCTATTCCTATTTGACTTATTTTGAATGTTTAACTTATTTTGAATGTTTAACTTATTTTGAATAAATAAGTCAAATAAGTCAAAAATATACTGGGGCTTTACAAAATTCACAGTGCTCGGAGAGGGAAGTCTCACTAACATAATAATTCATAACCACACCAGTTTGCCACTGGCTAGTGAGCCTTGAACATGACCCAATATTGAGACAACCATAAAGAAACACAGACAAGTTTGGAGCTCACTGACAACCTGTATCAAAAATATGTGCCAGTGTTCCAGCATTTTAACAATCATCCTAAGTAATTCTAAGCATCAGGATTTGCTTCTTCACTGTGTAGGTAGCAGAGCACTGGAACAGGTTGCCCAAAGAGGTTGGAGTTTTGGAGATCTTCAAAAGCCATCTGGCCACCTGAGCAACCTTGTCTAGGTGGCCCTGCTGGAGCAGGGTGGTTGTACAATAGGATCTCTAGATGTCCCTTCCAACCTTAACCATTCTGTGAATCTGTGATTCTGTGTAGTAATAAAATTTAAACTAAGGCAATTTCCTCCAGGCTAATATCCTAATATCCTGGGAAGTATGAAGCAGCAATATTGTGCCCAGCTGTTGTCCCTGTTATTTAAGGTCAGTGAGACCAGCATAATGTGTCTGAGAATAGGGAAAGTCTTTAAAAGCATGCAATTCCTCTTTCCCTACACTGGCACATAAAAATCTAGACAGCATAGACAATCTAATGTAAACTGTGTTTAATAAAATAAGCTGCTACAAAGGTTGTCAATATGTTAATGACAAATATTTAGGGATAAAATTATCTCACAATTACATGAAAAATATTATGTCCAAGACATAATCTTCCAGTGGCAGCCATGTACATTAATTCTCTAGGAAGGACAATTACTTGAAAGTACATCATTACCCATTATATTCTGCTGTTATTGACAAATGTTGGAGTTAGCAGGAATTGAAATTGCCTCTGTTACTCTGTAGTTTTATGTATTTAACCCTGAAACGTCTTCTAAATCTGATTAAAGAAAACAGAAAATGTAATAAACAATTTTTTTAGATCAGCATTGAAAAGGAGACTAACTCCATATCCTCATTTACTAAAAATATAAAATTAAAACATAAAAAATAAAAAATCCATCATGTCCGAAGAGTTTTTATTAACAGCAAGTGCAGGAACTGAAATTTGTTCACAATAACCCAGAGAACCAAGATTACAGCTAGACTAAAACAATCTCACAATAAATAAATAAATAAATAAATAGATAAATAAATAAATAAATTGGATTGAATTGAATTGAATTGAATCAGAGACCTACAACTTTTAGTTCCACTTTAAAAAGCAATATTTTAATAATAAATCTTTACCTCATATTAGACTTAGTGAATACCAGGACTCCTAACATAAACTAAAAATGTTCAAAAGCATACCATTTTCTGTCAAGCATACAGTCTGCTAAAACATACACATGCAAAACTACTAGAATCTTTTAAAACATATATTGCATTCACAATATAATAAAGTCAAACACATTGAATTATATAGTTTCCAGTCTAAATAGGACCAGAGAGAAAATTGCTATCCATCAACAATATTTTTGTTCATTAAAAGTAAAACTGAAAGTGGAGAACACAGACTTATCTGTGTTGATGGTCTTTGATTGTTTCATAAACCCTACACTTCAAAATAGATTTCACTCTATTGACCTGCTTATCACTGGACTGACTTTTCCCCAATGTCTTCACAGAGAAGCTATTGTACTGAATTATTCTAATCCAAAATCCACATTAATTTAATAATTTAAATAAATCACCTCTAATTAACAGAGTTTAAAAACATATCAACCACAGGGTTAGACTCCACTGTGCAAATGTGTCTGAGATAGTTACTTCCAGAGAGAGAAAAAATATCAGCTCCAAAATACCTCTTGCTATCTAATCAATATTTGGTAACTCAAACTCCAAAGCAAGAATATAACTGCTTCTTCTGCTTTCCTGTGATTAGCCTGAAGAAAACAGGGAAAAATTCTACAGTTTTCTCATAATTTTACATGACAAGCCTTGCTAAGGAAAACGCAGGCTTAGAATGTATAGATGGTAAAATATTTATAATACAGATATTAAAATATTTAATATATGATCAACAAAACATCGAAATGTGTTTTAATATTATTCCCCTGAGACTTAATTTAGCATAATACCACCATATAACCTTCATTTAGAAATATGTATGCATTCAATTTGAACCACATTTTCCATCTTCCTTTCAAGAGTTTTTGCTTTGAATGGTGAATATCGACAATATAAATTCTTTTCAAAGATGGTATTTGCAAACAATAAGATTGGAGCATAAAAGTGATTCTTGTTGTTCACAAATAATGGCTACTCAGAGAGGGAGTGGATCTAATGGGAAAGCATTTTGAGTATTTGCTCAAAAGAAAGCTAGATGAGATCAAATTTCTTCTCCCAATGCACAAAGCTAAACTGAAAGGCCAGCTTGTCAGCAAATGTTTAACTACAATGAAATTCATGCCTGCCTACAATACACTAATTGGATATTTCAGTATAATTTAAGTATGGGAAATTCCACTTGGTAATCCTACAGCAGCCTTGCATTAAATTCTGTTCTGAATACAATTAATAATCTTTGGATATTCAGTGTCAAGCTCACAGAAAGGCTCTTCTGTGGTTAAGGCAAAAAGAATTTGAAGTTTGGAAACAGCTCAGAAAATATGATGCTGGTAAACAAATACTTGTTAGGCTTGTAAAAAAAAAGGGGGGGGTGGGTGGAGGGGTGGCAGAGAGGGGAGGAATGATTACCACAAGGCAGAATGCAACATGAAGTGAACTACCTTCATGAAAATTTAATGCAAATGACATCAAAGCAAGGTTAAGTTTTATGTGGTGTTGTTCAAAGAAAGATGGCAAAATGACAACATATATAGCATTTTCTCTTTCATGTTTGCCATAGGATACAGTAGTAAAATGAAAGAAAGCTTTTTCTGCATTGCTACTTTTGTAGAATATTTATATGTTTACAACATCAGTATTGTTTTCCAGAGCATGGTTATTGCTGAGGCTGTACCTATTATCTTCTTTAAATCCCTATGTCCTTCTTCAGGTGCTCTACAACAAACAATATTCCAAATTCACCTTTACTACATGCCAGTATCAGTAAGACCGCTTAGAGTCTAACCTGAATGAATTAAATATGGTTGGTTGTTTAGACCCTCAGACAAAATGTTGCTTTAAGGGGAGCAATAACGTCTATCTCACTCCTTTTGCTTGAAGACTTGGAAGATTCCATTTGGCAGTAGAACTACCATGTTATGGAAGAGGATATGAACAAGCATATTCTCTGAAATGTTGTTTGAAAGGCTAAGACTACACCATAATGAGGAACTGCTTTTTGAAGGTTCAAAGACATGTTTAGCATGATGCACCCACTTGCTGCACCCTCTTTCATCACACCCTAGACAGATTTGAATTAAATGGCCATCTACAGATTATGTCACCTGCACCCTGTGAAGCTGGCACAATTGCTGCCTTATTCATTCTTGGCTCCTAACAGGAGAGAGAGTATGTGGGGTGAATGCTGCGCCTTAGGAGGTATTGCATGTGCCTGTAAGTTAACCCATTCTACACTCCTGAACACTCCAACAGGCAGAACAATGTCTCATTTATAACAAAAGCTAGAAAACATGCAGTTAAACACGAAGGGGAGAGAAAGGTATTCTTACGGTTAAAATTAGTGGAACTTGCTTCCTTACTCCTCCCCTTCCTCAGCCTGCAAACATCTTCCAGTCTCTCTAACGACATCAGGAGAAATGGCCAAGAGACTAAAAAAAAGATAGTTCAGAAAGAGATCAAGAAAAAATGTGGACATTCCAGCCTTTAATTTGCAATGATAAGGAGTTTGTTGGATGAAATGCTATCTGGTGATTTAAGAACTACATGTTATTCTGTAGATGCCGAAGTTTAGTGCTTCAGCAGTCTGGTAGCCTAAAAAATTCTGCTTCTTTTCAGCTTGAAAATCTCTCTGTAGAATATTCCCTATGGAACCCTCATAACTGATGCTGTGGCTCATTTGGAGACCTGATTCCACATACTGAGAAATACCTTAGAAAAAGCACAACTAATATATAACAAAGAGTAGGAATTGAAACAGTAGATAGGGAAAATTGATTCATTGTTGACAATTATGGATCTGTTTTTCATTAACCAGATGAGGAATGCCTTCAGATAGCTATGCAGTGTGAAACAAGTTTATTTACATTTGGCTTTTCTGTGTATTACAATGTTTAGTTTTATTTATTCTGAAATTATCAAGATATTGTTTTGCTTCTTTACTTATTAAACAATACTACTCCCTTGTTGCCCAGATTTTCATCTATTTAATACACACTCCAAAGACTCTTCAGTTAATGTGTATTTGAGGTATCATTCTACTTAAAAGGAACTGTGTTGAAAAGTATCAACAAGACTTTAACACAGAAAGTAATCAATCTAGTGATGGTATATGGTCTGTGGTCTCACAAGGATAGTCTCATTTGTTAAAAATTTCAAGCCATACAAATGAAATGTCCTTTCCCTTCACAGAGAGCTTTGTGTGGAATTCATATGTAGGATATTTAGAATATTATTGTTTTCCTGGCTGCCACCTACATGAACAATTAAAAATGAAGGATATTCTTTAATAGATTATAGCTAAGTAAGTAGTTCACATACATTTTAGAAGAAAATAAGAATATATCTGAGTATTTAATCAAAACTGAGGCTTGTTCTTTTTTGAGAAAAAAGACAGAGACAAATGTTTATCAGCAGATTGCAGTTCCCACTGCTTACATAGATATATAAAGCTTTCTAATAAATTGTTTCCATGATTTTATTTTATAAAGTTTAATTTCTTGTCCATTTTGGGCTGTTAGGCAGTGCTTATACACAACCTATTGGTCATATTCTTCACTCCAAATGTACAGTCTGAGCTGCTAGTTAGATTTTCATGTCCAGGGTAATTTTTGAACCTCCTAAATAAATGGCAGCATTAAAAAAAAAAAAAAAAAAAAAAAAGTTTGAAACATCTGAGGCATCATTATGAAATAAAAAGAAATTACTTAACAGAAAATCTGGTTCCAGTGACTGCAACATAAAGGCCAATAAAGTAGTTCTTTTATGAAATAACCATGAAGTTTTTTAACTCACCAGACCAATTTCTTGAATAATGCCAACCTCATAAAAGTCCTCTCTGCAGCTTAATCCTTTACAGTCTGATTTATAATCTATTAATTTCCCTGACAAATAAAGGAAAATTTGTACTTCTTTTTCTTTCTTTTTGCTCATTTTCAAAACCATGATGGGAAAGTGAGATGGAGTCTATTTTACTCTCAACAGGGCTGCTAATTAACCTTCAACTGCGGTTATCCTCAGTTATATTTATTTAACCTCTACAAAGTTTAAGGACATGTCTAGCTATATAAGGCTCTGTAGTTTAGAAAATGACTTAACTGAGTAAGTTCAATTATAAGAAGGAGTCTAACTATTTGGCATTGAGCTTCTCCTGTGTTAACTTGCCCCACTGCATGATTTACCTATCACTGGCATAAAATGGATTGGTTCTTTACAAAACTTTAGAGCATATGATTACACTGGCCTCATTGGAGTCAGCCACAGGTGTCCTAGTTTCAGCTGGGATAGAGTTACTTTTCTTTCTAGTAGCTGGTACGGTGCTTGCTCTCTTTTGGATTTAGGATGAGAATAATGCTGCTAGCACGCTGATAATTTAGCTGTTGCAGAACAGTGCTTACACAGAGCCAAGGGATGTTCAGCTTCTTGTGCTGCTCTGCCAGCGAGGAGGCTGGGGATGCACCGGGAGCTGGGAGGGGACACAGACAGGACAGCTGGCCCAGGCTGACCAAAGGGATGTCCCATACCACATGATATCACGCTGAACCATACAAATAGAGGGCAGTTGGCTGGGGGAGCTGCTATTGCTGAGCAACTGGGTATCAATCAGCAGGTGGTAAGTAATTGCATTGTGCATCACTTACTTTGCATACTCTTTTAACATTAGTAGTAGTAGTATTTTCCCTTCCTTTTCTGTTCTATTGAACAATGCACTGTCTTTATATCAACCAAGGTTTTTATCCTTTTTTTTTAGTTTATTTTTAATTTTCTCCCTTATCCAACTATTGTGGGTAAGGAGTGAGTGAATGGCTGTCATGTGCTTGGCTGCCTGAGGGATTAAACCCAATAACAGGTTACCAGTCATCATGATCAAAGGAAACGCCATCACCAGTTCTTGCAATGGGACAGGTGGGCTCTCCTTGCCTGCTTCTTTTCTTCCTTCATGTTGAAAGAACCAAGGCCAGAGAACCTTATCCAATCTGCCTAAGGGATCAGTCTGCCTAAACATGCATCTACTTGTATTTGAGATGCTCTAAGTTACCAAGACATCTGCATGAGATAAGCAGAGATGACAGAAGTACACATTTCTGGAGCAGGATTGGAGCCAGCTGGAAGGTACCCCTGACTCGAAGGTTACTACCAGCATCTGTGTAGCCAACCGACCCTCACCTACAGTCCCAGACAATGTGACCCCTTTGAGGATGTGGACATCCTTTCTTTTGTGTAAGGTTCCTGACGCAGCTCTGGTTTGGTTGCTTCAATCCCTGTTCAAGCCTATGTCCTCACTGCTGTTTCAGACTTCAGCCCATTCAGCACTAATTCATGGTTCTCATTTCAATTTCTCTTTCACTGCTGTCCCTGTTCTACAGCATCATAAGTTTCACTGTACAGCCGTGTCATAACTTTAAGACCATGAACTAGATTCATGTCAGTGAATGCTGAAATTAGGACTTTTTTTTTTTTTCAAGTGAAAGTCACATTCAGATCTGACAGTGAATTCTCCAGGCAGACAAGCACAAAGATACGTATTTTACTGCTAATTAGTACATTTTACACAGAATCACTATCTAATAACGCTTAAGAAATAATTTTCCTGTGATCATTAATTAATGTGTTCCATTAAAAAGATTGCCACTTTTTGTCTAATTGCATTCTAGACAAGAACTTTGCTTCAATAAAGCAATCCTGTCAATACACACAATGAACAAACAAAATCTCCTTATGAAGTACTGAAATTCATTGAAATCTTCGGTGATGTTAGAAGGAAAGATAAAAATTTACAGAATTTACAGACAGATTTGGATGTTGACTCGTGTATAAAGATTTACCTAATAAGTGTCACACAAAATGGAATAAAAGATAAACTTGGTAACACAGATGTGTAAAATTTTCCAAAACATCAGCATACGATCGTGTCACTCTTTCTTAGATTGTCTCATGACAGCAAAGGGAAAAGATATATCACCAAGTCAGGCAAAGTTATGAGTGGATCTTTTTTCTCTTTGAACAATGTGTACACTGTACAGACAGAAATCTATTGATAAAAATTAGAAACAGAAGGTCAAAAGAAAACAAAGAAAAGGAAAAACATTTAAAATATTTAAGCAAGAGGTTAGTTTCTTTGTCAGTTGTATCCAATTTAGTATGTTTTGCATTAGCTAGGCAATAAAAGATTTAGAGTAAGGGAGGAGTGGTTGTCATGAATTGGAATATTCTGATTCCATGACATCCAGGACTGTGACTGTTTTATGATAACCACATACACTAGAATAACCTTTTTTTTTGCCATTGCAGTGAAATAAGAAAATCTTTAAAGCAGGAGCCAAAATATGCATTTTGTCTTTTTGTAAAATTTAAACTGGCAGTTCGGAATGTTTAACAGCAGTTCCAGCTGAGACTTGTGGTTCATTGTGGAATTAAACTGCCCACTCACTATGACAATGAGGCAACCAATCCAAACTATGCTTTTTTTTTTTTTTTTTTTTTTTAATCTGCTGTAATGAGCTGCTGTAATGAACCCCAGACTGAAATTCATAAGCCACTTCACAAACTCAAAATGACAGTATTTCATTACTCTTTTGCATATATATACATGTATGTATGTACATGCATAAGTATGATTGCTTACCAGATCAGTGAACATGTAAGAATGAGGACTCGTTCTTTTTTTCATTAATATTTCTAAATACCTCATGTCCAAAGAACTAAAATGACACTGGAAGAATACAAATGTTTTTTCTGTTAAAACTACTAAATTCCCTAGTCATAAAAATGAAAACTAAATCTCAATTCCTTAATAATAATAATAATAATAATAATAATAATAATAATAATAATCTTTAAGAGTGCTTTAAGAAGTGAACATTTCCAGAAGCTGGCTTTTGCTAAACCAACATAATTAAAAAGCTTAGCTTCTGAGCTCTAAAATTTTTACTATCTGTAATTGTGGTAGGTTACGGCTTAACAGTTCTAAATTATTAGTTATGAAAAATCCTTTCTAATAGTACACAAAAGTCATCACTTTTAGGGGAAACAAATATAATTAGAAGGAGATCAGGAATCAAAGAATATGAGATGCAAGGGTTACAGATATTGAGAGAGCATAAATAATTCAATGTTTAAAATCTTGATTTAATTTTTTTTTTTCTGTGTGAGAGGCTTCATTAAATTTCCTATTAACTTATCCCTTAATCTCTAACATTTTGTAAGAGACTATGATTTACCCGCAAGGTTTATAATAAAAGAGGATAGGAAAGGAATCCAAAACTCTCAAATATCTTCAAAGTCCGTTTTTCAGAAGAAGAAAAATAATGCTGCAAGTCTATCTGAACGTCTTTTTAGCCTTCCACTCTCCCATGAGAGCATAGCATCCTTCAAAAAATAGCATCACGAAAATTACAAAATAAAAACAAGTTAAAACAAATGTTCTTATATTTCCTACTATTTCGCCTTTTTACTGTTCCTGCAAGCTTAAGGATTTAAATAAAGAGATTGTGCAGTACTGAAGTGTAATCTTCAGTGCTAGTCCAGAGTTCTTAACTAGAATAGTAGAAATCTGAATTTGGCCACTAATAAATTTCCTTAACCGTGTCATTCACTGTACCATTCTCAAGATCCTTAATGTGTCCTTCCACAGAGACTGAGATTATAACAAAGATTTTTGAAATTAGCATTATTTTTAGGGGTAAGTTTCCTTAATAAAACTGCTTCCTCAAATAAACTTTTTTTTTTTCTTTTTCTCTTTTCAGTGATAAGTTGTTATTTTTCATTTGTATCTAAGTGCTAACTGAAATAATTGTAGAGCATTTGGGAAGTGAGCCAGGGTATGTAAAATCCAAAATTAAAGGAAAAAAAATAGGAAAAAGGATTAAACTTAATTTATGAAAAATATTGATACATTAACAGGAAAATATAAAATGTTTCAGAAATATCTTTGACATCAACTGTCAAGTTAGTAGGGAAAACTGCTTCTTTTCAATCCACATTATTGCTAACAAATTCACTACTTCTTAAGAGTTACCTGCTGAACTGCATGTGTTTTAGAATAGAGAAAGCTGGTAGGAATATGGAGATGTCAATAGAGTTTGATGTCCTTCCCTAATATTTTTAATTGCTGTCAAGGTCATGTAGAGCTCTAAGTAAATACATTCAATTAATATTTCAGGAAACAAGACAGAAAATATTCAGAGAAATCACCATAGTAGAATCAATCTGGAGATAACAAACTATTGAAAGTTTCTTTGTTTTGAAAGCTTTTTCTTTTACTTGGTATAGGAGAAAATCTGTTTTTAACATCTAGACATATTTAATCTATCTGTCAAACCTTTTCATACCAGTAATTGTCAGAACAGGCATTCCATCAGTCCAGTATTACATTACTGTTTATACATGATGCCTACCAGCTCACTTAGGCAATTCCTTCTGTTTCTGTGTATGCCCTCATGCTTTTGACATCTGGGATGATAGATATTCTTTTAAACAATGTAATTAGTGGTTAGAGCTGGAAATAGCCTCCAATTCTCTGCAAAATGGTGCAGACCATTGCTAAGTACTGGGAATGTGCATAAGGTTCCATGGAAATTAGCTTGTAAAGAAATTAAATTAGGAAGGAAAGAAAGGAAAGGAAAGGAAAGGAAAGGAAAGGAAAGGAAAAGGAAAGGAAAGGAAAGGAAAGGAAAGGAAAGGGAAAAGGAAAGGAAAGGAAAGGAAAGGAAAGGAAAGGAAAGGAAAGGAAAGGAAAGGAAAGGAAAGGAAAGGAAAGGAAAGGAAAGGAAAGGAAAGGAAAGGAAAGGAAAGGAAAGGAAAGGAAAAGGAAAGGAAAGGAAAGGAAAGGAAAGGAAAGGAAAGGAAAGGAAAGGAAAGGAAAGGAAAGGAAAGAAAAGAAAAGAAAAGAAAAGAAAAGAAAAGAAAAGAAAAGAAAAGAAAAGAAAAGAAAAGAAAAGAAAAGAAAAGAAAAGAAAAGAAAAGAAAAGAAAAAGATGGATCAAGTCTACTTGCATAACATTCATCAAGGGTAAGTGCTGGGACCTGCATTTTGGTCATAACAACCCCTTACAGTGATATAGGCATGGGGAAGAGTGGCTGGAAAGCCAAGGGGCTGCTGGTAAGAAGCCAGCTGAACATGAGCCAGCAGTGTGCCCAGACGGCCAAGAAGGCCAAAGGCATCCTGTACTGCATCAGAAATACCGTGGCCAGGAGGACTAACGGAAGTGGTTGTCCCTTTGTACACAGCACTAGTGAGACTGCATCTTGAGTACTGTGTTTAGTTTTAGGTTTCTCGCTAAAAGGATTATACGTTGCTTGAGCATATGCAGAGAATAGCAATGAAGTTGGAGAAGAAATTAGAAAACAAGACTTATGAGGAGTAGCTAAGGTAAATGGGATTGTTTAGTCTGGAGAAGAGTATGTAGCTGCTCACTACAGCTACCTGAAAGGAAGTAACAGGAAAGAGGATGTCAGTCTCTTTTCTCAGGTGCCAGGAGTTAGGATGTGAGGAAATGGTCTCAAGTTGCACCAGGGGAACATTAGGAAGAATTTCACCATGGAGATGTTGGTTAAGCTTTGGAAGGGGCTGCCCAGGGAAGTGGTGGAATCCCCATCCCTGGAGATATGTGGACACAGCATTAAGAGATGTGGTTTCGTCCCGGGACTTAGTAGGTCAGGTGGCTGGACTTGATGATGATGATGAAGGTCTTTTCCAGCCTAGATGATTCAATGATTCTATGAAAAACCCTTTGTGGTCTGATTTTGAGAGAGAGGGTGGTTGGCTAAGGCAATACTAGAATTCACAGAGTAATATAGGAATGCTTATCAGAATTATAACAGGAAAAGAATTTGGAAGTACAGAAAACTCACAGCAATAGTACCTAAAACCAGAATAATTGTAAAAGAAGTCCACAAAAAGTACTTTCTTATTAAGTGTGAAAAGCATTACCACAAGTAAAGAAATTCATGTCGAAAGACATGCCCAGACTTTCTCCTTGTTTCAACAGCATTACCCAGCTATGAATGAAATATGCAGTAGCACAGTGAAGGATTATACTTTACATTTTTTCCACATAATAGTAGAGGAATCATGTGACATCATCATTACCACAAAGATAGCACTGATATTTCCCATTTAATCTTAACAAAAATAAATAAATAATCTCAGTTGCTGTGATGTGGCAGTTGCTGGCAAATACTGAATTCTTGCTGATAAGCCATAGAATAGTTATTATAATCATGAAAGTAAATGCACTAGAGGAAACAGGTAAAATATATTAGTTTGGATTTGCTTTCTATCATAGAACATCTCCTGATCCATTATAGAAATAAAAGCTTCTCAGTCATGGGTTAGTCAGTGCTATTGCTGTCTTCTGAGATTTTGATTCTTTTTTCTTCTTTTTTTTACTTATTCTTCCTTTTCATCTTTTATTCAGTGAGACTGAATAATTCCAGAGGAAGCCTGTAAAAAGCTCATAGTGACAGATAATGTTAGAGGGAATTGCCTTTTCTGTTTAAGAAATCTGATTGTTTATCCCAAAACAAAATGGCCAGAGATTCATGCAGATACAAAATGGACTGTAGGAGCTAGAAACATTAATTACTATAGAAACAAACTCTTCTATAACTGTGAAATGGTTCAGAATAGACATATTAAAGTGCAAAATGAAACTCCTTCTTTAAGTAGCCATATACTCATATAAAGTGATTTTTTTTCTTTCAAGTTCTGTTGAGAACTTTTTTTTTTTTTCCTGTTGTAGGAGAAAAGAAACAGGAGCTATTAAATATGTCATATACATTGAACAAAAATCCCATTTATGAGGTTTTAAGTATATTAATTATCATATATGTTGCAAGACAGTTTTCCTCACTTTTTTCTTCAAATGTTTCTCCAGTTCTCCTTTATTCATTTAGAAAACCTTTATAATAATTCTAATGGAAATGGAAAGTGTTTGTGACATATTGTCTTAAAAGTTAGTGTAACTTTTGCCATAAAACATATGATAAGTGTGCTCCTACTCAAGACAATAATTCAGTAGCTTTTTCTAATGGTTTGGACTGTGTCTAACAGTTTTTTCATCCATCTTTTCAATAATATAGTAAGCTGCAATTATTTGGTTTGTGGCAATACTTCACTAAAAATATGTGGTGGAAAGTGAACTAAGTGAAGTTACAGCATTGTATTGAAACAGGAAAAGGGTGAATTGTACTTTTTTTTCTTCTTCTTCTTTATTAATAACAATTTCCATCCAGGTTCACTGGCCACATTGAGATCCCTCTGCTGAAATTAGTCATTGAAGGGTAAAGCCACAGCCCAGCCTGTTTAGCTGTGTTAGCTACAAAAAAGGGCCAGAGCAAGAAATTTCCACTTCAGGGCCAGCACATAGTAAAAGAATGCATCCGCTGTTGGCATTGCAAATCCTTCATCTCTTGATGTGTATTGCAAAGACAGCAAAATAGATGTGTCACTCTATCACAGCTCTGCTAGTTTAGAGCAGAGAAGTCTTGTGGTGCTTGTTTTTACATGTACAAGTATTCAGAAAGCCAATTCCTCTCTGAACTCTGGCTCCATACTCTGCTTGCAGGTACATAGTGACACCTTGCTGATACTTCTTCAATTTTTTTGACAGTTGCACTAGCTAGAGAAAACTGGCATGTGCACTCTCCTGCTACTAGCAAGGAATTTCTCTTAAAGCTTTGGCCTTAGAGGGGTTTACCTTTCTGTAAAGGTTTACCCAACCTAGTCCCATTTCTCTCTGAGGCCTTAGAAGAAGGAAGGCCTTAAACCTGTGCCTCAGACTGTCAGCCTAAAACTAAAAATGTGTTAAGATTTAAATACCAATTTCATGTAGGGTTCTTGTTTTCTTTCACAACATAGAGGACAGGTCCCACTGTACCAGTCTCAGTACAGGTAAGCATTTGTGCAGCATATCCTGTAAGTATATTTCTAGCACACCCTGTAAATATATCTCTTGAAAAAGCTACGTGTGTTTACTTGGTGTCAGTACATTTATTATAGACTTAAAGTTTACACAAATATTACAGGAAATACAGGTGCTGACTCTAGTATGGTAGCAGTATTTCTGTAGAGCCCCAATAGAAAGTAAGGAGAAACACTCCTAAAATAAATTAAAACAAAAACAAAAATGAAGAAAGTTACCAGAGAAGACATCAAATAAATAAAGGTTACTTTAGGAAAATGAGTATGTTTTATTGTGGGATTTGCACATCCAAGCAAAGTCAGAAAATACAGACAGGAGATGTGAGCCAAATTTACCACATCTGGGAAGCTGTAATGAATTCTTCCAAGGTTTTACAACTGTATCACTCTGTAAAGAGCCCTCATGTAAGAAAAAATAAATATATATAGATGGAAGAACTCATCCACCTCCACATGAATTCATCCTTAATAATCCAATGGAACTCATAAAACATAAACCACATCAATCCCCCTCAGTGTATAACTAGTTATTAAATGCAAACCCCACTATATCATAAAACTCAAAAGAAACCAGAAAAATGACACTAGCACTGTACTGTGAATATGAATGCTATAACATATGGAGGACAAGTTTATAAAACAGCAAGACACGCAGATCTGAAATTAACACTCTTCCAGCTCCTGTGGAGATTGCACTGGACTTCAGAAAAAGGATACTATTTATATTCACGACACTCTTACAAATCTTTGGAACAAACAGAATAAACAATATGTTCCTGCAGTGTACAAAAAGCTCCTGATTCTGGTCAAACAGAGTTTTAAATTCAGTGTAAAAAGTCTGCCTTCCCTCTAGTTCCCTTCTCTTTGACAGTCACTTCTCCTAAATTCAGACAAACTATCCCACGTTGAGAGGACAAATCCTTGGGGAGTTGTCCCCAAGTGCTCCACAATGAGACAACTACTCCAATAATAATGTCCTCCTCTGCCTTGATTTAATGGATGCATGCAAACAATAAGATTAATATGTTTATTTGTAGAGGTTTTTAATAAATCTTGGATGGCAGATGCTGCTACTCCCTTGTAGTGAGGGATGGAAAGAACACTCTGTAACCATACAGCATATAATCTATAACATACATAACAATGCCACAACTCACATTCATGTACAGATTAAATGGCCATTCAGCCAAAAAGTCAAAATGAGAAACAGGAGAGCACATCCTGACTGATGTTTTCTGGGTAATCTGCAACTTCACCTAAAATTTTTAATGACCTTTTATCACAGTTGGCAAAAAGCCTTGTTCTAATCTTGAGTTTACAGAAGGAAGCTCAGACAGTTTGGAGACTGCTTCAGGAGTCTGGACTAAGCTGTCCAGAGTTATTCTTTATCTATTCTCATGCAACTTCTATTGCAGTTGGCAGAGACCTACCTACTTCATTTCCTAAACTGTGTGAACAGTTTCATAAAAGTAGGTTTAACTTTCATGGCTGCGCAGGATGCTGCTCACAGCTTTCACAAAAATGACAACTCTCACACTCAAACTTTTTATGAATTATAATGAAGCAACCACTTTCATACGTACTGCAGCTGCAGCAAATAACACCATTTGTACTAGAGCTCAATTATGTAGCTGTTAGACTGTGCACACTTTTTCTTAGCCTCATAATGAGAGTCAGCAGAGTGTTAATCCACGCGATAAATTTTAGCTGCAGTTGGTTTGTTGTCCTGCTATGCTCCTGTTTCCCTCATTATTTTCCTGAGCTGCATGAGTGAACTGTTTGGAGCAACACCCAAACACTCCGAACACTAGGTGATCAAAAGAGCTAACCAGAGGGAAACATTTTATTTTCACATGTTTGTAGAATGGGACGGTGAACCTGCCTTGACCCTAGAAGCTCGGGTACATGAATTGCAAAGAAAGACAGCAAACAAAACAGTAATTTTCTAAGAAAATTACTCCTCGTTTCTTTTGAGCAGTCCCCCAGAGGGAGTAGAAGGGTTGATGTTACTCCTGACCCTAATGAAGATACGGTATTTCTTCACATTTACAAGAATTAAGTTAAGAAATAAGGTTGCTATCCCAACCAGGACTAGAGGAACCCTCTCTCTGGCCAGGTAGAACTAAAGGACAACTGGATTTACTGAACTGCATGCATCTGATATCCTGGTACATTAGAACTACAGAAATACTAGTGGACTAGTGCACTGTGTACCCTAATGCCACCAGGTTACCAAGGGGCAGAACCCATCTGTATTTCTGGAGTGTCGGGGGGATCCCAACAACTAACTGTATGGGCGGTCAAATTGAGCCTAACCGGGCAGGAGTGGCAAAAGCAGCACATGGTGACTGTCCTAGAGGCTCCACGCATCCCTGGCCTCAGGATTCCCTGATACTGAGGCATCCCTGATTGCCTCAGGAGAGGGTACTTCAAGGACCCAAAAGGGTACCAGTGGGCTTTTGGCACAGCTGCCTTGGAAACAGGTGTCTCCCTTGCCTGGCCTCTCAGAAGACCCTTCTTTTGTGGAACTGCTGAGTGTTGAAGAACAGGTGTCAATCGCTACCACAACAGTGCACTGATGACAATATTGCATGAACCTGATTGAATTCCCTGATTCCCACCCATGAGTTCATTCATCAACCAGAGAGCCAAGGAGTGATCAACAAGACTCGCTCACCATTTAGTAGTACCTTATGGCCAGTACGAAAGTCTAACAGAGAGTGAAGACTAAGACTAAGAGTGGCACTTTATCTTTTTTTTTTCACAAATGTTCCCAGATAATAAAATAAAATAAAATAAAATAAAATAAAATAAAATAAAATAAAATAAAATAAAATAAAATAAAATAAAATAAAATAAAATAAAATAAAATAAAATAAAATAAAATAAAATAAAATAAATGTTATTTCAAGCAAAACTGAATATTTTCTTCAACTAACATTTTTCTGCAAATTAAATTGGCTTCATCTAAATTTCTTTTATTTCTTCAGCCAGTGGGAAAGTCAATGATTCATATAGGATCTTGCTAGTTAGTCTGAAGAAGACTGAATATCACACACTCACCAAAAATACGAATGGCATATTTTTAATCTTTTAAATTGTTGCTAATGTTCAGGTTCTTTTTAATATAAAAGCCAGTTTTCTTGATTCCCCAGTGTTAAAAAATTCTCCTATGTACTTTGCCACATTTTTTCTAGTAATGCAAACTAAAGAAAATTACTTGAGGAAAATCTGTACAGGACTGTTATCTCTCAAATGTATTCACTGATATAGTTCTGTAACTTTCTGGTACAACTAACCTTGTAGTGGAGACTTGAGATTAATCCACAATGATCTATTAACAGAATTGCACTGTCTGTTATCAAGTCAGTCTAAAGCTAAGATGATCTATGAAGATGTCAATTTAAAAATTTAAAATGAAGAGGAAGGAAATTCCAAAACCAATATAAGTACATAGAGAAAAATATTCCCCCTTTTCCTTCTCTATAGATAGAGGGCCGGTAAGAGGACTGAGTAAGGAACACAACTGTATTGACAGCTACACGTAGAAGTCTCACTACTCTGTCTTAAAATTCAAATTTGCCTACCAGAACTGGTTCATGGTGAGCTAACAGGAGTTGGTGATCATTTAATACTGGTACAGTCTGGTTGTTTCTGAGTTGCAATACCTCTCTGAGGCACTCTTGTCGAGGAACAATTAAGGACCATTACTTTCTCAAATCTGTGCCTACACTCATTCAGAATAACCCCAGCTATCTCCAGAACAAAGATTATCAGGTCTTAATACAGCTTCATACTCTTATCTGCTGGTATATGTTTAATCAAGCATGGTCAAAATACCATTCAAAAGCAGTGCCTTTCATTAATATGGGCTCTTTATGAGCCAACATATTTTTTTTTCCTGCTCCAATGCCAATAGCAAGACAACCTAGCAGAATCCAGCCCTAGATAAGTCTTCCCAGTCTTCCCTAGATCAGTCTTCCCTTGCACAAGGAAAGAATCACCTGCAGATTATACATGCTAATTAACAGTGGTTGAGATTGTTAGCTACTTGAGTAAATCAAGGTGATCTTTACAGAGACAGTCATCCATGTGGCATATATGCAGGAAAGGAACTTTAATATTTACTGGGTTGCTATAACAATCATAAGCAAGGACATCTCACTTGCTCCAGATCATTTGCATTTGGTAACAGAATGAAGGACAAATGATGAAGTCCTAGATCCTTCAGCAAAGGTAAATGTAACAAATGACCCAGAGCAACTGCTGTTAAAAATCAAGCAACTGTTTCACTTATAATGAGTCTGATTCCCCTGACTTAAGCTCTCAACTCTACCACCTTCAAAGTTATGTGTATATATAAAGTACAGTTGCTAGTGTTTAACCATGTGTTTAGGAATTATGTGTGTTATATCAATGGAACTTGCTTCTTTACTCAGTTCATCAGGAAGAGCTCTTTAGTAAGGAAAAGCTCCATCTGTATGTATGTGACAACACATATAGGAGTTCTCCACCCTCTTTAGTATCAACTCCTACTGTCTTGCACATTTGTTTCTGTATTCATATTTCTCATAGCCTGGAAGACATCACAGTATCCATTTAACATGAGGTGAGGTATATTTCCTACATCAGCTTGGTTCAGTTTACTTTATTATAGCTCAGCCAACTGTCCTAAAATGTCTGTAGGATGTATTTTGAGTTTTGTTACTTTTTGTACTGCTCTATTTGTCTCTTCCTTCATATCCAACTTTTCTGCCTGGAGGTAATCTTCTGCAAACTAAAGCTAGAGTCTATCTAACAGCAAGAGGATGGGAACATTATAGAAATGGTGCCTGAGGCTAAAACCTGAGCTAGTAGGACAAAATAGATGCCTAGAGAAATAACATCTAGAAAGAGATATTGGTACAGCTATCCTCCACATCACGTCTGATTTTTAGGGTGCTGGCTCTTGCTTTGAAATCTATGCCAAGGTTTTAAAAACAAGGGAGAGGCATCTCAAAAAGACATCACTGAGAAGTGAGCTGTTTGAATTACATTGTTTTAAGATCTTCATCCAGAACCTTTAGAAGGAAAGATCACAGCCTATATTCCTTCACTGAATTTGGGTTCTTGCCTAGTACTTTCAAGTGAACTTCTTTTTACTTTGCCTCTTTCAAACAACACTGTTAAAAAAAAAAAAAAAAAAGTGTTATGCCCACTTTTACAGAACCCATCCTGGTTTAGGATAAATGTGGGACAAATTTTGTAGGATGTTGTCTGTGGCTATTTTATTATTTTTTTTATCAAACTTAGGTATAAATTGGATGCTGGGAGGGCCAGCAATGAAAATATTTTGACATACGAAAGAGCTAATTGTTCTGGTACTTTGCTGCAGAAGCCTGACTTGTTCTAAGTTCTACCAGCAAATTTTAGGATCATTCCCAAAATGTTTTGTAGACCTAAACTAAGTGCTTTTGCTCAAGTTCATGTTGGAATTTATACTCTGAATTGATAATAAAAGTGTAAAGCTATTAGTACAAATGTTTTCATTTTTCCTGTTTAAAGATAAAAGGTCTGATTACTCATTTACAAGCTCATAGCTGAGCTCAAAATCATGGAATGGAAGCCCTGCATACAGACTAAACAAGTACGTCCTTCAGATGGACTAAACAGATTTATCCTATTCACCTACAAGTTCTTTCATGAAATGATCCTGCAAAGAACATGCATGTTCATTTTTTTATTACAGCTACTTCACCCACAATCAGCATCTGCTTCTGACCAGCCATGTTTTTTTACAAGAATGCTGACAGAAGAAAGAAGGCATCAGGGGACCATTTCTGTCTGTGTCCACCACTTCCGCAGCAAAAGAATACAAGGGCAGTCCTACAGTCCTGCCTAGCCAAGGGATGATTTATAGTCCATAGACATTTTGTGAGGAGCCATGGCACCCCTCATATTTCTTGACAACTGAAAGAGAGGTGGGTAGTCTATCTGACACCTTGTGGAAAGGTAATGCAAGACGCCTCACCCTTCTTTCTTCACCTGCTATAAAATCCTGCTCTCCTCTGTGCTCACCTATGGGTTCTTGTGCACATACAATGTTTCCTTCCCTGCATGGAAATTTCACTTCCCTGAATGGAAAGTGATCATACAGCGGGAGAAATTGGTATGGTCATACTTAAGGCCAGGAATCAGGACTTTATCTGATTTTAGCTGTTTATTGAAGAGTGGCAGCTGTAATAGGAAAGATAAATATAGGACGTGTAAATTTCAGGAAGACAGATTATAGGGATCTATTTCAGTGAATATCTGTGTCATCTGGTATGACCAGAGACTTTCTAGCCAAGATCTGAAGGCAGCAGTATATATAATACGTTATCAGGATAAGATTTTTAGTGTTCTCTTCATCACCAAGCATCCTCTAAAAAGTTACATAAATTCAAAAGTGAACACTTTTCAAAATAGCTTATTAATAATTTCTGCATTTATATATTCATAGTTTAAACCTTTTACTTTAAAATATGTCATCCTGCATATTAATAAAAATTATTTGAAATTTTCTGCCATTTGAAAAATCTGAGGTTTAGGTGATTATGGCACAAGAAGACTTAAAGTGTCTTAAAACTATACACTACTCAAAGGATTTGGGCAATGTAAGCACTTATGTCATCATAAAACAGGTTAAGTGTTTACATTATTTTGAATGTTTAAAGTGGTCTGAAAGTTCATACTACATCATCTAGGATGGTTTGAACAGTCAATTTTTTATAAGAATACTGTTTGAGGAACTTTAATTTGTAAATTACCTAAAAATTTTCTCCTACAATTCAAACATTAATAACAATATAAATTGTCATAGGAATTTAAAATAAAGGAATTTTTAAATTTCTAGCACGTGAATATAGAGTTCTTTATTTTGTTTTTATTATTATTAAAAGAGTAAAGCATTTAAAAACCACGTGTATCCAGCGTTCTGAGAAGTGTCGGCATGATGCACTGTCACGTGTCAATTTCGAACACCGTTACCATCAAAAAATGAAATACCTTGCAGAAGAAGTAGTCTGATAACATTGGCTAATGTTATTCATAGATAATACAGATATGAAAATTACAATAATTATACTTTTGCCCGTATATGGCTTGGATATTCAACATGATTTCACTTCTTTCTGCTGCACATGTGCAGAGATTGTTGTAAAAGTTGAACTATTTCCTACCTAACTTCTACTGGACAAGCAGAAACATCAAACAAAACCATAAAAACTTGACACTATTTGTCAGCCTTATTGGTCACATCATGATGGGATATAAAAATAAAATGGATGGAGAGAGCATAGCTTTCTCTCAGATGTGTTACTGTACCTATGTGGTAGGAATAAAACACTCTGGAAAACAGTAAAAGAGCACAGCAAGCTTACAGATTTTCAGCAATTACCTGAAATCAACCAAGAATATTGGGAGATTAATTGATTACAATTTTCAATTGCAAATATGAGTTATTTCAGTCCCATATCTACTTCTAAAGTGCCTAAGCTATCTCCTTTACATTTGTATGCACATAAATTTTGTGTCGACAGTATCTAGAAGCATGAATAATATCCTGAGAGTAGGTCAGAACTTCTCTGAAAACTGTACCTCCCCACAATCTCCTTAGGTCTGGAATGCAAAGTACTAAGCCACACTAGGAAAATCAGTATCACTGAAGCTCCCATCACAAAAAGGAATCTGATGCTGCTCCTATACAGCTCTCCTCCACTAAGCTCTCACCACCTCCCTCCGGTTGCCAGCTGCCTGTAGCAGTATTTTTAGCAATATTTTTGTATACACACATTAGGCAAGATTGTCTTATTATACTTTATTTTTTATTTATGTTAATGAAGTAAAATCACTCTAGTGAAGAACAGAATATTTTCTATTCTGATGGCTAAACATCTGTGAAACTCTTTGACAGTCAGTACAGAACAAGCCTCCAAGTCTTACTGGAAAAAGTGCATTCATACATACAGAGAAGTACCTGATCAGATTAAAAATTCTGTTCCTATTAAAATTATATGGCATATACTCTGAGCAGACTTAATTGGTATTGATGTGGGAAATGAAGTATCAGTGTAATACTCCACAATTAGTTGTGAGGATATGTTCAGTCTCCTTTATAAGTTTAGCTCTGTGAATAGCTTCAGCAAGTTAAACCTTAAAAGCCGTTCAGATGGGATTCAGGCATTATTCTTTAATTATTATTAAAACTGAAGTCTATAGTGGGGAGGAAGGAAAAAAAAAAAAAAAAAAAAAAAGCAATGCTGAGCTAATCACACTCATTCTAGTCTCACAGGGAGACTTCATTTGTGAGTTTCCCAAAAAGGATGACATAGCTGTCATGGGTTCATGATTCCCACAATGCATTTCTTTTTCTCTTCATTAATCTGTCACTAATTCAATCTGAGAAGGCTGTGTCATAATCATATCTTACATTTCTCCCCATTACTGTGGAACAAATTACAACATTTTTCATTTCAGAAAGGCTCCACTTTTATTTCTGCTGTCGATATAAAGTTCACAAGGTGGAGCTTTCAGTCTTTCCAGCCTCTACCCATTACTTAAAGCCATTGTTCAAAAACATTGAAAAAATTTACCAACCAAAAAAGAACAGAACATATATCAACCCCATCACACATAGAGGATGTAATTTTTTCTTTAAAATGAAGACATTCATAATGAAAATTAAAATTTGAAAACACACATGATATAAGCAAATAAAATACTAATTTCTAGCTTGATGTGGAACTACTATTGTTACAATTAAAATAAAGTCACTTCTGAGACTGGATTGCACAAAAGTTTAACAATAAGTTTAGCACACACTAGTATTTTCATGTTCTACTGAATATGAAATAGGAATATGAAAGCAGTGGTCAACATTTTTATGACTTGATAACTGTTTCCATGTATTTGGTGGTCTCAGTACTCTTGTCAGGAGATGCTAATACTCAAAACATAACCACATATGACACTGTCTGCCAAAGGGTAAAATCTTGAATATATAAACAGCCAAATTAACTTCTCACTCCTAAGAGCTGCAAATTTTGGCATGTGTTGTCCAATGGAAGTCTGCAGAATTGCTCTCTAAATTGAGGATTTTGGAACTGAAAATAAACTTGAATTCTCACAGACCGCTACATTAAACCTGAAATACCACCTGAAATATGATTGTAAATTTACCATGGAGAACAAATTGTATGTCATCGATAAAATAATGATGTTAACATTGTAAATATATTCTCCACACACTGAGTAGGATTTGATTCCATCCACTTATTTCTGATATCTGATCTTTGATTTTCAAATTCATTTTGCAATTACGAAGATCAAATCTGCCTATCCTAGGCATATACTCTCAAGTACCAAAATATTTAGGATGTTATTGATGGCAGAAATTTTAACTGTTCCTCAAACTACAGTTTATTTTCTGATTTGTTTGATTGGCTAGAACTATTTTGAATAATTCTGAGGTATGTCTATGTTATGTCTACATGAATTCAGCGAAATAGGAGCTGATCAGTAGATTGAAGCAGCTGGTGCTTGGCCCCCACATTTATATTATTTGCAGTTCAGGACCTTTTCTTCAAACAGCATTTAGTCTGGTCCCCTGGTATAACACACCATATAAGTGGAGCAATATTGTCCAAGAAAACAGTCATTGGTCCAAACCCTCAAATTCCAATGAAAAGTTGGAACACATCTGGTGCACACCTGGAATGGAGTTTGCAATTATTTCATTATTTTTTTTTAATTTTTTTAATAAAGCTACTTAATATGCACCAAAATTCTGTGAACTTAAACAACTCAGGGTGACTGGAAATGATTGTTCACTTCAAATTACACCTAATGCTCCAAAGGACAGTGTTAACATTGGGGGAACCAATATTGATTCCTTCCATGTTCCCAAAGTGCGTATGGATAGATCTAAGCATTGTGATAAATGAAGGCAGAAAACTACCAAAAGCACAAGCAATGTAGCTTCATGAATTCTGAAGCTCTAGTGCACAAGTTTTCACCATCTGCTTTAAGCAGTGAGCTATCACAAGAGAAATTCAGTACATCTGTTCACTATTAGATTGGGTAGCTGCTTTATCCCCAAACACTTCCTCACAGGGTATACAGCCAATCATTAATGTAATACTTTCCTTTTGAACAGGACATGGATGTTCTAAAGAGCTGTGTTTTTTATATTACTCTAAAATCTCTCACTGTAACAATGCCTCTAGGGTAAATGTCTCCTTTCCTGTGTTGCCTTTGTTTTCAGTGTGTAAATCTACAGAGGAAGCTGTACCTTCAGCATGGTTTTAAAAAATCATACAAAAGGAAAATGTGCCTTTTATTTGGCACTGCAGCCAGGTGAAGGTTCATTTTTGAAAATGAAACCCTAGAGCTGTAATTCACAGTTAGTAGGTTATGCTGTCCAGAATGGTTTTGCTCTGCAAGATAATGAAGCAAGCATGGAATATTCTTATTCAAAATAACTTCAAGACTTGATACGATTTGTACTTTAGGAAGCTTTTATGATAAAAAATAAATATTTTTTTTATGCTATCAGATATATTCATTGCATTTGCTTATTTTAATTTCAAAATTGAAGTCAGCCCTTCTACAGCAGAATACCAGTGAAGTCCTGTATATGCACTGCATCATCATCAATAGACATTTTTCAATAAACACAGTTTCATCACTGTCTCTGTAATTTAATGGTAGTCTGATCTGTAAGTTTTGATAGGTAGCCCTGATGGATCATATTTTGCATTATTCTGCTTTATCTATTAATACAAATGATAAGTGACTACATATCTCTTAGACTTCTTGACACGTTCATAGCTGTTTTTTAATGTTTTATTAATGACAGAAATATTGGTATATAAATTATAAGCACTGAGCAATAATAAAGGCCCATGTATTCATTCACATCATTCCCTACACCCACTGCCACAACATGCAAGCAGAGATGCTATGTGAAACATCCAGCACAAACAGCTGATAGAAAAGGATTTCTCTGGACACTGATTTCGTTAAGAACTATGGGCTACTGATTGCACAAAGCAATTCTAGATCTTCACCTGGTCACTGTCTTTGAAGCTCCAGCTCCAAAGGGAACGGGTTCTGCACAGGATAAAGGAGGAACAATAAGCAACCATGTTTCCTTACCTGACACTCTCTGAGGGAAGCAACTGGAGTGAATTTTCCTCCCTCCCTGCTCTTCCTGTTGTGTAAATGATCAACAAATGCATCCTTCAAAGAGATGTAAAAATTCCTCTCACCATTTAAGTTCACTCTTCTGTATCACTAATATCATGTCAATATATTGTATTTTTTGTCTTCTTTTGACCTCCCCACAAATAAAAAATAAAAATTAAAATCTTTCCAATACTTTTCATTCTCTTCCTGGTTTGAAAGTCTATTTCCTCTCTTTTTCTGTTGTTTATTGTACTGCAACTATTCTGTTATTGACAGATTTTATTATTGATGTAATAGAGAAAACCGGGGAAACACATAAATAGAAGACTTGTTGGATTTCTTTTAACTAAGCAAGTTTCTAGGTATTTTATTGATCACTGGGTTCGATAAAGTAAGACCCACGTTTCTGGTCTTCAAGAAGGACCACTACCCTGCAAGCTTGTATATGATTATGTATGTACTCCATCCATTGAAATTAACATGTGCTTAAATTTAAATCTTGACATAGCACACATCAGTGTTTTCAAGATCAAGTCCACTGTTTTCCATTCTGTTCCTCACAAAATCACTTCTACAATTTCTGATGAATCAGAACTGCATGACAGTCTGCCAAAGAATGCTGACTAACATAAACTTTTGTCCACTCCAAATGACATTGGACTGAGTGGTCCTTCAAAATGTCAGAGGATAAAAGTGTAAAAACCTGTGAACTGTCTAAGGACAGGATTAGGAATAGCAAACAGCTAATAGTTTTTCTACTTGAAATGCAATAAGGAGGAAAAAATGCTTCCCTACTGATAAAATAAAATTATATACAAAAAACAGAACAAAACTCCTTGCAACTAAAAAGCTGTTGCTAACCCATTACTGAAATAGATACTTTAATGATCTTTAGGGCTTTTTTGTCTTCTTCCATATGCCATTGTAAAAGTCTGTGTTTTACACCAGAGGTCTAACAGACCTCTTTGCCTATACACTGTCTGTCAATCCAGCTATCATTAAAAAATAGAAAAGCAATAGGGAATATTAATTTATTGATCTAAAGGATAATAATAATAATTTTTAAAAGTGTTTAAAACAAAGTCTAGACTATTCTTTATCTTCTTCTTTTTTTTTTTCCAAAACCTGAAATATGCTTTACAAATTATAATGGACATTGCAATATATATATATATATATAAATATTCTTCATTGTTTCTATTTTTATTGTTATTTACAAAATTTCTTAAAGCAGTACGATACAAAGTAATGAGAAAATGAGAGTTGGTAACTTCAATTACTTGCATTTTACACAACTGTAACATTGTTGGACAAGTTCTTTTTACACTCTAGCTATCATTTACAGGTAATCAACATTCTTGTGGAACGGAAAAAAGTGCCTTAGGAATTAAAGCTAAATATATAGTGCACTGTGCTTGTAAGGATTGCACTTCTCCGGGCAATTTTCTATACGTTGAACTATGAAGACAAAGGTAGTTTCCAATAGTTTACTATTGTAGCTGCACTTCCAGAATTTTTTTGATTTTTTTTTTAGAGAGCATACTATGTATAAATGCCCAAAATGCAATGGATAATAGGCAGCAAATTAATTATTTATCTGGCTTTTCAATCACAAGGGAAGTCCTGTTCTTCATGCTATCTTTTCTGACACACTAACCTTGCATTTGTAGTAACTATCACTTTGAGCCATGTTACTGGAAGTGTCAGGAGATGCGCACAAGACAACAGTTTGATAGGTCATCATGATATCTTCCTTCTTCTATTACATAACAATGTGTTCCTTAAGGGGAAAACCTGGGGACAGAAATAACAGGGGTAACCTTACTGTGATTTTCCCAGCAGCAAATTTATAAAAAATTCAGACTCTTCTCTCTCAAACAAATCAACCCACGAGTCAGATGCAGTTTGGAGCAGCACATAAATAGGATTGACACACACACGCACCACAGTCAAATATGGAAGAGTTTTAAATCTTTCTCTGGCAGATTTCAATGAAGGTGCCTGATATTTCAGTCATGGATATTTACTAATTCTTATACTTACTGTTTTAGTTACATAAAAAGCTACTCTAGCTTGTTTGTGAGCCCTCATTTCTCCCAACTGTTCCAATTCTTCAACCATAATGTCTCATCATTAGTCAGCATTAAAAAAAAAAAAAAAAAAAAAAGTTCTGAATGGAGAACTACCAACAATGTCAATGTCTGAAAATTATTAATTATTTTGTGAGGTTTATTAGAAATACTTTTTTTTTTTTAAGGAGGAGGAAGAGGTTAATTAGTTCATATTTTCTTGTATTTATTGTCATCTGAAAAGCTTTCCTGTGATTACTTAGCAGGATATAACCGTGATAATTAATGTATGACTACAAGAGGGAAATAGAATCAGAGAATGAACGCTGGTGGCAGTAACACTCCCTTTAATACTAGGGTAGGGATCCTTAGGACATGAGCACAGAAGTTCATTGAATTTTTCAAATGTGTAGCATTTTGACTATGTTTCCCATTAAAATTTTCAACTTCAACATAAGAAAGAAAGTGATTTTTCATTATTATTTTTCAAATTGTGGTACCTGAAGTAAGACAAAGTTCTATCAAAATAACTGTCAGGTCAAGGCAACTCCAGCGATAATTATCTTTAATAGAACATGGTTAGAGTTTTTCATGTGTACTAGATTCTTCCTCAGGAAAAACGAATTGCAGTGCTTCAACTTTTATTCCCACTTGCAGTAAAATTAATCTTCGGATACACTGACATGTATATATCTAATACATTTTCATTTCTCAGAGCACAAGCATGCCTGCGGAAAGTGTTCACTTCTAGAGCTTGGCAGAGGGTTTATTCAGGCCTAACTAAGGTAAGCCTTAGGAAATGAAGTTTACATTTTGAACACTCACTTGGCCTGTCTGGGATGTCAGGTTGTTGACTCCTACAGTCCTGTATGAAGCAGATAAAGATACAAGCAAGTGAAAGATATTTTGCCTGTATAATCCTACAACAAACCCCTTTGGGCTGATATTTTTTCCTTAAATTTAAGATGTATTTTGGCTACATACTGGCCTTACTTCCACCCCTTACTCCCATCCTCCAGGGGGAACCGTTGTGCTAAACCTGGGATTAAATTGTGCCCTATTACTTTTACACGTGGTGTAAGGATAAGCAACCATATCATAAGGACTTCGGCAGCTGGTATACAACATGCTGGAGGACTATGACCAAGGCCATGAGTCCTTTTTTTCCCAATAAGACAATGGAAGGCAATTGTAAAAGATCTAACAGAAATAAAGATCCGTTGATTTTCAGAGAAATTTGAACAGAATCACTAACTATTGTTGTGATGTATATACAGAGGATAGATGGTTAGGATCAATTCTAGAAAAAGAGATTTTCTGCGAATTTTGTACTGTCAGAGAGTAGAGTCAGGAAGACAAGTTACACAAATGCATAGACTTGCATATTTAAGAAACAATGTTTGATTATAAGCTTGTCTATTTCAGTGTTGTTTTGATTGGACTTTACATATTAATAAGATATGAAGAAAACTTGATGAACACAATTTAAGGGGAAAAAAAATCACTCTTCCAGCAATTTGTATGGGCTGTGTTTCCCTATAGTCTCATCACATAGAAATGCAACAATCAGGGACTGCACTATCTCTAAATAAAAACATTGCAAATATAAGAACATTTGGCTCTAGGCTGGACTTTCAAATGACGCTATTCTACCATCTACACTAATGTTGCTCTTCATTCTCCATTGTAATAGAGAATGCAGCTCAATCAACACATCTCAAATCACTGATTGTAAATATTTTGTCCCTTGAGACCTGCCCTCCTGAGATAGAGTACCCAACTGTGGTGGTTTTACCGTGCTGGGCAGCTAAACCCCACAACCGCTCTCTCACTCCCCCTCCTTTAGATAAGGAGGGGGAGAAGTAAAGCAAAGAACAACTCACGGGTTGAGATAAGGATAATTTAATTAAAGGGAAATAATTATAATAATTAAATAAAGACTACCATGAACTAAACAATTTAACTAAGGGGAAATAAAAGGGAAAGGGGAAAAAGGGAGGAAAACAAACAAACAAAATAAATGAAAGCTATATGGAAGTGCAGAGGAAAGAAATTACTCTCTACTTCCCACAAATGAGCGATGATTGACCACGTCCTTGAAGCAAGGCCTCAACGCACGCAGCCGGTGTTCGAGAGGAGGACCGACGTCTTCTCAACGAGAGCCCACCCCTCCCCTCTTCTTCCTGTTTCCACCTTTTATTGCTGAGTGTGACACCACATGGTATGGAATATGCCTTTGATTGGTTTAGGTCAGCTGCCCTAGTGATGTTTCTCTCCTCACTTTTTTGCCCACCCCCTAGGAGGGTTAGAGAAAGGCCCAATGCTGTGCCACTGCTGCTCAGCAGTAGACACAACACTGGTGTGATAACACTGCTGTTCCAGCTACAAGTACAGAGTACGGCACTGAATGGGCTGCTGCCGGGAAAGTTAACATTCCAGCCAGACCCAGTACACCAACTGTATATCACACAAATGTTGCAGAGAGGGTGCTAGCTGGTGGCATTTGTTATTTATATTTGTTCTTTTGGCACCAAGCATTCTACAAAGAAAACATGGATATGAGGAAAAATGCACTTTTCAGTGCTACTTCTTTTGACATACTTTTTTTTTCATGTAAAAATTTGGCCTAAGTGATGAGTTTAAAAAAAAAAAAAAAGACTAAAAAATTGTTCTCTCCAGAAAATGTTCCTTAGAACACAAGATACAAAGCCTTCAAACCTTTTCAAACCTTCAAATAATACTTGTGAGTCATCCACCATGTTGAATTAATGACTTTTTAATGTTTCCATCTGAAAACATTTCAGTACATTTCAACTCAAGAATTCTGACTCCTATCTATAACAAATAAACTACAAATAAAAACAACCACAACTCCAGTTCTACAACATCAAATCTACCAGGACAAAATTAATTGCATCAAATAATCTGTCCAGATATTGTCTTACCTGATTTTTGACCTAATTTTTGCTTCTTTCTTGGTCATGGCTTTCTGCACGTGATGCTTAGTACACTTACAAGCTGATGTTGAATAACTTGTAAGCTGGTGCTTTTTGAAGACAAATAAAAAAAACCATCAGGTAGATGACAATAAAACCATAGAACCATAGGATCATAGAATCACTGAAGTCAGAAAACACCACCAAGATCATCTGGTCCAACCATTCCTCTACCACTGATATCACCCTCTAAACCATGTCCCTAACTGCCACATCCAAACCTTCCTTAAACTCCCCCAGGGATAGCAACTCCACCAACTCCCTGAGCAACCCATTCCAATGACTAACCTCTCATTCTGAGAAGTAATTTCTCCTAATTTCCAACCTGAGCCTCCCTTGGAACAACTTGAGGCCATTCCTTCATCCTATGATAATTCCAGCAGTATTTGTTATGATGCACAGGTACTAAACAGCAAATAAAATAGGAAGACTTTTTGGTTAAGCAGCCACAGACATCTAAATGTAATTCTCAAGTAACATAATTGGTAAACTTTCTAGAACAGAGTATTTCAACAGCTCCTAGGACACAGTAGGGATATGAAGTAGGAAAAGAACAGTTTCCTAGAGGAGCTTTTACATTTTTGTGACAGACTGGGTAAAGAAACTCAGAAGATGCATCTCTGAAAGGGGACAGTTTTGGATTGGGATATGGCTGTAGGAGCAAGGAAATAAAATATTATTTGTCATATCAGAGATCAGGATAGGAAAGCTAAAGCCCTATTAGAATTTGGCCATGGATGTCAAGGGCAACAAGAAAGGCTTCTATAGGTACATCAGTGATCGTGGGCCAAATCAGACAGCAAACCAGAAGACTGCCTGTGGGACCTGATGAGATACATTCACAGGTCCTGACTGAACTGGTGGATACAGTTGTTAAGCCACTATTTATCATATTTGAAAAATTGTGGCAGTCCAGTCAGGTTTGCACAGACTGGAAGAGGGGAAACATAACTCCCATTTTTAAAAAGGAAAAAAGGGAAGAAACAGGGAACTATAGACCAGCCAGTCTCACCTCTGTGTCTGGCAAGAAAATGGAGCTGAATCTCCCGAAAAGTATGTTAAGGCACAGGGAAAAGAAGGACGGACCTGGACAGGCTTGAGGGGTGGGTCTTTGAAGTTAATCATGAAGTTCGACAAGGCCAAGTACAAAGGTCTATATCTGGGTTGAGGCAATCCCAAGCACAAATACAGGATGGGTGGAGAATGGATTGAGAACGGCTCTGAGAAGAAGAACATAGGGGTGTTGTGTTGGTTTATAAGAAGCTCAGCATGAGCTGGTGATATGCACTTGCAGCCCAGAAATCCAACCATATCCAGTCTGCATCAAAAGCAGTATGGCCAGCATGTTGAGGGTGGTGATTCTCCCTCTGTCCTCTGCTCTTGTGAGACGCCACCAGGAGTACTGCATTAAGCTCTGGAGCCCCCAGCACAAGAAAGACATGGAGCTATTAGAATCAGTCCAGAGGAAGGCTACAAAGATGATCAGAGAGCTGGAGCACCTCTCCTATGAACAGTGAGTCTGAGGGAGTTGGGGATGTTCAGCCTGCAGAAGAGAAACTTCCAGAGACACCTAACAGAAGTCTTCCAATACCTGAAGGGGGGCTACAAGAAAGCAGGAGAGGCACTTTTTATTAGGGAGTGTAGTGATAGTATAAGGGGTAATGGCTTTAAGCTGAAAAACGGTAGATTTAGAATAGATATGAGATGCATTACTTTTCCTTCCAGTTCAGTTGACTATTGAAAACGACAGGTTGCAAAGACTGTTATCTCGATTTTCCCATTTCCCTCCCCATCCAATGCTAGAAGACACACTTAAAATGCAACCATAAAAAAAAAAAAAAAAAAAAAAAAAAAAAAAAAAAAAATCAGCCAGAATTTGCTATCATTTTCCCTACTTTCTGCATAAAGCTAATGGCATAGAAACACAATGGAAGCTTATATCCTTATGTCAACTATATGTATACAATATATGTATAGAAAATATTCTAAGTTAACTTTCCCTGTGCTAGTGTAAACGAACTAAAGGTGAGTCAAGACGGCTGGGATCACTTCCAAAGAACTTGAATTATTCTGACGTTGTATAATCTGAATATTCCCTTGGGTGTGTGCATGGCACAGTGATAAAGTATCAAATCAGAGATAACACCACTAAAACCAACAGAGAAGATATAAATTCCTAGCAAATGCACTGCACATAACCAGGTCTTGGAGAAAGTTTAGATTCAAAATGACAGCATTACACTTGAAGGTACCTACCTGTCCTAGTTCTGGTATGGATTATCATTTCTATATTGTTCCTGGTGTGCAAATGAGTCAGTCAGTACTTAGCCACCTGTTACCATGAGGAATGCCATACTTGATAGTGCAATATTAGATCTGATAAATAACATGTACTGATACTTCCATATCAAAATCAATGTTGTGTTGATGATAAAGCTCTCTTTCGATGTTAAGAAGATGTCAGGGATCAGAAATAATCTATTCTGTGATGTTGTCATCCTTCAGTCACTTCATTATTATTGGCTATCATACACCAGAAAGATTATTAAAAAATTCATGTGGTTGGATAACCTCATATCTTATCCTATTCTAGACTAATCAAAGTGCATTCATGCTATTATTAACCTCATCAAATTACAAGGTAAATCATTTTTCTTCTACTCTTGCTATTATAAAAGCCAGCCTTTCTGCATTTGCAAAAAGCTATGTGACATACTGACATTTTATATATGCAGCAGAAAGACAGCCAGACCATGACTTCTAAGCTGTCCTTCACATTCAGAGGGTGAATGAACAGTTCTGTCTTTGCTCAGCCAACACAGCAATTTCATTTCTCTGGTAACAGCTATACCTCTATGTCTCCAGTTCCTTTGGATGACAATTCAAGTGCAAATGACATAGGAGAGCAACAATAAACTTCTAATGAGAATGCCAAACAGATTTCCACCCCTTCCTTCCAACTGTCCACTCCACCCCCCAGGTCTGATACACATTTGTCCTGCATTTTAAAGAAAAAGGTAGAATCACAGCATCAGCATGTGTACTTGTCACTGAAGAAATTTATCTCGCAATTTATTGTATATGCATGTCCGTTTCAAGCCTTAACCTTTGAAGGTCTCTGCCAAGACAGAGAAATAAATTGATCTGATTATTAGTTACGATTTTTGGTTCTAGTAGTCCCTCTGGTGAGCTCAACATTTTCCAAATGCATGAAATGTCAAGAAAATAAAGAAAAAAAAAAAAAAAAAGAGAGAGAGAGAGAGAGATTCTCAAATCTGATTTGTTTGTAAACTACAGTGATTTTATTTTGTAGGTGTACAGTTTAAAAAAAAAATGTTGAATGAGCCTTCTTTTCTTTTTTTCAGACTTAAAGCTGAATGTTGAATTTCTTGTCCCTTTGAGATGCACTAAACAGTGTTCCCAAAAAAAAAACAAGACAGAATCACTGCTTTTGAAAATGCATTTCACCATTACAGCAAATAACTGATATCTTAAGGAGTAAAAGTGATCTGGCACAAAGACAGAAAACCTCAACAAATAAGCTGTACAAATAATAACTAGAAATGTTACTCTAATACACAATTAGACATGGTAAGAGCTAACTTATAGTCATATTCAAATTTGTTTACCTACACAAATGCTACAGCACTCAATTCCCTAAACTGATTTACTTTGGTGTAAGTAAAATCTAATACGGGCTCTACAGCTCTTCATTTTTATACTGAATTACAATATTTAAAACCTGGAATGACAATATTAATATTGAATATCTCAAATTCAATTACATTTTTCTTTTACTGTTTATCTTACATTACAGATATATGTGCATAGTAATGGCGCTGACTAGCAAATCTTCACGCAGAAAACTTTTCCACTGGCTGGCATGTACTGTAGAGAAATGCATTTGTCAGTCAGTTCTATTACTATTTGTAAATTGCTCTCCACTGAACTAAGTCACAAGTATGTGAGCCACACGTTATTAAAAGAAATGTTCCTTGTATTACTGCCCAAAGATGTTGAAGGAGAAAATAAGCCACAGGCAGGGTCATTAGAAAAATAAAATGGCCCAGGACTGCTTCAATGTAAACTGCATTGCTACTTTAAAAGGTTTCTTCTTGAATGTTAAGAAAAAGTCATAAATTATGGGTATTTTGAGCCGATGTCTTTTTCTGCGGCAATTATGTATCTATAAGCTTTAATGCAAGCAATGAATAGAAACTGGCTCTTAATGAACAGCAGAAATATCAGAAAAGGGAAAACGAGCAAAAAACTAAGAGGCCATCTGAAAGCTTTCCTACCTTCCAGCAACACTTTTCTCTTTTGGCTGGAATTCAAATGGCCTGCTAACTAACAGATATTTTCCTCTGTATCAGACTAGATCCTCATAAACAATGTTTTCTCCTTGTACTACAAAAAAAGACGTTAGATTTATGGAGAAAAAAAAAAAAAAAATACTTCCCATGCATTTTCACCAGGGTCAATTTGACTTATGCAGTTCTGTTTCTTCAGTACTTTGTAAGCACACTGAAGTTCACGCAAGTGGAAAAGCCTTGTTATAAGCCTTGACTGCAGAAGTAGGAAATTTCTACTAATGCATATTTTATTGTAACTTTCATTTGGAATCTAATGCTTTTTATTTGGGAAATGCTGGTTCATCCCTTTAAATACCGTAGCTTAAGGCAACACTTGCATGTTTTATAGACAGTGCTAAACATCTGTTTGTACACTTCTTCTTTCACAGGGTGATTTTACATTACATTTCTATTAGAATCAGCTCTTCCACTGAGGAGATGAGTACCTCTTAGGGTTTTATTTGGCAAGGGTTTTGTTTGTTTGTTTGGTTGGTTGGTTGGTTGGTTTTTAATCCTTCTCTCCTTTAATTTGTCTGCAGCTAGACATAATGAGGGCATCCTGTCTGACAAAGTCAGAGGTATTTCTTCTCCTCCTTTCTCATATTTATGAAGAAAGAAACACAGAGCTGTAATATTGTGCAATATGTACCTCTCTGGTAAAATGTGAATCAGAGACCAACAATATAGCATCCTGGAAAACATAGTTTTTCAGATGGTTATGAGTCTCCAGCTCTTAAACCATTAGATACTGAGAGTGTCATACAGATGGCACATTTGGTCCCTGTGGAGTGATGTTGCTGTCAGAAACACTGTACCAGATGTACAACTAAGGAACACCAGCACTCGTGGCTGGAATGAAAATTCTGGGAGGCAGATAGAAAGTGGGAGCACACACAAATGGATCAAATTTAATGATTATTGTGACAG
This sequence comes from Netta rufina, assembly GCF_964035555.1. Taxonomy (NCBI): domain Eukaryota; kingdom Metazoa; phylum Chordata; class Aves; order Anseriformes; family Anatidae; genus Netta; species Netta rufina. Next base: position 55,106,259 of record NC_140126.1, read on the forward strand.
ACCTTCTATAATTATAGTAAACAAGTTTAATGAAGATGAGTCTTTGCCATTTTAAATTACAAATTCATCAAATGTAGGAAAGTTTACATATTAAGCAAGAGGGCTTTCCAATATTTTTTCTACTTTATCTGTGTCTATCAATTTGTCCTTTGCTAAATTAAACACTGGACTACAGAAGCTTAATACTACTATCTTTGGAAATGTAACATATAAGTGACTTTCTGAAACTTACAATAATATGTCTATAAATACATCCTAAATTCACAGTGAATAAATGAAAAATATTTTCCCCATTGTGAGCAACAGATTAATTCTCCATCAGTATAATGAATGCTTATACTGCTTGCTGAAGAATTTTTTAGGAATCAGTATCTACAAATTCTGTTATTCACAAATCTAGTAAGTTTTTCATACAGCTTTTGCAAAAGATTTTACAAGCTTGATATATCTATCCATTTCTAACCACTGCTTATCTGCATCTACTACTCATACGGGTAGTTCATTTACTACCCATAAAACTTTCTTAACTTCTCATCTTCTTCCTGAATTTAATTGCTCTTGCTAAGGCCCACTATCACAATATTAATTCACAGTCTCCTTCACCTGACATTTTCAAACAGATTAAATTCTGTTTCAAGAAGATATTTTTTTCTTTCACTTACCTTCTGTTTTTTTTTTCTCTCTTTTCTCATTTTCCCTGCCTTATAAATTACAGTTTGATGCAAAATCTTAACTGAAAAAGGTTAGCACAAAATTCACTGCACTGAGAGATGTTCCTGACTTCTCTGACTTGTATTTTTAGCATGCCAATAGTCCTGTTATTTTCTTGTTTGTTTGTTTATATAATTTGAAGTCTACAGACTATATCAAGTCAACATGTACTGATTTCAAGTGTGTTCCACTGGAAAAAGGATAACCTAAGCAAAAGAAATCACAGCATCTAAATGACATCAGGAAAGCATAGTGTGGAAGATAATGAGACAGTATTAGCACTAAATAAAATATTGAGTTTATTTTATTTCCGAAGCATTATTTCAGTATATCTCCATATTAGAGTACAGGAACACACCTAACTCTGCCATGGAATTATTAGACCTGGACATGACATTTTTGTAAGGCAAAAGTGGCCTTTCTGCTGACTGTGAGAAGTAGTTTAAAGGCAGCTCCCTAATGAGAGTTAGGACTAGTTAGTATAAAAGGTAGAAAATCTGAAGAGAACTACATCCTGATCAGCTCTCATTTCTTGTACTGTATAACCTGTACTGACACTGCATTATGCAAAAATGTTCTCCTTCACTTATACTTATTTGCACTGAAATAATAAACCCATTAATTTTAAAAGGGTACCATTGAAACTGATGATTCTGAATTTTTCAATGAGATGCTTTTGTTCAATGTGGAAATAAACAGTTCTTTAAACTATTTTCTTGATTGTAAACTTATGGGGTATGACCAACTTTTTAATTTAAAAAATATGAACAACTTTATCCATCTTTTTTTTTTTCCCTTTGCAACTGATCCCGGATTCTGGGAAATACTCACAGAACTGGTCGTTTTGAGTACCAGTAAGTACTTTTATGAGCAGTATTTCTTGAACCTCCAGAATAAAGGTAGAATTCCCGGGGTCTCATAAATCTTTACCCACTTCCTGTCTATGTTAGAACTGGAAGTCATAAAACACCACACTTTCTCACACCTGCACCAGCAGCTGGACTCAGAGAGTATGCAAAGAGTTAAAAAATTTAAAAAAAAAAATCAAAAAAGAGAGAAATGGAAAGAAATAATGGTGAAGACCTTAAACTTCAGAAGAAATATAAGTGGAGTAAGTATTGGTGTCTATTTTATGAGAATGCTTTTTATACTTCTATTTTATATAGGATTTCTCATCTCCTATTAAATATTTCTATTCATTCAACAAAATGTTTTATTATAGATGCTCTGGAGATTCTATAATTTACAGAATCATAGAATAATTTAGGTTGGAAAACATTTCTACGATCCTCACATCCAAACATTAAACTTACGCTGCCAAGTCTAACACTAAACTATGTCCCGAAACACCATATCTTTTGAATGCCTCCAGGAATGGTGACTCAACCACATCCCTGGGCAGCCTCTTCCAATGCCTCACAACCCTTTCAGTGAATAATTCTTTCCTAACAAATCTGAACATCCCATGGCACAACCTGGGGTCACTTTCTCTTGTCCTTCTTCCTTTGGAGAAGAGACTGACACTCACCTTGCTACAGCCTCCTCTGTGGTAGTTGTAGAGACCAGTAAAGTCTCCCCTGAGTTTCCTTTTCTCTAGATCAAATAGCCTCAGTTCTCTCACCCACTCCTCATAAAACTCATTTATAAACCATATCATTCAAAACAAACATAAATTTATTATTAGTTTAATCCACAACTATATGTACCTCAGAGATAGGAAAGAATTATGCATATGCTAGCTGACATCAAAGGTAGGAGTTTCCCAAACAAAATCCCAGTCAGGTGTTCTTTGCTACCTTTCCAGAGTTTCCTACTCCTAGTTCTAAAATATTTACCTGTAGATGATTCCCCTAATTCTTGTGAGAGGGGAGGAGATGGGAGGGTAGGGCAGGGCAGGGCAGGGCAGGGAAGGGAAGGGATATGTAACTTTTAAAAGATGTTGAAAAATATGGTCACCAAACATTCACAAAATTGATCCAGAATCACTCGATATTTAGCCACAGTTTCCATAAATATAAGATATATCTGCAAACTACAGATGAACAGATCGCCTTAATTGAAGCTTTTAATTAGCAAAACAGTTCTCAGCTCCTATAATCTAGCATAACTAATATTTTACCAGCTAATCAGGCTGAGTTGTTCAAACTGTAACAACACTGCATAATCCAAATTGTCCTTCTTTGTACATAGATTTCTGTGCATATTCTTCTTTTGTGTGTGTGTGTCTAATTGTGATTGAATGTGCTTTGGGACCCAAAAAAAAATAAGTTTTACCATAGATCTCAAATGATCTGTGCAAATAATTATCACTACTTTATCATTACAGACACTGCAAATCAAATAAATTCTCCTTCTTATGTCCTTTGTACTACAGCTGCTAGATAACTGTTATTTTTTGTCTATTGGAAGTATTCTGGTTTGAAAAGAGTTCTGATCAGATGATTACTGCATTTTTTTCTATTAATTTAATCATTCATTGGATCATATTAAGGACTTTCAAATCATTTAAAAATGCAGTAGGTAAAAGCTTCCTGCAAGAGAATTATTATCATCAGTAAAACAGATGATTCTAGCATACCATAGACTACTTCCTTGTACTTAAAACACGGAACACTGACTGACATATAATTCATAAGCCTGATATTAAATTTACATAATTTATGAAAACTTAATACTGTGGTGGAAATTAATGCGTTTTTGAGGAAATAATTGTTTTATTTCTCATGAAGTTCAAATCCGACTCTTAAAATTGACCCTTACCACTCATACTGAAAGTGACAGAGGGAAACAATTATTTTACTGACAATGAAAGTGTCAGCCACAAAAAAAAAGAACTTTCATTAATGTGCTTGACATCTTAATCCTACAGATTATAGGTCCAATTAAAAATATATTAGCTGCTTCAGTTTCAATAGCCAAAATTTTTAAGTAACTTGTACCTAAGTAGAAAATAAAATATTATAGATTTGCTGACACATGTCAGGATTTTAAACAACAGGAAGCCAGAGAAAGAAACTACGGTCATAACCACAAATTGTTAAAGCAAAAGTTCTCATCTTCATAAAGAACATTCTTAGTAGTATATTTTGAGAGACTGGACAGCAGCCCTGTGAAGAGGGTCTGAGGTTTCTGGTCAAAGGCAAGTTGCATGTAAGTTAGCAGCGTGCCCTGGCAGCTGTACCCTGGGGTGCATCAAGCACAACATTGCTAGTTGGTTGATGGAAGGGATTGTCTCACTCTGTTCTGTGCTGGTGCAGCCTCACCTCAAGCACTGTGTGCAGTTTGGGGCATCACAGTATAAAAATGACATAAAACTATCAGAGTGACCAAAGGGATACAAAGACACTGACAGTTCTAGAGGGCAAAACGTATGAGTATTAGCTAAGGTATCTTGGTTCATCCTAGAGAAGAGAAGACTTACGGCAGCCTACAGCTTCCTCACAAGGGGGAGCAGATGGGGAGGTGCTGATCTCTTCTCTCCAGTGACAGCGTCAGGAGCCGAGGGAACAGCATAGAGTTGCATCAGGGGAGATTCAGGATTGATGTTAGGAAAAGGTTATTCACTGAGAGGATAGGATGCAAGTAGTTTCAGAAAGGGTTATTTGTAAACCATGCCAGTGACTATGCTAACAGTTCAGCAGTATAAATGCCCGTGCCTCGGTATCCAGGACCATTCTCTAGCACTGTCTAATTTAATAGTATAGCCAGAGATACTACAGCAATGGATTCATACTATTATAATTACCTCTGAATTTAAGCAAGCAGAAGAAAAAGCTGGAGTAAGCTGGAGTACAAGACTCAGACATTTTCAGAAAACAGTAACTGCTAATTTTAAAAATTTGTTAAACTAACGAGTCTAGAAGAAAGGTGCCCTCGAACTTTCCTGGCTTTATTGCATAGGTAAAGGAGAAAATCCCATGAAGATGAAAAGCCAGAGATTCATAGCCTTCTAGTCTCCAGATGGTGCAGCTCTGCAAGGGTTAATGAAGTTTAACCCATCTGCAGCATTCCGACATGCCTGTCTGTTTGAGATATGCAACACAAATAAGCCTCAAGGCTACTCTAAATTGCAACAGCCAGATAAGTGTCTCCAACATTCATTTATAATTGAGCAGTCATAGTTAGATTTTTTTATTTTTATTTTTATTTTTTTTTTGCCAGTCAGTACCTTATTCTATAGTCCACATGGAAGCAGAAAGAAAAAATCTACTTTTGTAATTAACCTAGAATCTCTCAATGGGAATGTATTTGGTAGTTGCCAGAACTAGCGCTGATGGTTGCTCACAGGAGTGGCAACTAGTTGCCTCAACGCTCCCAATGAAAAGTTTAGGAGATTTTTAAAACAACTCATAAATAGATAAATAAATAAGAAAACAGAAACAAATATTATTGCACAATATTCAGAATCTTTAAGGAGGAAAATACATCTAAGTATTTTATTCCTAGTTTTTCAAGTACCCACCCTGTGGTGACCTTCAAGCTGAAAAGCAAGTCTTTAATTCAGCAACAGTTCACACGGCCAGTCCTTGTCAAACTGCCAGGAATTCTTCCACCATCCACACACATGATATAGAGAATGAAAATTATTGTAATAACTAATCTTTTTACAGTCAAGCAAACAGATAAATGGTGAACACAGACTAAAACTCAAAGAAGCAGGTACAATGTCAATTGCTAAGGGTGAGAGATTTTATGAGATTCTGTATGTCAAACATTACCTTGACTTGTAGCTCTGTTTTTAAAGTTGTGTTATGAACATTAGCAGGCTATGTGTATACACAGCAATGAGATTTCATCATTGAAATAATGTAAATATTGATGGAATGATCCTTTCATCTTTACTTAGACAAAACTCACAAAACTCCCAATTATGTTAGTAGGAAAGAATATATAGAGGTTTATTTAAGGGCTGAAGATAAAGATTATCAACCCAGATGGCTGAGAAACTTTCTTTCAGCAGAGCTCTCCAAGGGAAGAAATCAAGGGGAAAGTAATCAAGGAAAAAAAAAAAAAAAAAAAAAAAAGATCTGATTAGAAGAGAAAACTTCAAGCCACAAAAACAGAAAAAAAAAAAAAAAAAAAAAAAGTAACACCTTTTGAAAAGCAAAAGTGTTGTTTCAAGAGCCATCCAATACCCCCAAAAAAATAAAAAAAATAAAAAAAAAATAGGTTCTTCACATTCTGATTTAACTGGGAGGCTATTCTGATTTAATTCAGGTTAGAGTAACATTAGTTGAAAGAAAAGCTGCCACTTGAAATATGAGCAAGCAGTGTATGGCTCAGCTGGAAGCCAACAAGTCAACAGGACAGTTAATAAGGCTCAGTTGGGACAAAAGATGATTCGTGACAGGCACAAAGTGTACTTATTTAATTCATGTTGTCTACCAATTTACTAAAAGTATATATAGAGAAAGAAAAGTCTTGCGGTGAATTGTGGTGACTCCATGTGACAGTTTGGAGAGGCTAAAAATCAAACTGTCCAGAACTGAGGGTTCTTGTCTTCAGAGATATAATTTATAAAACTCATTTGACCGGAGGAAAGAAAATGCTAGTTGTTCATTTGCCTCGCAATCCTTTACCCTAATACACTTGGCTAGCCTGTGCTGCATTGCTTCATGCAATTCTGTCATGGCACCCACAAAGAATGGCAACAAAGACCTGACTTCTGCCAGACATTTGTTTAAAAATCTTATTTTTATGCACATAGATTTAATTTTTTCCTTCAACCGCAATATATCATTTATCTAGAATCCAAAGTACCACTATTTATTGAAAAAGACTCACAGAATGTTTCATTAATTGAGAGATTAAATTGATTGGTTGTTCTTAGGAGTTGTATAATTAGATGAAATGATTATTGTACACTGCAGGGAACAATCCTTTACTGACCCCCTGAGGGACAGGCTAGGTGACCTAATTGGTCTTTTCCTTTTCTCTTTTCCCTGTTTTTATGTAGCTCTGCAAAACTACAGAATCAATGAAATATATTTGAAATACGCACAGATTAGAATTTGGTCCACAGCTTTTCAATAGCTCACTTCTGTTTATTAAAGGAATATTTTTGTCTTTGATATACTTGAAAAGTATGCTTTTTTGTTTTGTTTTTGTTTTTGTTTTTGTTTTTCCTATCCAAGATGTACAAACTATCTATCCATTCAAACTGTCCAGAAATTCAACACACTGCAGGGCCTCCTCACTTTACAAAGATGAAGTCACAGCAGTATTTGTCAAAGTCTGCTGGTGCTGTTTATTCATGCTTTATCCCCTCAGTTAAATGTGTAGTAGTCAAGGCAAGGAAACAAAATTAAGTTGGAGATTTGACTTTAAAAAATACATAAATTGTATACTCCTTTCAAATAACAGCATCACTACTCATTTGTGTTGTTTCTTCAATCTGCACAGTAACAGATCATTTTGAAATTATAATAATATAAGAGTTCTCGAGACAGTTCTTATGCAACATTAAGCATGTTTTGGAAAGGCAAAGATAAATTTTCCAGTCTGGAAAAAAATGTACTAATGAACAGGTAGAACTGAAGATTAAGGACAATTTTTTACAACAGTGAAAATGCATGGAATAGCTCAGTGCAAGGTAAAAACTAGCCCGAATTATAGCTTCTTTAAATTTTAATATTTGACCCTGAAAAAGTCAATTTCCTCCAAAAAAATCAAAGCATAATCATTGTTTATTAAACAACGCCAAGTTGTAATAAAAATGGCCTAGTTTGAAAACAGCCATTAATGTCTTACAGTTACATCATGATTCTATAAAAAAAAAAAAAAAACAGGGAAAAAGTCTCTCTTCACTTAAAAATATCTTTTTTTTTTTTCTTAATGTAAAAAATCCACCTTCTCAGAATTTTTTTCAATCAGTATTCATTAAAAGAATAGACCACAGATGGATGCACAGGCTTGTCCTATCAGAGTGAAAATGATAAAAGAGATTCCTTTCCTTTCTTATTATCCATGTATTGGTATTCACTGCTTGTCTCACCCTAAAGCACATTAAGCTGATTAGCTATGTTTATTGACATAATAGTTGCAGATCAGGACACATGTTGAGAAACATTATATATCTTATTAATAGGAATTATTACTGTGGACTGCCACAAGCACTCACGAAGTAAAAGCTTCACAACTTGCTTTTCCATTATTTCAGCAGTATGAGAAATGTCACATTTGTGAACTGCTATCTGCTTCCCTGGAAGCTTTTAGAACATTTTAACAGTACTAATAGCATCTCTGTTTTTCCTTCTTTCCCCCTCTCTCTCCCTCCTTTTTTTTTTGGTAAACAACAGAATAAATTAAAATATAACTGCTGTAAGAAAAACACATCTTATTTCAAATTAAGCTTTGAGCCTAAGTAAAAGAAGGCAGATATTTGTCTTAGCTTTGATTTATATAACAAATGAGGAAGACGAGCAGTTATCTACCAAAGAAACTATATTGTTCACTCTTTCTATAAGCTCATTGTATTACCAAGTTAATTATCTATATAAATTGTCATCTAAACTAAAAAGCTTTTTCAGAAACATATAGCTCACTCAGAATTCTCCTTCTGGTTCCCATGTTGTCTTATCCTGATACACAATGGACCTGATATGCTGCATGTAGATGCAAATAATACACAAGTGCAAAAATCAAAATTATGAAAAGTAGTGGAATTGGCAAAATTTTAAGTTATTTAACAGAACCATAGCAAGAATTTGAGAACAAGAAAAAAAAAAATCTAAAATTTCCATTACAAAGGAGTTAACTTCACTCTATAGGGAGAGAAGGAGAAAGGGAGGGAGGGAGGGAAAAGGAGGAGGAAAGGAGAGAAAATTTGGATTTGCTTATTCTCTAGAAAAGAATACTGAGAGTGGAAAAGGAACAGACTGGCAAAAATATGAAAGGAACAATGTTGTTCTCTACATTTATGCTTGTATTAGTGGTAATTTTAAAAGGAATGTTTAGGCAGTCCATCAGTGAAACCTTTCTGTTTGCAAGTGCTGGAAAGCACTGCCTTACATTGGCCAATGAAAGAAGTACTCAATTTTGGATCACTTTAGGAAAAAAAAAAAAAAGAAAACACCTTTATATAGCTGCCAATGTTCGTCTCATTTCAGTCAAGAATAACAGATTAAGTAGATCTTGAAAACCCTAACAATCTATTTTTATTTACCTTCATCATCCTTGATAAAGGGTGATCAGCGGATGGACAGAGAGCTATACATAGATTCCTGAAACATTTTTGTTAGCTTTCTCCCACCAGACTTCTCTAAGGTCATCAAGGAAGGAAGTCCACTCCCATTTACATTATTTTCAGAAAAATGTCATGGCACACCTTCCACTGTATATAGTGTGCATGGGCAGTCATATGGTGAGGAAAAGGCTCAGGGAAGATTGCAACTTGATCAATAAAAACATCAGTCATTTCCTATCAAGATTTTCAGGAGATTATGATGGTCTCTGTGAATTTCTGTCAAGCTGGCAATGTTCTTTCCCCAGCTTCTTTTCCCAGGTACCCCTAAGGCATAAACAGGAAACAGGATGAGAGCAAAAACGTAGCAATATGATGTTGTTTCCCTATGTCAGCCAGAAGGCATGTTGAATTTGCCTCCCTCATGATGGGGAGTGCAAAGTGCTCTGCTTTCTCATAGCCCTGGAGGAGTCTCTGCCCAGAAAGCAGCCTGCCCAGCAGGAAAGCTATGGCCCAGTAGTCAAACATGGCATCAATAAATACACTGGCTGCAGTTTGGAATATAACCCAAAGTAAATTCTCCTACTGCATGAAAAATATGTGCCACATCCACAGCTGGTGTAGCTCAGTAGTCTCATTGTTTTAAACAGATCAATCCTGATTTATGCCAGCTGAGTATCCAATTCATACAACATTGATTCTTTTGATCTTCAAATTCTTGAAGCATGACTAAGACTGGAGTTCTGAAACAATCTGAAATTTTTGAAGCTGTTATTCACATGTTTTTACCAAAAAGTTTTTTCCAGCTCTGAACATGTTCATAAACATGCCAGTTTTACAGGTCTGAACTTACACCCTACTGAGCATGTTATTAGCTTGTGAAATTTTCCTCTTTGAATTGCCTTTTTCATGAGTTTGCTTCCCTAAATCTTTATCTTATTTAAACCTTTCTTCTTTTAAAAATATAACTTCCATTTATCTTCCACATATAGCCTACTAACAGATATCTCAAAGAATTAATTCCTTCTTTGTGTAGAGCTTTGGCTGTTTATCATTTGAAATTGTTGGTTTAAATTATATATGAATTAAGGAGAAAAGTAAGCTTTAAGCAAAATTTCATTTCTTTGACAAAGAAAAGTTACAGAATGTTGTCATCCTTCCAGATATCGCATTTTGACTGCTATGAAAATGACGATGGGAGAACATTGTTCTTCTGACTACTGCTCTAATAAAAATGCAAGTAATACACATTAGCAGGATAGTCTTTGACACACTGTATTTGAAACTAACAGGCACCACTACCAGTCTGCAATGGGAAGGATAGTTTGACAAACAGAAATGTATTCAAAATACCTATAAATACTAAGTATTCTTTCCAAGGTAAGAAACATTCCTAAGCAAATGTCAAATGATGTAATTGGAGAATTTGACTGTTGTGAAAATTACCATAGGAGCTAAAAGGAATAAACACAGCTCTACTTGCATTCATTATAGTCACCAGGTTTACATCATAGAATCATAAAGGTTGGAAAAGATCTCCAAGATCATCCCCCTAACACCAATATCACCCACTAAACCATGTCCATAAGCACCATGTCCAACCTTTCCTTGAACACCCCCAGGGACAGTGACTCCACCACCTCTCTGGGCAGCCCATTCCAATGCCTGATTGCTTTTTCTGAGAAGAAATTTCTCCTAATTTCCAATTTAAACATCCCCTGCTGCAACTTGAGGCCATTCCCTTTTGTCCTATTGCTAGTTGAGTGCAAGAAGCAGGTGACATCCAGCTCCCCACACCTTCCTTTCAGGTAGCTGTAGAGAGCAGTAAGGTCTCCCCTGAGCCTCCTCTTCTCCAGACTAAACACCCCCAGTTCCTTCAGCTGCTCCTGACAGGACTTGTGTTCCAGGCCCTTCACCAGCTTTGTAGCCCTTCTCTGGATGTGCTCCAGGGCCTCAATGTCTGTCTTGTACTGAGGGGCCCAAAGCTGAACACAGTACTCTAAGTGCAGCCTCACCAGAGCAGAGCACAGGGGGATGCTCCCTGCTCTTGCTGCCTACACTATTCCTGATACAAGCCAGGATGTCCCGGATGTCATTGACCTTCTTGGGCCTGCTGGCTGGGCCTGCTGGCTCATGTTCAGGGAGTGTTCAGCCAGCACCCCCAGATCCTTTTCCTCTGCACAGCTTTTGAGCCACTCTGCCCCAAGATTGTAACATTGCATGGGGTTGTTGTGGCTGAAGTGCAGGACCCAGCACTCAGCCATGTTGAACTTCACCACGTTGGCCTCTGCCCATTGACCCATCCTGTCCAGGTCCCTCTGCGGGGCCTTCCTACCCTCCCACAGATCGACACTTCCCCCAACTTGGTGTTGCCTGCGAACTTACTGCGTGTGCACTCAACTCCCTCATCCAAATCATCAATAAGAAAGGATAGGCCCCAACACTGACTCCTGTGGAATACCACACATGACCATTCACTAGCCATTTCACTACACCATTTCACTACATTCACCACCACTCTCTGGGCCCAGCCGTCCAGCCAGTTTTTAACCCAACAAAGAGTGTACCTGTCCAAGCCATGGGCTGACAGCTTCTCCAGGAGAATAACTTGCTGAAGTCTAGGTAAATTACATCAACAGGCTTTCCCTCATCCACCAGGTGGGTCACCCAGTCATAGAAGGCGAAGAGGTTGTTGGTCAGGCAGGACTTGCCTTTCATGAACCCATGCTGACTGGGCCTGATCCCCAGGTTGTCCTGCACATGCTGTGTGACTGCATTCAAGATGACCTGTTCCATAACCTTTCCTGGCACTGAGGTCAGGCTGACAGGCCTGTAGTTCCCTGGGTCCTTCTTCCAACATTTCTTTTAGGCAGGCATCATATTTGGGAGTGGGGCCTGATGATCTCTCAAGGTCCCTTCCAACCTCTATAACAGTAGCACTTTTATAGTTACCCAAGGGACAAAAATAGTGGTTGTAGGTTTACAAACAAAATAGTGTTATGTAGGTTTTCGGAGACTGGTAGTAATGCACACACATTCAGAGGCAGTGAATGAGCAAGACATAACTATATAAAATCCTTTACAAAGCAATTTTTAAGAACGAGTCTAAAGTTTTTTTGCAGCACTAAATCCTTCCAGGTTTCTTAATGTTGCACATGACCCAAGTAGTAATTGAGTGGCAACTGCACCTTAGGAAGCAGGACTGTCAGTTGTATGCCAGAGATAGCAGCCCAAATGCAGACAGACTGGTACCGGAGACATGGCATCAGGATCTACAACACATCTTTCTCCTGAGAATAGTCCTTTAGTGTGTTTCAGGATTCTTCAGAAGATTTGAAAAATACAATGTTGTTACCTCTCATTGTTTACTCAGAAATAAAAAAAAAAAAAAAAAAAAAAAAAAAAAAAAAAAAAACAGTCACAAGGTTGCAAAACAGAAATCTAGTCTGATTGACTGGTAAAAATATCTGTTATAATAGCCTCCATTGTTATTAGCAGCTATTTTTTCTTCAGGTTTACATCTCACAACCCATCAATACCCCATATTGATTCTCAAATCTTGGATGGTTCCCATTTTGAAACACCTTCACACGCTAACAGACAAAGAGTATTGGATCAGATGAAACTTCTTACCAATTCTAACTGAAGATGGCAGGAAATTATCAACTTTCCTGGTTAATTTTCCTTCTGTCACCAACAGCATGAGAACATAAGTTACAAGCAAACAGCAGTTTGATTTGGACTCTGAGCCTTTTTTTCTCTATATTAAAAACAGAACTTTTCCAAGTATTTTAAAGATCATGAACATCATCTACCTACCCTCATTAATATATTGGGGCAGTTTCTAAAGTAGTTTTAATTATATTGATCAGCGTAAAAGAAGTATATGAGGTATATATAATTCTTACCTAAAACACTATCTTTCAGTCTACAGGTAAATGATAGATCTGTCTTGGCATTCCCAAAAGGTATGTGGATTTTCCTGCAGATTATAGGTCTTTTGATGCCAATATTCTAGTTATTTTTGAAATATTTGGTGTGGTGTACTTTATCCATCAGATACAATTCATGAATACAGCTCTTTTAAGACTTTCTGGTCTTTCAGTCATGTGCAAAACATATGCTCAGCTTGATTTTATCAATGACAACTTGTGCACCTGCATTTCCTCGCCAAAAACATCAGATATTAGGACTACACATAAGGATTAAGTTTACTTTTCTGACCCAAATGAAATATGACTCATTCTTTGCTATTTAACTCTTGCAGCACACACAGGACTTACTTCAAAAACTGCTGAGAATGCTGAATATGCAAGAACAAGAACATCCATGGTATAAACTTTAATAGTGGCTAAAGGGAATTTACCCTCAAAGAAATCTAAAACTTCTCAAGTTTGGGGAAACAGTAGCTGTGTGAATTTGCCTTCCACACTTACAACTCCACTTCAGTATGCATACACTTCAAGAGAAAGCAGCCTGAAGAAAATATCACTAATATTGCACAACTATTGACAAATTATTGTACTGAAAGATTCAAATGAATATTCAGATGAGTATCAAGCTGGGAGAAATCCAAATAAACATCACAAGATATATGTGAATTAAAGGACAGATTGTACACTAAATAGATTTACGCTGGGGATCAAGCACTCTTAGGAAAATGTGTCCTGAGAAAAGCATACGTGACACATAAGAATTTGTTATTCTTATATGCTGGCTGTTCCTTGTGAAGCAGTGAAGAGTCCAAAACAATTCCTGAAATATTTTCTTTTCAAGCTGTTTTTGCACTCTGAAGTACTTTCTAAAAGGATAAGGAATACGATAGTTTCTGCCTAGGGGAAGAACAAAAGATGTTTTGAACAGCCCTGAGCACTTATGAAAGGGAAAAAATAACCTTGGATATATCTTGATTGGGATAGCTGGGATGTTACTTCATAGCAGAGATGCCATAAAATACGGATAGTAGAGTTCAGAGACCAATACCAATTTAAGGAGTATATTATAAACATGCAATACCCAAAGATGGAAAAAAAAAAAAAGCAGAGGAAGATTCGTGTAAACATATCTCCTGACAAGCCAATGAGAAGGTGATTGATAAATACTTCTAAAGATATGAGTTCAACATTCATTTAGTTCTTTTGTTTGCTGTTTTCTGAGACTATGATGAGTTATCCTTTATCCATTTGTAGTCTTAATTTTCTAATCATACTGCTAGTGGCTTTGTAGCAACTGGAGTTTCTACAGGTTTCTACAGCTCTAGCGAAGTAATTGGTGGTTACTATTGTGTTTCAGGTGTTAGTAAATTACATTTAAATAGAAGAAAGAATGGTAAGGCAATAGCTCATTCTATTTTGTTCGTTGTCTGGTGGGGGAGAGCTCTATAAGCAAGCAATATACCTTATATTCTAATAGGCAGGTGTTCAAATGAACATCCCATAAAATCCATAAATAACTTTAATTACTTTCAACATTATTATTAACATAAGTAATCTTATACATATAAATATGAGAATTCCTTTAAAAATTGCCAGTATATTACCACATCAACATAATGTTGACAGTCTCAAATATTTTTCCACACCTTTCCATAGTCATTGTACTTCCAACACCAAAACAATTCTAATCCTATCATTTCTTCTATTTCGGGATTTGCATCAAAATAGATAATCACTACAAAGTTCTATAACCTCATTGGATCCTTTTGTGCAACTAGTCACTCAACCTAGCAGAGAAACTGTGGTATTAGAAGTGTAAATCTGTTCATAACTATGAAGGTCCCAACAATAACAGTTGTAGATGCTGGATTTGCATAATCAGCACATGTCAACTATACATTTGTCTTCAGAGCCAGCAGGAGTCCTATAAAATCCATTTACAGAGTTGATTTAAATCTTCATAATTGGGCTTATATAGGATGGAGGCGGTATAGCCAGGAAGTTCATAGGGGTTAATTTCACCCTAAGGTCTTGATTCTGAAAAGAGACAAAATCATGCATAAATTGGCACATGCTTAAATCCTGTTGATTTCTGCAGAGATCAGCTGATTTACAGCAGATGCGATTCTTAAATGTGTTTTCTCACCTAGCTCTTATATCTTGTATTTATAGGAGTGTACAAACAAGTAGAAAATATTTTTCATTAAACAACAGTTCTCATCTGAAAATCTCAAATAATCATTCCAAATATTATTGAACAGCAAGTCTTGCTTGCATATGGAATATTATTCTGAATTACAAGTGTTATTGATTCCATTTGGCAAATTAAGAAATTCAAGTACTGGTAGCTATGTCACCGAACTTACTTCATTAAGTGAGCTCTATTTTTTCTATTGTTAATTTAAAGGCATAATTTTTCATTGGGGATGTAAACACCTAAAGACAATTACTGGCTCAAAAATATTTTTATTACAGGACAAATTGAAAATCTGTTGCTTAACTGTTTTTCACAGACAAAAAGCTATTGAGTGAGTCAGGAAGAGAGCCTACTTCCTAAATCTGTGATTTTTTGTTTTGAATGGCAGACAATGTTATTAAGTTATGGAAGCAAATACATGGAAGATACTGGCTCGGACAGCATCAGGAACATGCTATATAACATTCTTGGCTTCCTGACTTTTCTGCTTTCCACTCCCAGACACTTCATGACAGAGTTCTGTCTTTATGATGCCTTTTCAGAGAATGGGCTTGTTTTGTTGTACCTTGAATGCTTTCTCTATTCTGTTTGTTATATACCTCATGTCTTTTCCTACATATCTTACCTTATGGACTAATATCTTCAAATTATTTTTTTGTATAATACAATCTTTTACCATGCCTACGAACCTCCTATCTTATTGCCATTTGTAAATTTAATCAAGAGAGAGGTGAGAGGAGAGAGGAGAGAGGGGAAAAGAGAGGAGAAGAGAAGAAAGGGAGGAAAAGGGAAGGGAAAGAATTCTAGCATTTTATAGACAATACAAAAAAAAAGAGTCTGAAGTACTTGCAGATTTTTATCTTTCTCTATAGAGATTCAGAGCTCTCACTAATCAATCTAAATCAATCAATCAATTTCTTTCTAAATGTAGATATAATGCAAGCCACCACTGAGTCATATGAACTGTTTCACCACTGAAAGAGTAAAAGATTTGCAACTTCTGGTGTTCATACTAAAAAAAAAAAAAATCTTGGAAGAAGTAGAACCAAATGGGACTCAACATAGGACATATTTTAATGTGATATTTACCCCCAGGCAAGGGAACAAACAGGGATAACGTGACCTTTCTTCCAATATCAGTCAGGCTAAAGTATACTAGATGTTGCCTCCCTGACTTTGCTATGATTATGGCAGAAAGAGTACATGTAAATACTACACCCATTTCCAGCCTTGGAGTTACATTCAGAAGAAATACACTATGCACATATTCAGAAAGGTAACATTCATTGCATATTTGTAAAAGCAATACAAAACACTTGACGTTTTCTGTTTTAGGGCCTAAGGTATCAAATGGTAAAGCACAAATAAAGGAAGGAGAAAACCTGAATGACTGAAATCTTTTGCTTTCATTGTCTTTTCTTTCTTATTTTTTTTTTTTTAGTTTTCCTTCTTGATTTTTAAATAACCTTAACTCCCGTATGCTGTTTTTATATCCCTTCCATACCTACAGTGTCAGACTTGTGTTTTCATCGTGTTGGATGCACTGAGTTTTTGTTTGTGCTTTTTTTTTTTCTGATATATAAGGATTTTTTTCCACCACTGCAAACTGGCAAGCTCTGGTGGTCTTCTAATTTATACACAATTTTTAAAAAGTTTTCTGATATGCTGAAAGCTATTGCTTTTGAAAGTTTAATGTTAGGCAAGATAAAGCTGTCAGCTAAATGTTATTTGTATACCATGTTCAGTGAACAACTAGCCAGTTCTCAGACTTTTCTCTAAAAAAGCGATTCCATGTTTCTGTGAAATCGGATTCCTCCACTAATCTCTCTCCCCACACACGAGTAAAAGAGAGAATTCGTAAGGGGGCCAAGTAAGTAGCAAACGTTTGCACAAAACTTGGTTGTATAGTATATGCATTAGCATATTTTTGAAGCCAAAACAACTAACATTTGACAAGAAAAGGTGGATATAGAGAACTGTTCTCTATTATTCATTTACAAAATGTTCTGTCACTTAAAAAACCCTTCACATCCAACCTATTTTCAACCATTTGTCCTGAACTGCAGTTAAGAAACACAAACAGTAACAACATAAGGAAGAAAAATCTTGGAGATGCAATGGTATATATTGTTCTCATAGAATATGTTTTGCAGGGAAGGAATATAACAAAACATGTAATTTAACTGGTAATAGCTAGAATACCGGAAAACCCTGCATGGTGTTTCAGTGTGAACCTTTGGTTGGTTGTCAGCTTGTCCAAAAATATGTACAAAATTGTTCAAACAAATTACAAACATTGCTATTAAACACTGATTTGCTAAAGATAACTCTTACATAGATAATTATTCTACAGAACAATCTTGTTTTTCAATAAAGAATAACAGAATGATATTGTACTCTGGCTGGATGAGAGAAAAGGGAATTACACTAAGTGACAGCTGGACTGTTGCTCTAGATTAAGATTCTCAAAGGGAATGGGAAGATGATTCCAGCATGTTAAAGAAAACCAAATTACATAGTACTGACCAACCAGCTGGACAGAAAAGCAATTTGTGATTGGCCAGTGAATATCCTGTCACTGGGCCATGGTGCAAAGGCTGTCATTCAGAATATACTTGAAGCATTCATTATACTAATTTATATAAATAGATGAAGGGATACATTCCTAATGCTTTTCTCTTTGCAGCCAGGTATAATGATAAGAAAACTGCTCAGGCAAATGGTGTGGCTTTAGAGGATGGTTTTCTGAAGGGGAAAGAAAATATTAAGATGTGCAAAAGGGTAATTCAAGAGGTAATTTAATTTTGTGAATTCCACATCACTTGTGAGGCTCCACAGGAAACACTGTTGACTGTCCACAACTACACTGAAGAGATGAGAAGTCAGAGTCTCCAGCCTGTTTCTGTCTGTTATTGTCCCTTATTCTTGCGGACTTAAGATGCACTCAGTCAGGGAGAAGAAGCACACTGAAACATAATTTGATGATTAAAATAATGTTCTTCTGCTGTCTTTGCATTAGCATTCGTCAGCTTTAATAAGTCACTTCCCTTACATGCAGCTTTTCAGCAGTCCAACAAATCTTTGAAGTTAGAATAAAGTTTCCTAATTCTTTCTGAAATGTGATAGACTTTTCATGAAGCTTAAGAGTGGGTCATTTCAAAAGAAAATAGAATGGAATAATGATGGGATTACAGCTTTTTTAGAGAAGTAAGTAGGAATAAAAAATGGGACTTCAGATGTTAATGCATTGAAAGTGAACCCCATGAATATATTCTGTGTCTGGAGAGAGAGTAGTAAGGGGGGTGGGGAAGAGCACCACATCAGAGAGAGAAAAAAATCAACTCTTTGAATTGAACAAACAGTGTCTGCTTAGCATACAGAATTATTAAGGGAGGAAAAGTATCCTCCTCTTTAACCACTGGCAAGTTAACACAGTGTCTTCTACTATTCTTTGAGTTATATCTTAGTGACAATAGTTATGTCTTTTTATTATAATTAATTGACTAAAATCTCTGAGCTAATCAGTAAAAACAGCCTTAAGATACAACCATGAAAACCCTTTCATCTTTTAGCATATCAAATAATAAAGTGAATAATCTGTATCTGTCATGAATTGCACAAGGAAAGTGAATATCAAATATTGCTCAGATGTTACTACGGATGTTCAATTAGGAGTAAATCCAAAAAAAATAATAATAATAATTGCTGTCATTTCAGCTACATCCCATATTAGACACTTCTGGGCTACTTCAGGTCCTAGTAGCAGCTGAGTCTCTGCCAAACTAACTAGGTCCTGTTGCTCCCACCCTTCTCACAAGTTTATTTTGAGCTTATACATGGTTGTGATTCTCAGACAGGCTCTGTACCTCCTGCCCCTCTTGACTGCACTGTTCAGCAGGCTCAGCTCAACTGTTAACACTTCTCTACACTTAGTACCTCCCTCTATAGCCATCTTTTTTTCTTTTTTTTTTTTTTTTTTTTTTTTTTCTAGCTTAATGAAATCTACAGATCCTATTTTCAGGGGCAACGTTTTTGTCATGCGTTGCATGACTCTTTGGTAAGCATACCAAAACCCTGCCAAATTCCAACTACAGCTTTCAGCTTATCTTTATGCCTGTATATAGACCTAATGAGCCCACAGTGCCCTGTAGAATATGTCTACCTCTTAGGACTTGGTTAAACTCAGTAGTCACTGTGAATTTTAACAAGTTATTATTCAAGTGATATATTTCTTGGTAGACCTACAGAAGAATCATGTAGGCTGGAAGGGTCCTCCAGAGGTTATCTAGTTCATCTCTTGCTCAAAACAGATCCAAACAGAGCAGGTTACTTAAGGCTGTGTTGACAGTTTCAACTGTCTGCAAGGAACTACTACACCTCTCTAAACAACATGTTCCAGCTTTTAACCGTGTTCATGGTATATTTCATATGATAAAAATGAATGAGCAGAATAATGTGTGCTCATGTTAAAGATTTCTAGCTTCTGTTTACAAGAAAAGAAAGTCCACTGCATTAGAAGTCAATGCATACTGGTATTCTCTGGGCATAGCTCTATCATGCATAATGTTTGACAGTCCTCAAGTTGCTATCCCCTGCTGCTTAGCATCCTATTAGGACGCTTCTGCTTACCTCTGTGCTCCTTCCACTACTGGGTCACACTGCCAGATTGTTGTGATAACAATGTGTATTGGCCTTGGTTAGTTTGCTTGAAGCTAGGCACCACTGAATGCGGAATACTACAACAGTGTGTTTCAGGTGACATGTCCGTAATGCATTATATTCTGTACTGTCTTTCTGTGCATGCAAAATGGCTGAAGTAGACCATTACAACAGAGGGAGAAAAAAAATGCCAAGGATTGCATACTGCTTAAACAGTTCGATTCTGCTTTCAACTATTTGATATTTATGCTTCATACTTATCCTGATTGTTCTGCTATGGGAGGACAAAACAGTAGCTGTGGTAGCAACTATTGTTGTTTGACAGGAATTGATGGGGAACCAAGGGCTATCACAATTCTTTGTCTTAGCACCTCTGACAACTCACACACAGCACCAATAACCAAAAAACACCAGTCACCACTGTCTTCTCTAGATTTGCCTTACCCCACCTTTTCCCCACTCTTTGCAATAGGTGGCATCCTGAACTGGATTATCTGTACTGATTCAGCAACAACTAAGCAGGACTCACTGTTGTGAGAATAATGTTCACAGTGTTGGGTGACTTAGAATCAGTTTGCGGTCATAGTGTTGTTACGCCGAACTGGAAGTACTAGTCAGAAAAGACCTCTCTCCCATTTGGTATTCCCATTTCTTTGCAGGCAGTCTCTCCCAACCAATTGTAGCAACATCCTTCATTACTTGGCATGCACAGCAGAGAGACACTGTCTTCCATTCAGATAACAGACCTGACAAAGTAAAATCAGATCGCACATATGGAATTCTGCGATGCAAGGCAGAAAGGACAATATATTATTTCCTGTACCCATCACAGTATTTTCAACCCTACTTGTTTTTCTCTCCCTCCTCCCTCCTCTTCAATAATTTGCTGAAAGTTTTGTTTTTGTACCTTTTTATATAGTACACTTCGAAGCATGTAACACTGTCCATATTACAGATATCTTTACAGGACAAAATGAGGCACTTTAACCATAGTTATTTTTAGGATATTTTTCCCATGAAAATCTAGCATCATGAAAGCAGAGAGATTTGGCTTAAGAAATAAATAGAAATTCTTGGCACTCATCAAGGTCAAATAGGTGCAAGATGAGTTAACCCCAGATGGCCCAAAAAGTGTTTGGAAAATTCCATTTATTTTGCTACACACTTTCAGCATACCTAAGCAGTAGAGAGCATTTTCTTTATATATTTTTTTTAATGGCTCAGACACTGGAAGGAGGAATTGGCCTGCTGTTCATTCCAAGATCAGTCACAATGCCCTGTCAGGCATGAAGAATACCAGGTGGGCCCATTCAGCTGAGTAATATCAAAAAATCTTGCAGGATTCCCTTTAGCGTTTCTAAATATGCGTGCTATCTGCTTTTATCAGTGTCAGGCAACTTGGATGGGAAAGGCAGAGGAAAAAAGTTATGAAATATTAGACAAATATGTCTACACCATTCAATGCAAGCTGTGAATACCTGCCTTCACTTTGAGCCATCTGGGAGATACTAGCCCAGGCAGCAGAAATCGTCCAGACTCATATATACAGAGCATCACCTGGGTTAATGTCTAAGGTCTATTTCATATACTTTAAGAACTATACACAGAAGATATATACTGTATTGAACAGTCCTGTTTAGACATGCATGAGTAGTACGTAAAATCAAGGTTGGATTCTCACTAATGGAGGAAATTTCTCAGGGCAGAGATACAGACAGGAAGGTAAGTCATGATAGTAAGAAAGACATCATTACAGCCATGAAGCTCCCAAGCACATAAAGATCAGGTCCACAGAAAATACCAAAGAGCATTTTACAAAGACACAGATTTCCCAGAAAATCTGCTCTTAGACATCTGCTCTTTCTTTTCTGACTCAGGACCATAGTCAAACGTCTCTGAGTACAAACTGTAAGGACCTTACTTACCAAGGACAGGTGTTTTTAATAAAGACTAGCAGAAAAAAAAAAAAAAAAAAAAAAAAAAAAAAAAAAAAAAAAAGATTACTTCAGAGGGTGGAGCAAGGTTCACTGTAGCTCACACTAGTATTTAACATTGAATGGTGAATTGTTTTGTCATGGTAAAATCTACATCTCATCACCATCCCAGTTGTACTTCCATCTACAAACCTGATCACAGATCCTTCCCACAGAAAAAGAAATCCTTCAGAGACCATTGCTGAAATGACCAACCACAGTGTGTTAGTGCTGTATGAACAGCTTTCCTGCTCTCAATATTAATACCATATTATACAGAGACAGTCCAAGCTGATCATTTTGAATGTTGTGTTTCAAACTGTTGCTTAAACTGTTTTATAAAACCATCACACTGTTGCCACTGCTCAAGGTTAGTTTTACTTAAAACACTAGAATTTTTTAGCTTATCTTGGTTGCATTTTAACTAAAAGAGTGACTCTAATCAACGGTGATGAATAGTACTCACAATTCACAATATTCTTGATTAACACCAGAAGTAACATAATGGTATTCCATGTGGTATGAATAGGAAAGTATAGTTCCCAGAAACAGCAGAAGAAGGGAAAAAAAAGAAAAGAAAAAAAGAAAAAAGAAAAAAAAGAAAAAAAAAAAAGAAAAAAGAAAACACTTATGGAAAGCATGATTAAATCTTACTGCACATAATGCAATTACACTGTTAGTATTTACAGCATTTCATGGAGTAATTTGTTATATTTCCAGAAGTCATACAAAAATATTACATATATCACAAGTAACACCATATGTTCATTGAATTTTAGGTGTGAAAACTAAAACAGAACTAACAACAACCAAAAAAAAAACAATATAACGCTAGCTTTGTCACAGTAACAGAAAATATCCTAGATCATATTTGCCCTGATATTGCCATTCTGAAGAAGATATCTCAAGTGGACAGGATGTCTCTAAAATACACAGTGTACTGTTATTTTGGATTCTGGTGCATGGGTTCCAAAATCTTCTGAACTTACATCTACCGATCCTTCATGAGAATCTCCCTTTCTCTTACAAAAACTGCGTATTAGACAGACAACAGCTTTTATTCAAGACAAGGATTGTCCAGGTTGCTGTCTAACCATGGCACACATCTCCTTTTGATTCCTTTATCCCCAAGCCACCTTCCATTGGGAGGGGAAGGCAAATAATTTCTTTCTGAGGCATAGAACCCATTAGCCAGAATAAAACTAAATAACCTCTATCCCAGGATATCACAGGACAGGTGGGCACAATTGAATTCTCTTGCTGGGATAGTGGAGTAAAACTTTTAGTATATGTTAATTTTAACTCATATATGTAAGCATATGTACCCAAGTTCTCATGACCCCTTCAGCATGAACTGACACCAACATTCCTAACCAAGCCACAGCCTCTGAAGCACAACAAAGAATTATCTTTTCCCGTTTTTGAAGCCAGAAGGTTTGCACAGAGCAGACATGGATTCTAAATGGATTCTATCTATTGTCCCATTCAGGTAGTGTCCTATTCAGGTGGAGATTTATAATCTCCAAAAACATGGCAGGTTTTGATATACATAGGGACAACCTTTCCTTACTAAACCATGCAATAGCCTCTATGGCAGCTGCCCCAGTAGTTTATTTGCCCACAACAAATGGGTTAGCTATTGAGCTGGATGCAATGGAAAACGGCAGATTTCAAAAAACGGTATTTCTGGGGTTAAGTCTTCCAAGCTAACATGTCCACACACACCAGACTGTTGGAACAACCAGTGCATAGATCTTAAAAAAAAATATATATTCACTTCAACTTCCTAAAATGTTGTACATATTACTGGTTTGCAAGCACTGTCGTTTGCTTGGTTCAATACGTGTTCTGTTAGCCCATAAACATTGCTGCACAAAGAGAAACCAATCCAAGAAACTGATCTAAGCAGCTGGTCAGTGTCCTTTTCATCCTCCTCATTGTTCTCCCACCACAGCTGTAGGCATTTATCTACTGGCATTGCTGCCAAAACCTCTGCAAAAGCTTCTTGGTAGTGTGCTATTGGCAGGCAAAGTTAAGGCTGATTGTCGACATAATATCAAATATGACTCCACAAGCTGCAACTCATTTGAAATGACCACTGTCACAGTGCTGACCTTGACAATGGTGAGAGATAACTGATAGGAGATAGATCATGGACATCTGTGTGCTCCAGGACTCCATGATTTACACCTGTTTCTGCCCAGCTTCTGGGGGAAAATAGCACAGAACAGTAACCAAGAACATGCTATTAAAGAGACATGTCAAATGAAAGCAGAGGTTGATAATGCGCTATATGCAGCTAAATGGTAGCAGCATACCGTCAAGCAGTGTGCAGCTTAGCATCGACTAGATATGCCAAATACAAGCAGGTGTTAAATAGTTTATGAACTGTAAAGAAAAAAAATCACTTTCTCACATTTTTTTTTATGACTTTCAAGTAGACAGTGTTTTTGCATAACTCCTGAAGTCACTTAAAAAGTTAAATGTCACCAACTAATGTGTTGCCAAATGCAAAACAGAGTTCCTTTCAAAATCTACTCATAATTACTATTTTTATCCAACTTGGTCAGCTCTGATAAAGCCAATATTCTGCCCAACCTAAGCATTGCTCCAGGAAGCAATGACACCATCTTAAATGAAAATCTGCTAAAAGAATGTGCCTGCTAGAGGGAATTACTATTCTCTATCAATAACCTTTGCATTTGACAGGTTACTACTTTATCTTTAGTCTAAATATCTAGAGGCCCTACCCTTTAATTTAACGTATAAATTGATTATTTTCTGTTTCCCCACACTTAACGAGCATATATGGTTCTTTGTCAACAAAAGCTAATGATTAAATGAAGAAAGTTAGTCTGACTAAAATAAAGATAAGAGATATTTCTTTTTACATCAGACTGGAAGACACTATTGATACCACCTTTATTTGTGGAATAAAATTTAGTTCCAGCCTCTTGTGTCTTGTCTGATACCAACAGGCAAGGCCTTCAGGCAAGAATTACTTCAAAGGATATGCAAAGGTACTCACTTTGAGGAGATATACTACTCAATTTGCGAGACAAGGCAGTCATTCTACTTTGTGTACAAATCCTCATTATAAATGAAGGAAATAATCATGTCTCGCCCTTCTTTCTGCAAATAGTAACTATGTTTGATGCAAAGAGAAAGTCCTTGAGAAATATATTGCAAAAAAAAAACAGAGGGAGTTTTACCCATTTTAGCAGAACTTCAATGTACATCTTCAAAAAGTGTATGGAACCATTAATTTTTTTGAAATATGAGTAAAAGAAAACAAGATACTTTAGATGTTTTCTCTAGGGAATAAGCAAACAAAATAAATGAATACTGTGACAGGAATCATTTTTTCCTTTTTTATGATTGAGAAAGTTTTATAGCAGACACTAACATAGGTGCACAATGAATCTTATTGAAGACTGAAATCACAATATGGTTCAGAATTCTGTCTATACAGTGACGCACTCTTTAATCCAATATCTCTTAATTAAAACCAAAAAATGCTACACAACTTTCATTACCACAGAGCAATTTATAAAAGAAATAGTGTATGTACAAAAGGAAGAAATTACTTTTTTGCTTTGTTTTGTTTTGTAAAGAACTAATAGTATACTCCCATTCTACCCAGTTCTCAATATACACCATTTATACAAAGGAAAATAATATGCATTCATTTTAAATGGTGTGGATAAAATTTACAGAAGCAAGTCATTGGATTCTGTTCCCCTTTATGTCAGAGCTAAGTGACTAATGTACCTTTTCTTCTAAGCACAATAAGGAGTTTGTTGAATATTTAATAGTTTGGATTGGACTTTGATTTAGAGGAAATCATTAATTACACAGTAAAGTCAAAAGTACATGAAAGAAAATCATGCAGGAGGAGGAATTCAACCACACTGACAGAAATTAACTCTTTAAGACTGTGGTTTTAAAATATGGCCTGTACTATTCATCGGTGAATCCCAAGAAGTAATAATAATAACAATAATAACAACAATAAGAAGAAGAATAACAACAACAACATAAAAAGAACATTTACAGACACAAAATTGTCACTTGCAAATCTCCACGTTGAGCTGAATTCTAAATCTATAACTGCTCAACTGGAATGGAAGTCTCAAAATTATGTTGGCAATTCCTTCAGGCTGTGAATTATTATTATTTTGTAGATCCATTTGCACTGTAACTGGTTCTTTGAATTTACCTAATTCCTGTCTCATAACTAGCTTTAATGAAATCCCAGTATGTCAAAGTTAATCACATATATTTTCCTGACCTCCTAGTAAAGTGCCATCCTATTGATCTTCACTGGAAACTGATTTTTTTTCATGATAGCAAAGTGAGGAATTAGCATCCTACCTGTACAGCTTTTCCACCTTTTTTTTTTTTTTTCTCCTGGGTGAACACCGGAACTACAAACAGGAGTGGTGAACCACATCTGTAAGTCATAAGCATGTTGCAAACCACCTGTAGTATTTTCCCCAGTGAGTGTTGTCTCCATTGGTAGTCCAAATAGTGACAGTCATGATAATAAATACTGTGGTTGTACTTTAGAGCTGTCAGTCAGCTCTGCTGCAGACATCTATCCTCTTAATCTGTTGCTTGCTTGAGCCCCTTAGAAGTGGAATAGCAACTACAAGTTTGAATAATTTTACCATTCCAGTGGAAAATGATCACATTTGTGGAGCACATGATCTGAACTGTGTATTTTCACTTCTAGCATCACACATACAGCATCATTCTACTCTCTTCGTATTGTTAATTCTGATCAAGCCAGGACAGAAGTCTTAATCTTACTTGTGATACAGTACTCAGAATGTCTCTGACGATCTCTCCCCACATCATGAAAAGATTGTGGCATACCGGAATGGTGTATTTTGCACTGAGATGTAAGTATTGGGCTTACATGGCAAGGGTTTGGTAGCAGAGGACTGCAGGGGTGGCCTCTGTGAGCAGAGCCCAGCAACTGCCCCATGTCAGAACAGAGCCAGTGCCAGCAGGTCCAAAAGGGATCTGCTGCTGGATAGCAGTGAGACAGGGAGTGACACTGGTTAGGTCTCTGGGAGAGCAGACTGGGCCATGGGTCCCACATGGAGCAGATCTCTATGCTGCAGCTCATGGAGAATCACATGGTAGAGCAGGAGGTCTGAAGGGAGCTGCTGCTCATGAGGGGCCTGTGCTGGAGCAGTTTACTCCTGCAACATGGACCCCAGACCCATATTAGAGCAGTTCTGGAGGAGCTGCTGCCTTTTTGCAGCCCCCACAGGCTCAGTTGGGGAAGGATGGCATCCCATGTGAGGGACCCCATGGGGAGCAGGGGCAGAGAGGGACTGTGAGGGAGCAGCGGAGACAAAGTGTCAGGGACTGACCACAGCCCCCATTCCCTGTTCCCCTGCGCTGCTCTGGGGGAAGACATCAAAGAGGTTGGATGGTGGGAAGGTGTTTGTAGTTTGTTTTTAGTTTCTCACTGCTCTAGGTTGGTAGTGATAGTCAATACATTATATTAACTTCCCTTACATTGAGTCTGTTTTGCCTGTGATTAATAATTGGTGAGCAACCTCCTTGTCCTTGTCTCAACCCTTGAGCCCTTCCCTTCATATTTTCTCCCCCTTTTCCTTTGAGAAGAAAAAGTGAGAGACTTGTGGTGGAGTCCAGCTGTCCAGCAGGGTAAAACAACTACATCACACTGGACCTACAGCTTCTACAGGGATTTGCTCTTTCAGTTGACAACTAGATTTGCATTCATATATGAAATGAAACTATATTAGAAAACAGTTCAGTGTATATTTCTGACCAGCATAACAGCAGTGCTTTCAGTAACGGTTAGTTCCTTTTTAAGGGGTCCTAACTTTGAAAATAATTAATTTAGTCTTCATGTTTCCAGTATTTTATCAAGAGTTAATGGGCACTCAAAATGAAAGGTAACATTCTGCCCTTCTTTAGACAATTTTTTCTCTTGTTCATATCTTGCATGCATGGTGTAATCATCATTGATATTTATTAGCTACTGAAAATAACATTCAAAAACACATCTTATATCTCATCATGTATCTCATATCTCATCATCTGGCTTACAATTCAACTCATTTTAAGGTCTTTAATTGGCATAACTCCAATGGAGCAGAATGGCAGCTACAACAATAACAGTTCTTTTAAATCAGCCAGTGTATGAGACTAAGTAAAACTACTGATTTTCTTAAACATCTCTCACTAGGTAAGAATAGTTATTCCTCATCCCAGAAATAAGGGCAAGCAAGGTATACAAGTATACTGACTGTAAAAATACATTCAAAGCCAACACCTCTTACCAGCTGTATTATAGATTCATAGAATCATAGACTGGCTAGATTGGAAGGGATCTTAAAGAAGATCTAGTTTTAACCCCCTTGCCATAGGCAGGGAAGCCACCCACTAGATGAGGTTGCTCAGGGCCTCATCCAAGCTGGCCTTGAACACCTCCAGGGATGGGGCATTCACAACTTCTCTGGGCAACCTGGTCCAGTGCCTCAACATCCTTTGAATAAAGAATTTCCTCCTAACATCTAACCTAAATCTTTCTTCTTTTAGTTTAAAACCATTTCCCCTTGTCCTATCGTTATATGCCTGAGCAAAAAGTTGGCTTCCTCAGATTCTTCTCTTTGCCAGGCTGAACAGGCCCATCTCTCTGACTTTCTTCATAGGTGAAATGCTCCAGCCCTCTGATTACCTTCACGGCCCTCATCTGGACCAGATCTAACAGCCCCATATCCTTCTTGTACCGGGGGCCCCAGATCTGGACACAGCACTCCAAGTGGTGCCTCACGAAGACAGAGCAGAGTGAGACAGTCCCCTCCCTCCACCCGCTGCCTACATCTCTGTTGATATAGTCCAGGACGCAGTTGGCTTTCTGGGTTGCAAGAGCACACTGCTGGCTGATGTTGAGCTTTTAATCCACCAGAACCCCCAAGTCCTTCTCTGCAGGGCTGCTCTCAATGAGTTATTGTCCCAGTCTGTACTAATGTCTGGGATTACCCCTAGGCAGGTGCAGCACCTTGCATTTTGATTTGTTGAACTTGTTTAGGTTGACATGGGCCCATTTTTCTAGCTTATCCAAGTTCCTTTGTATGGCATCCCATCCTTCTGGTGAATATCTTTATCAGTGACATAGACAATGGGATTGACTATACTACCCAGCTTGGTGTTATCTGCAAACTTGCCGAGGGTGCACTCAATCCCACTGATTGATTTATCATCACTGATAAAGATAATAAACAGCAGCAGTTCCAAGACAGACCTCTGAGGGATACCACTCGTCATCGGCCTCCACCTGGACATCAAGCCATTGATCACCACTCTCTGATGGTCATGCCAATTCTTTATCCATTGAACAGTCCACTCTTCAAATCCGTATCTCTCCAATTTGTAGATCAGGATGTCCTGTGGGATCATGTCAAAGGTCTTACAGAAATCCAGGTAGATGACAAAAAAAAAAAAAACATACATACAACAAACATATGTCCAAATAAAGTCATAAAAGCATATGTGACTGTCTTGAAATAAACTAAGAGAAAGAGGTGTTCAAGGCCAGGTTAGATGAGGCCCTGAGCAACCTGATCTAGTGGGTAGCATCTCTTTCCATGGCAGGGGGGTTGGAACTAGGTGATCTTTGAGGTCCCTTCCAACCCAAGCCATTCTCTGGTTCTCTGATTCTCTGATTCTACGATTATCCCATTACATTTGAAACAAGTATTTAAATAATTTAGATATATGAATGAAATATTTTAATACAGATGGGTTGGCCATATGGTTTTGCTAGGACCAAGATACAGAAATTGTCCAAGTAAAAATCTAATTCTTAGACTCCACTTTCTGAAGACAACAGTCTAATACAGACAAAATAAAAATGTCTGTGGGTTAAGGAGTTCTGCAGATATGCAGGAGTATATGAGCTGTAGAAACAGTGACCACCTCAGATGTGTAATAGCAAGTAAGGCTTTGTGCTACATGTTCACAAACACTGATACATGCACATGTAATCGAAAAAAAAAAAAAAAAAAAAAAACACATTTTTTTTTCCCATTCATGACTAAAGATCTTTCTGGAAACAAGTCAGCAAAGACGGTATGAAATAGTCCAAAAATATAACTGCAGACGGCTATATTTCCTTCTCAGTGTGGATGGCAAATCTGTGAAATACTGCATGATTTCAAGAAATCCCATCACACAAAATAAACATTTGGGTTAAACATAAGTTTGCTTCCAACAGATCAGCCTTTTGCAGTACACCCAAACCAAACAAACAAAAGAAAAAAAAAAAAAGAAGGAAGAAGGAAGATGAGGAGGATGAGGAGGATGAGGAGAAGGAAGAAAGGAAAAGGGGAAGGAGAAGCAGGAAGAAAGGAAGGGGAAGCAGGAAGAAAGGAAAAAGGGAAGGGGAAGGGGAAAGGGAAGGGGAAGGGGAAGGGGAAGGGGAAAGGGGAAGGGGAAGGGGAAGGAGAAGGGGAAGGGGAAGGGGAAGGGGAAGGGGAACGGGAACGGGAACGGGAACGGGAACGGGAACGGGAACGGGAACGGGAACGGGAACGGGAACGGGAATGGACAGGCAGAAGTGAGTGAAAAGTAGTCAGTGAGATTATAAAAAAAAATCTGTCTAGGCAACTGTTTCTTACTATATTACAGCAGAAGCAATACAATTCATAGATATATTATTGGATTACCGATTTCTTCTCAATTTCTAAAAAGATTTCCTGTATTTGGAGCTTTGGGAACATATATGACCTTACAAAATTTCTTTAGAAAATGCAAAAGCTCAGATTCCTGTAGAAAGACCAGTCTGGCTAATGATATTTTACACTGGTAAGACTAGAGAGGATTAAAAAGGGTAGGAGATTTCCAAGGTCAGTGCTTCGGTCAAGTTCATTGAGGAATATATTGTATTTGTTTTAATAGTTTTTATTTATTTATTTGACATTTTTTGGCTTTTTGTCCAAGATCTCACTGATTAGTGACCAGTTTTGCCTTATTTATCACACAGGTCACCTGTGCAATTGTTCTGGCATCACGTTTAAATAACTTCATCCTTTGTTGGAAAAGCCAAGTTGGTGCTGGCATATGAGAGACAGAAAATGAACATTGATTTTTGTAAATAACCATTCTAACAGGTAGGTCACTCTTACTTCATATTATGTGTAATTTTCTCATTCAGTCAGAGTTTAACATGCCAATATCTCTGTCCTGATTCAGCAGATCACAGAGGCAATTGCTGAATTTTGATAATGGAATTAAATCTTCCTTATTCATCAAATCCTACGCTTACGTCTTCTTTCAGTAAAAGAACAGTTTATGGCATTTGTTGAACTGAAGACATGCTACTACTTTGCAGTGTCTCTGTGTCAGTGGAGATATATATCCACAAATATATATCACACAGTTTTTAAGTGCTTTTTATTAAAATAACCCATTTGAACCATAAAGTATCTTGGGAATAAAACATATATGAATAGTTTTTATGCGATTACCTGTTTCCTAACAACGCTGTAGTACTTAAGCTTCCAAGAATGTATTGCCATTTCAGCAGACCAGGCACTGTCACACTGAGGAATCTACAGAAGTCACATTATTTGCAATCTTGGCAAGGAAAAAAGTTAAAACTCCCACTACCGCCTCTGAAATTAGAGAAACTGTCAGATAACAAGTGGAACTAGGATTAACATTAGTAAACAATTGTTTTGAGTTGGCATCTCCATCCCTGATGACACTAAAACATTAATTAAGTTTAACAGCTGACTGACATTGTATACAAGCTGTTGGGCTATACCAGAATTGTTGATGAATATCCAGGCTAAATTCCTGAAAAGGTATTCTAACCTCTGCAACTTCACAGAGGAACAAAAGTGTCTGAGGGCACATGTCCTGCCAAAGCCCTGAAACACTGGAAGTAATAAATGTTTGAAAAAGATTTTCATCTGTTACATTTCTTCTGCAAAGTTATGTCAGACTGGTTAAAAGTGGATGAGACAAAATCATCAAGCAGTTGAGCTGATGCTGAACAAAATTTCCTGAGAACAGTAGAAAATAAGGACTCCACTTCTTCAACCAGGCTCAGCAAATGCGAGCAAATAGGGCATGAGATATGATACTTCAGGTTTCAAAACTGCTAAATGGTATTTGCGCTAGTCCTAAACATCTTGAAATAATCTCTTGCTGATGTTAAAACAACCAGTACAGACATCATGTTGCACAGTAGGCTCCACTGGTTGAACAGGAGTTTGGGGAACTAGCATAGTAGTATTGTTAGGAAGGAAATCAATCCTGACATAAAGAGATGCCATATTCGTAAGTTCACCACTCAGGTACACTCAGAATGTAATTCGCTCATAAATTTCAAAGCATTTTGTAAATGCGAACTAGTTAATCTCCACAGTATTGCTGGAATTATTTGTACTCTGGTCCAAAAACCACCAGGCACAGGCCCTAGCCTGTCTTCATGTCTACTCTTTTAGTGAATGCAAATGTCAGAAAATGAATCAGTGTTTCTGCTAAGAGAATCACTTGTTTCTTATTCTATATATTTAAATTAGTTTTAATCATCAACACTTCATATATAACACATCCCTTATCCTTCCCCACTGCACACATGCTCTAAATTTAATTAAAATAACTGAAATGAAACTACAGATAATTTGTTTTTTAAATAGACTGCCACATGCTCCATTTACATAAAACCCATTAGTTTGCATTAAATACAAATTAGCTGCTGATATGAATTAAATCACATACAAATATTTCAGAATAGCCTCAAAATCATGCATTTTAATTAATATAACAGTTAACCAGATTTATCTGTAAGGTAATCAAGACTCTCACTCACTCATTTTTCAGTACAATAGGCCAGAGAATGAAGGGCTATCGCTATCCTGTGCCACTGTTATTTTAACAGTGATATAAAAATACAGGGAAGGAGCAACGCGTGGATTTGGGCATTTGTAACAAATTATATTGTTTTAAAATGATTCTACAACTGCCAAACCGGAATCAACAGAACAAGATTTACGTCTTTAGGAAGAATGAAGATGCAGGAAATCTTTTGAATCTTTGATATTCAGTTGTTGCAGAAAATTAGGAGCTTCATAACGGAAATGTGAATCTTCTCTTTTTTCCTAGGCATGTCTAAAATTAAAAGTAAAATGTAATATGACAAAAAAGAGTTTTTAGGACACTTCTTCATTCACTGGCACCTGATGAAAACAAACATCAAGACTAGCAACATACCTTCCAAGAGCTACAAATACCAGCAAAACAGTGTAGTTTCTTGGTAATCAGTTCCTCAACTTTAAAAATTGGTACAATTTATGTAGCGACCCTGCACATACAGTGAGTGTATCAGAAGAGAGTACAATACTGCTCTACTTAATGACTGTGACAGTAAAAGTTAGTACTCTCCCTGGGTTTTGGCTGGGATGCTGATAATCTTCGTGGTAGCTGGTATGGTGTTTTGGATTTAGGATGAAACCAGAGCTGATAACACACTGATGCCTCGCTTGTTGCAGAGCGGTGCTTATACAGAGCCCAGGACTTTGGATCTTCTGATGCTGCCCTTCCAGTGAGGAGGCTGGGGGTGCACCAGGAGCTGGGAGGGGACATGTCCAGGACAGATGATCCCAGATGACCAAAGGGATGTCCCATGCCATATGGCTTCATGCTCAGCAGTAAAAATGGGGGGGAGTTGGCAGGGGTGGGGCTGCTCAAGGAGTAGCTGAGGACTGGTCAGCTGATAGTGATCAATTGCATTGTGCATCACTTGGTTTGTACATTCTTTTTTGTTGTTGTTGTTGCTATCTGGGGGGAGGGAGGAGGAGGAAAGGGAGTCCTTCTTTTCTTTCCTAATAAACTGTATTTATTGAAACCCATGAATTGTGTTGCTGTTTTTGTTTTCACCCCTTTTTTTTCCCCCAGTCCCCTGAGGTGGGAGTAAGCAATGGCTGTGTGTGTGGTGTTTCATTGCCTGCTGGATTAAACCACCTATGTATATATGCAGGACCATAAACTATATATTTTGGCACATATCAGTGCATGTTTTGATGGAGGCTCCCTCCAAATTACAATGTATTTTGAGAGAGTTTGTATCTAGCAGCAACAGAAGTAGAATCCCAGAGCCAAGACCTCACAGCAATTCAAAATTTGTAAGACTATAGAGGTCTTTAAGCTGTAATATTTAACAGATCAAAGAAAACAAAAGTTAACTTTGGAAAGCAACACATGAATTCAGTTTGCAGCTAAAAGAGAACCTGGACACACACACATACAAAAAATAAATAAATAAATAAATAAGTAAAAAGAGAGAGAGAGGGAAAAGGAAAAGAGTAAAGCAGTCAGGTTATGTAAACTCTTTGGCAGAGCAGAGAGCAATTGAAGTGGCACTAATGTAGAAATTGTACAACCAATATAGGTTTTGAACATGTTAGATTGTCAACATTCCAGATGCTGCAAATGATTCTCATTGCTACTATGGCTATGGGATGTAATAGAACAAGACTGGCCACACAGTGGCAGAGATAATACTGGAAAATAGCCAAACCAGTTTAGCCTCACCAGAAAGAAGAGCCACCTCATCATCACATGAATAAGCCAGGTCTGAGTTACCCATCAGCTTGTAACATGAAGACGCATCTGGGCAAACATTGAGGTGAAAATTCTCTCATGTCCTGACAGTGGGAAAGCTACTTCTGATCAAATGTGATCATTTTAAACCATTACTTGGCCAGCTTAGTGTTTGCAGGATGGGGCTCTTCACTTGAGTTTTTTTTTAAATGTAAAGACAACATTTTCTTTATTATAATTTAATTTACAATATATCCAACACACCATTGTGATTTGCTATTGAGGCAAATCTACAGTGGCTCAACAGACTGAAAAATTCAAAACATATTTAAGTATATATATTTAACAGAAGGAGAATTTGATATGATTTCTAAACAATATAGACACAGTCTTTGGGACAATTTTGTCATGCATATACACTCAGAGTAATTCTGTTTTGTTCAGTCAGGAAGAACAGACCAAATTGGCAATGAATTAGTCATCTTAGATTCACTGATTCATCTTAGCTGTGTTTTACATAAAGCATTAATATACAGTGCATAATATGCTATGTGTCTTAACTTTAAAGTGATTTAGGAATATTAAATGCACAGTAATGTTCTCAGTATTCACAGTAAAGTAATATAGTTCAATTGACACTAATATCTGAAGGAAATACACAAACAGTAAAATCAAAACCAAAACAAGGAGAATATGTCATCTTTGAAAAGAAAGAGTAAAATCTATCAGTTATATTAAATATACATACATATTTAGCACAACTCATCTTAGCGTGGATCATCACTCATACATATTGCTACACATAGGAAAGGAACAGTCCTAATCTCATACAGTCTCTAATTTCATCAACAGTCCTAATCTCGTAGGAAAGGAACAGTCCTAATCTCGTTTGCATTACTCCAGAGAGGTGACTATCCACAAAGACTGTAGTTTTACCCAGCAGTTATCAGTGAAGAAAACAATGGCAAAACAGCTTCTTTCTTCTCAGAAGCCAGCTTTTGCAGGACATTAAACTTTTTGAAATGCATTAAATAACATATACTTGCAACAGAAGCAGGATGGGCTGTGTCAGTGACATCATTGCCATATTGTCACGTATTACTCAGTACAAGAAACCTAAATGAAACTCTCTTTTTTTATTATTATTTGTTGTGCAATGGCTTAACAAAGACCCAGACACAGGCCTTGAGAATTTAGGAATACAACCAATCAAAACAGATCTGTAAACATATCATTACTCAGGATGAGGGCCAAGTTAACTGAAAAACATGCTTTCAACTCTTGTGCTGTGTTTTGGCAAATGAACTCACTTTCATAATCTAAAAGCCCAAAAAAGATTATTGGATGAAGTGTGCTGTCACAGGAATGGTTAAATAAATTATCTAGATCAATTTCTTTGAAAAATCTTATTTTATACCTCTATGGAAAATCCTGAAAGCAGATGTTTCCTGTAAGACTGTAATGTTTTGTAATAAGGTAATGAATGTGTCTATTTATTTAAAAACTAAACCAAAGCAAAAAAAAAATAGAACCAGAGTAATGTTTTAACTTTCCAAATTAGCTTCTGAAAGTAGGAAATTTTGACAACGTTGTACTTTTAATGATTATTGTTTTTTTCAGAATCTGCTTTCATCACTGATTTTCTAAACTATGCCAGGACAGAGTCTTCTCAATGACAACGGGAAGATACATAGAATTTACTTTAAAGTGTCATTAATTCAACGTTCTCCTACTTACACAGGCAATTCTGAAGTTACATTTAAGGCAAATTCATTTGCATTAAATGATGTTATAGATACACTTTGCTTAGCTGTTGAAGAGTAGCTGCAGTATAATTAGTGCCATTTAATGGAAAAATGTAACTGAGATTATTGTTATTAATCGAGTTCCAGTGTAAAGCAGGCTGCTCTAAGAATGGGAGCAGTCTTTGACTGCTCAGCCTGGAAACCCATCCCAACTAAATCCTGAATTTTCAAAAAGGAGCAGACAGGCACAGAGCCCAAAATTATGTTTCTAGAACTCCCATGGCATAGGTCCAGTCCAAGTAATAAAATAGGAAGGCACTGCATTTCAAAATAAATAACAAATGGAAATAATAATATTGGAACCCAAAGAAACAAGTCAATAAAACAATCTGCTAATCTAAAATTCCAATATTTGCCCTCTCCTAGTCATAAACCCACATAACAAACACTGAGGACTTGTAAAGGGTATGTGGAAGACTCATGCCAATGTAGACATTTTTAGACATCTACTGTCTAGGATTTAAAGATATTCTCAGTAATTATGAATTTGCATTGGTAATCATGGAGGAGTTAAAAGCAATTAAAAGTTGTTAGAATTGACACAGTTCTAAAAAGATTCTCTTCCCAGAATTTGGTGGTCTTTGAGATCACCAAATAAAAAAAGCTGTCAATTTTCCAAATACCATTGAGTAAATAAAGCTCCACCATGCCAGACACACTATTAGCACCTGCCAGTTGTGGAAATAAGAAAAAAAGCAAAGTGCTTTTCCACCTAAATTTCCTACAGGAAAAAAAAAAATAAAAATAAAAATAAAGTGACATACTTGGTTTGCTTTGGATAACTTGCTCTTCCAAGATTGTTGTTCTGAACAGGCAGTTTCCTGTATTACTTCTGACTCAATCAGGAGGAGGATCTAGAAATGTTATTAGTTGTCACTGTCCGATGACGAGCAAAAATTCAGTCTGTCATCTAGTGCAGCAGACTAGAAATACCACATGAGCCACAGCTACACTCACAAGTACCTAAGATACATGCTGGACATCAGAAGGAAAAAAACAAAACAAAACAAAACAAAACAAAACAAGTACTGTTACTAGAACAATCAAAATCAGTAAGTACAACAAGATATACTGGGAAAGATATTGGTGTTATTAAGCCAGCTGATACCAGAAAGTATCCATTCCCTTCTTCAGACATGAAGATGGAACTTGAAGCCAGATATAATTTGGGAAAAAAAAGGTATCTCATTTTATCTCGATGATTAGGATTATTATATAAGCAAATTTAGATACACTGCTAATGTCTACAGCAAGATTATTAACAATATTGGGGTTTCGACTGCAATTATTAAACATCTGCTTTGACATCCCACTAAGCTGCATTGGCTAAGTCATATGTTCCTAGCGTCCACGATGATTTATGAGATATCATGTAACAGTTCATATCTTGAAGATGGATTACTCTTGTGCGCTCCCCCTCCACTCTTCCATGCTCCCCACCTCCCCACCCCCAAAAAAAAGGCAAAAATATAATTGTATTAAAATTAAAGAATATATCATAACATGCAATTCTCTAACAGGATATGAAGTAAATAGTATACTCATTATCTAAGCTTCTGGTTACCTGATCAGTTTAAGTCTATTTAAATTTATGCTCTCTCTTCACCCCTTCCCACAGCTGAGCAGTTTCAGCATGTTCTTCAGATCATTATGTAGGACTTGAGATTTTGATTCATGGCTGGGTTTAAAGATTTAGGGGAGATTTTTTAAACAAATAAGGAATTACTGGAGCTGACAAACAGAGATTATATCTGAGCGCTTCTATGCAAATAGAGAATCAAACCCTGGACTATTGTCAAAATAACTAAAAAAATATTTCCAGGCAGTAAATTTTTTGGCTAGGTAGTGCCTCAGTTACAAATACGAAATGATATGACATTTAGATATGCAATCTACTGAATTATGCTTTTCTCTGATTATATATTCTTTATCCAAATTACAGCTACAGTTAGACCCTTTAGGGATTGGCAGACTTTGCACATATTCACATATACTGTGGTTCATGTGTTAGACTTGGGATGAAAAATGAACTTGAAAGCTGAAAATTTGGCTATTTGTATTTACAGATTTAGTTTATACATAACACAGTACCAATAGAGGAAAATGAGATCACAAAGTAGACTGTATCCAAGATAACTTTTAGCACTTCACAGCAAAACTGTGTGGATTTATGTTTCATTTAGTTTCATTTCACGTAGTGCAGACTTCAGCGTTTTAGGAGTTTTTAAAAAGAGCTTTATTTGCTTTATAGTATTTGAAAAATGGACAGATTTTTTTCCTTGGGCCTTTTTAGAACCCAAATTTCCATTCCTCTACAATAAAGTTTACAAAGAAGAGGGGATGCTTAAAAATGACTTTGCATTCACACCTGTGTCAGTCATTTTGAAATTTGATAAAATAGTGCTTATTGGTCTGGAAAATATGAAAATTTCCTTGAACTTAGACTACGAATGAATGGCTTCTCCCCTCACAGCAGTCAGGGGGATTATGTGAGTGACTGGTTGAATAGCCAAGCCTAGAGGATGGTAGTCTGTGGCACATATTCTAGTTGGAGCGCAGTAACTAGCACCCTGTGGGTTGATACTTTGTCCAGTCCTATTTAACATCTTCAATAGTGATTTGGATGATGGGGTAGAGTGCATCCTCAGCAAGTCTGCAGGTTGCACAAAATTAGATTGGCCAATGAAAGAGATTCATGATGCCATTCAGAGGGATCTGGACAGGCTGGAGAAACGGGCTGACAGGAACCTCATGAAGTTCAGCACGGGGAAATACAAATTCACACACCTGTGGAGGAATAACCTCAGGCACAGGACATACTGTGGGCCACCCAGCTGGAAAACTAAAAAGTCTAATGGTATCCTGGGCTGCATTAGGAGGAGTGCTGCCACCAGGCAGTAAGACAATCCTTCCCCTCTACTTAACACTGGTGTACTGGAGTACCTGGAGTACTGTATGCAGTTCTGGGATCCTCAATACAAGAGAAACAAAGATGATGAAGGGACTGCAGCAACTCTCTTATGAGGAAAGGCTGAGAGAGCTGGGACACACCAGTCTGGAGAAGACAAGGCTCAGAGGGAATTCCATCAATGTGTACAAATACTGAAGGGATGCTGCAAAGAGGAGGAAGCCAAGGCTCTTTCCAGTGGTGCCCAGCAAAAGGACAAGAGGCAATGGGCACAAATTGAAACACAGGATGGTCTCTCTGATTATCAGGAAATGCTTTTTCAGTCTGTGGGTGACTGAACACAGGTACAGATTGCCCAAAGAGGCTGTGGCATTGTTCTCCTTGGAGATCTTCAAAAGCCATCTGGACTTGGTCCTGGGCAACCTGCTGGAAGAGGGTGGCTGGACCAGATGACCTCAAGAAGTTCCCTCCAACTTCAACCAGTCTGTTATTCTGTGCTTCTGTGACTTTGGTTTGTCAGGAGCTCACCCTGAATCTCTCCATGTATCTCTACAGATCAGTCAGACACTAGCAGCCCTGTAAATCCTAACCACACAACTACAGTACCACACTGAGAAAGTCAGCAGACTGTGACCCTGAAGGAAATGCAGAGCTACCCTGCCTGCCCAGAGTCCCAAGGTACTCTGCTCCACTGCACCCATCTTGGAACATCCTGGAAGAAAAGCTACTCTCACAACTGTGAAACAGAATCCTGAGAACTAGCGCAAAGCTAAAACTCTTACCCTCCAGTACCGTTAGGCTGTTATAGTCCTGGCTGTCAAATGAAGAATGGCAAAGGAAGTGATTTTTTTTTTTCTCTGTTTAAATGAGTAAGAAAACTCTCATTGCCTGCTTGCCTGAATGTTTATCTAAAGCAGCTTACAGAGAATGAAGCTATCCGTCTCCTTGATGTTCCTCCTTTCAGATACCCACACACTCAACTCATCTAGCTCATGCAACTCATACAGCACTTTACTCATTCAGGACAGGAGATGCTCTCTTTTTCACTGTGCTATTCTGCTATATGGAATGTGAGTAGAAGAATAAATGTTCTTGGGTTAATATGGTTGTTAACATCAGCTGAAAATTAGAAGAAACATCCAAGATGTTTCTTCTTGGAATGGTGAAAATAAATAAAGGGAATTTATTTAAGGATGAGAGAGAGAGAGAACAACATAACTTTAGAAATCAAGAAGTTAAAAAAGCCGTATTTGATGGGCTTATCAAGTAATCTGGAATGTTTTCCTCCCACTAGCCATAAAATGCAGTAGTTATGTATTATATGAACCAAACAAAGGAAGCGTGCCCTGACAATGGCAGGAACTGTTCTACGAATTTCTCAGTTAAGGCATAATGGACATACATGTATTCTTTAACTGACTCTACATGTCGACAGTATCTCACAGTACAAATCCTTAACAGGTTAGATAAATAAATACATTAATTATTTTTCATTCATGTTCATTCCCCTGCTATTTAGTAACTGATACACCAGGTAACTAAACTTAGAGACTTCTAACTAGTATACTGCAGTGCAGGCCCTTAAAATCGAAATTCAGATTGTTCCTTGACTGCAGTTTTAATTATCAATGCAGATTTATAGATGACCTCTGTCATGACAGATACCAAAAGAAAGAATTCTGGGCAACAGTTAATTAGATATGTGCCTCCATAATTAAAACAATAATTCCTAATGCAGTCTTCAGTCTTGCCATAGGCTTTGACATTTTACTAAAGATATTTCTACACAGTTCTTTGTCCTTTTCTGAATATATTTTTGCTGAAGTTACTTGTATTTCATAAAAGTAATAATGAGTTAACTAGTTAACTAGTTTTAGTAACTTAATAGTTTAATTAACTATTTAAATAACTTGTAATTCTCTTCTGAATTTTAGCTGAAGTTTATTTTTTTTAAAACTCTGTATTTTTCATCTAGTTTTCTAGCTAGTCCTAGACTTATAGTCTATAACATACATATAACTTGTACGGTGACACTAGCTTTAGCTAACTCATCTTTTTTTTTCATTTTTTCCTACTTTTTGCAAGAAACCACACACACCAAGTACATTGGTCCTGTATTAGATGGTGGAGAAAAGCTGATTCAATTATTTTGCCTTTGAGATCACAACATGGATGTTTGTGAAGAAAGACAATGCCTTCAAATGAAGGCGTTTAAGATCTGAATCTCATTTTGATACTATTAAGAGCAATAATTCCTCCGTAAAGAGGAATAAAGCTAATGAAGCAAGTAGGAACAGCCCCACAAATGTGTTGTGATATAATAGTTTGCTATCTTTATCACCTCTCTTGCACATCTGTAAATAACCACATTCTGAACTTGTTAGACACATCCTACTCTCATCATCGTCATACACGTCACAGCAATACTGAGTTATGTGAAAGTCTTTCTTTGCCAGAAGATACTTGTAGTAAAACTTAAGAATTAAACCATGAGCTTCAGGAGGTAGATACATGTGTTGTTCAAAATTATGCATGGCTGAATAAGAAATATTTCCTCATAAAAGTGTTTCAGCGTTTTCTTCCCACGGATAATGAATGAAAGGCTTAAAAATATGACTGCCTGCAAAACAATAAATGTCTGCTTGAGTCAGAGCCATCCCATGTTATTTAGAATTAGTGTTTTCTTCGGTTCTTTAAATTATAAATGTTTATCTGCCAAGTCATGGTTCAACAATAAGAGTAAAGCCAAAATCTTCTTTAAGCAATAGCCATGGAGAATTCTTTAGCCTTATAAAATACCATCATTCATCTCTAAATAGTCCATATTTTCCATAGATAGAAAATTGTTACTGAAATTGAGCCTATGTAGAGTGAAAAACAGTTTTGCCACTGTGTGACTCCCTGTCAATCCGGGCTTTAAATGTTTTGTTTACAACATTTTATTTGTATTTTGGAGCAGCAGCTAAACACTATTTACTTCTCCAACAAGCAAGTCTGAAATGTACAACG
The DNA here is from genome assembly GCF_964035555.1 of Netta rufina. NCBI lineage: Eukaryota > Metazoa > Chordata > Aves > Anseriformes > Anatidae > Netta > Netta rufina. The sequence goes on from NC_140126.1 coordinate 55,148,232, forward strand.
TTATAAAATGATTGTTTTTAAAAATCCACATCTTTTAAATGATATTTTATCTCTATGTTTTGGCTTTCTCTATGTTTTGGCTTTAATTTCAACAGCTCCAGTTTTTGTTTTGGTCAGGGCCTCACCCAACCTGGCCTTGAACACCTCCAGGGATGGGGTATCCACAATTTCTTTGGGCTACCCAATCCAGTGCCTCAACACCCTCAGAATAAAGAACTTCCTGCTAACATCTAACCTAAATCATTTCTTTTAAAATTTCTTTTAAACCATTCCCCCTTGTCCTAACATTATCTGCCTGAGCAAAAAGTTGTTTCCCATCTTTTTTATAAGCCCTTTTTAATTACTGAAAGGCTGCAATAAGGCTTCCTCACAGCCTTCTCTTCCTCAGGCTGAACACAGCCAGCACTCTTAGCCTTTCCTCACAGCAGAGGTACTCCAGCCATCTGTTCTTTGTGGCCCTCCTCAGCCTGTACTAGCAGATCCACATCCTTCTTGTACTGGGGGGTTCCAGACACAGCACTCCAAGCAGGGCCTCATGAGGACAAAGCAGAGGGGCACAATCACTTCCCTCAACATGCTGGTCACCCCTCTGTTGATGAAGCCCAGGACACAGTTGGCCTTCTGGGCTGCAAGCACACACTGCTGGCTTATGTTGAGTTTTTCATCCACCAGAACCCTCAAGTCCTTCTCTGCAGGGCTGCTCTCAATGACATCTTTCAGTCTGTATTTATATCTGGGATTGACCAACCCAGGTGCAGCACCCTGCACTTAGACCTGTAGAACTTCATTATATTCATGTGGGCTGACTTCTCAAGCTTGTCTAGGTCCCTTTGGATGGCATCCCTTCCTTCTGTTGTATTGACTGCACTACTCAGCTTGGTGTTATCTGCAAACTTGCTGAGGGTGCATTCCATGCCACTATCTCCTTGGGATAATATCTATTAAAGATATAGGATATTAAACAGTACTTGCCCCAGGACAGACCCCTGAGGGACACCACTCATCACCAGCCTCCACCTGGGCATAGCGCCATTGATCACCAGACAACTCCTTATCCATTGAATGGTCCACCCATCAAATCCATATCTCTCCAATTTGGAGACCGGGATGTCATGTGGGACCATTTTAAAGTCCTTACTTCAAAATGTCCAGATAGATGACATCTGTTGGCCTTTCTTTGACAACTGATGCAGACACTACATCATAGAAAGCCAACAGATTGGACAGGTACAATTTGCCTTTGGTGAAGCCATGCTGCCTGTCTGTCTTGTATGTGCCTTGACATTGCTTTCAGGAGGATCTTTTTTATGATCTTGCCAAGCACAGAGGTGAGGCTCACCAGTGTAGTTTTCTGAGTCTTCCTTTCTACCTCTTTTAAAAATGGGAGTGATATTTCCATTTTTCCAGTCACCAGGGACTTCAGCTGACTACCAGTACTTTTAAAACAGGATGGAGAGAGGCTTGGCAACTCCGTCAGCCAGCTACCTCAGGACCCTGGGATGCAGGGGTCCTGAGGCATCAGGCATCATAGACTTGTACCTATTCAGTTTCTTCAGGTGTTCTCAAACCTGGTCTTCACTTACAGTTGGAGGAACTTTGCTCCTCCAGCCTCTGTCTACAGGTTCAGGGAAACAAAATACTTGGGAAGCCTGATCGGCAGTGAAGATAATATCAGGTGCTGTGTTTTGGATTTAGGATGAAACCAGTGTTGATTACATGTTGATGTGTTTAGTTGTTGCAAAGCACTGCTCAACAGAATCAAGGACATTTCAGCTTCTGGTGCTGCCTTGCCAGCAAGGAGGCTGGGGCTGCACCAGGATCTGTGAGAGGGCACAGCCAGGACATCTGGCCCTTGACTGGCCCTAGACTGGTCCCATACTATACAACATGCTCAGCAGTAATGACTAGAGAAAAGAAGGGAGGGGAATGGGGGAAACATTCAGAGTAATGGAGCTTATCTTCCCAAGAAACCGTTAAACATAATGGGCCCTGCTTTTCTGGAAGTGTCTGAACGCCTGCCGGCTGATGGGAAGCAGTGAATGAATTCTATCTGTTGCTCTGCTTGCATGCACATTTTTGACTTTACTTATTACACCGCCTTTGTCACAACCCACAAGCTCTTGTCTGTTTACCTTTCATATTATCTCCCTCATCCTGCTTGGGTTGAGTGAGCAAGCAGCTGTGTGGTAGGCTGAGCTGCCTACCAGGTTTAATCCACAACTGGTTGGAAGCGAATTTTTGAGGTCATTAGGTCCAACCTTTTGCCAACATTAAGGCATTTGGGAGCATTTTGTCAGAGGTATTTTCTTTTATATTTTTTCTGTATTGTTTAGTTAAATGTTTTAGGTATTTCTTCTGGATTCTAAGAGAATTTGCTTCTTGGATAGGGAGGTATAAGCAACACTGACCAAGTGGAATAAAACAAGATAGGTGCACGGTAGTCTTGCTCCTTAACCATGCCAAAGTCTTCCAGCTCATTTCCTAATATATCCTAAAATCCCATTCCAAAAATCTCTGCTGTCAATGAGAGGCTGCCGGACAATTTATACTATGCCAGAACAATTTTTTTAGAGGGACAAAAAGGGAAAACAGATTCTCAAAAGTTCAACTTTTGACTTTTCATATTTAATCATTAGAAAAAGAAAAAATAAATAAATAAAACACAGAGCAAAGCTATGCTTACTCCTTCATCACCTAATCTTCAGGGGAAAAGTAAAATATAAACATTAGTGGTCTGGATCCCAAAACCAGCTCAGTAAGCTAAAACGTCTTAAAGAGCCAGTCAGTAAGAGTAAGAATTTGGGATTTAGGTTTCATACCCATCAAACTGTGGGGCCAACAAAGCTGCAGTGTTCTTTTCTGCTTATTCTTCAACTTCCCAAGGCATTCACAATGCTACTGCCTCACCTTCTCAGAGCTACTGCAACTCATGAGCAAAGTCCCATAGCCTGCTGCTGAAGCCCAGCCACATGTGGGCGAGACAGAGATGCATTCCCCTCCTCCAGGAGGCTTTCTTGATTGTGCAGGTTCATATCACACTTAACATTTACCATATGGGGTAATTGTCTGTGAAGGATCATGTGAAGAAAAGATATTAATACTTCATTCATCTGCCCAGAAGTTACAGCACTTCCCTGGAAAACCGAAATTGGATGGAAAATGCACCCCTGGGCATGACGGTGTGCAACTGGCTGCTGTCTTCCCTTTCCTGCAAGAAAACCCCCCCACAGGATTATTATTTTTTTTCTTTTGTGCCATTGTACAGAAAACAAAGCAAAATTTATGGGTACTGGGAAAAAAGAAAAAAAGAAAAAAAAAAAGCAGAAGAGGTATTGTCCTTTTCAGCTAGGTATCTTTATACCCAGAGTGATATGTAAAACATTGCTGCCACACTTCCTGCCTGTGAGACAAAAAGCTTGTTTGGACAATTTTCTGGACATACACTGAGTTAGTCTGGATACATCTGTAATACTCACCAGCGTTCCCACACCAGCAATACAACAGAGCTCTTTGGAGAAAATAATCCCTCCTAACATCGTACCCTCAGCAGACACCTCTGCAATCTGGCTTCTTACCAGACAGATGCCACAGGCGGCAGCTCCCCCCAGACCCCCTGCTCCTGTGTGGGCTCCTCTCCACGGGCTGCAGCTCCAGCCCGGGGTCTGTTCCTGTGGGGGCTCTCCATGGGCCGCAGCCTCCTCCAGGCCACATCCACCTGCTCCACCGGGGGCTCCTCCACCCATGGGGGGGCTGCAGCGTGGAGATCTGCTCCATGTGGGACCCATGGGCTGCAGGGGGACAGCCTGCTCCACCAGGGGCCTCTCCCTGCACAGCCCACAGGGGAACTGCTGCTGCCTGCCTGCAGCATCTCCTGCCCTCCTGCTGCACTCACCTGGGGGGCTGCAGGGCTGCTTCTCACTCCTCACCCTGTTGTAGCACAGCAGTTTTTTCCCCTCCTTTAATCTCCTCTCCCAGAGGCCCACCCAGTGTCACTCCCTGTCTCAGCTCTGACCAAGCAGCAGGTCACTTTTGCATCCGTCTGGAACTGGCTCTTCCCTGACATGGGGCAGCTGCTGGGCTCTGCTCACAAAACCTTGCCAGGTAAACCTGGGTTTATTGTATACAATATAACCTGCCCATTCTACTCAGTGCAGTAATATCACAAGTGCCAGTCCTCCCCCCTTCACTCTGCCTACATTTTGACTTGTTTTACTTGTATCTCTTTGTCTTGTATTCTTTTTTAAATTAAAAACAAGTTGGATGAAAGAAGGTACTGTTTTACTTTTTGCATTGGTCTTCTTTTGTTTTGATTTTCTAAGGTACAAAACATGCCATTTTTGTCTTGCACTTCCTTCATTTGGTGAACGCTAATAAGAACTAAATGAATAAAAGATGAATAAAAGAAAATATCTTGCTATTCCAAATATAAATTAATGCATTTGAGTTATTCAATTATTTTGTCCTATATCTGTTAATCATGGACTTTTTGCTGGCAGTTGATGTGCCTTAGAACATAACCAAGGCCACCTGACTCAGAACCACATCTGAACATTTTCATTGTTTGCTGAGTGACAAATTTCAGAGAGACTGTTGACTCAGAGATGTAGTGCACTATTCTTTAACCCTTCTGTATTAAAGATGATAAAAGCTGTTTGAGAATAAATAAAGTGGCCTCTTCATCTGTTAAACAGAGATCCTCATACTTACTCAAAAGATCTGTTGTTTAATTTTGCATCTTTATTTTTCCCATTTCTTTCAAAGGGCCAACACTGAATAAAGAATTTGGGGTCACTTTTTTTTTTTTTTTTTCTTTTGTAAGTAATACCTTTGATAACAAATGACGTGGGAAATCAATTTACCATCCTTTAATGAACAGTGGCAGTGTACACAGCTTTCTGCAATGGGTGGAAGGATGCTATAACACAAAAAGGAAAGTCACATTTTTTTAATGAAAAACATTAGTAAAAGAAAAATGAATGCCGAATGAATATATTCTAAATTCAAGATTTAAAATCCTAGATTTGTAACAACATATGCTGTTGATATTATATATTTCACTCTTATTATTGATGTTCTTCCACTGTGATACCAAAATTAGAAAAGAGAAAAGAGAGTTCCATATCCTCTTGGTTGAGAATTATTTTTGTATACTTGTATTTAAAGCCATTCAGAGTTTCCATATCAACCTTGACTTAAGCTATGTTAAGATCATAGCTTAACAAAAAAGAAGATGATCTGTGTTGTTAGTGGATTTTTCACATACTTGTACAAATAAGATTAGATTCAGCAGGTAGAGCAAGCTGTAAGTACATGACATTTTCCCAATAAGTGTTTTTCATTATTTTGAAATATGCATAAAACTCCTGCCACATCAGATTTTCTACCTCTGTTCCATATGTCATTTAGGATTTGAATTCTGTCAGTACACAACCTACCTGGAAAGAAACATAACTTCTGTTACAAAATGGTTTATGTTTACATACTGATCCATTTTACCATACAAAATATCCAAGTTTAGACCCTTTACTTAGGAGTAAAGCCATGAAACTTGTGTAAACAAAGAAGAAAAAAAAAAAAAAAAAGAAAAAAAAAAAAGAAAAAAAAAAAAAGAAGAAAAGCCCTTGACTTATCTGCTTTATCTACTTGTCTACTTGAACAGAAATGAATAGTTTGGGACAGATGATCAGGTACTTCTATTCACACCTGTATACAACTCTCAGTTCACATTTAAAATATGGTAAGAAATGTTTACTGCTTTGAAGAACTGGAAAAGATTTTAAATTATGAAAAGGTTATCATATTTACTGTAGTACAAGAGTACAATTAATCTAATGTGATCACAATGAATTTTCATATATACACAGGTCCAAAGGCACACCTTTATTACAAGTGAGACATCATAGAAGATTTTTTTCTTTCATTTTTTTTAATTTTTTTTTTTATTTTTCTAAAAATATCCAAAGTATTGCTTTCTGTGACATAGAAATGGCACATAACAAGGTGGGAAAATACATTAGCATACTTGAAATAGTCCAGGATGCACTATTATACCCTATTTACAGAATTTGAGTAGAGTTTTACACCACTCAACAACACGATATGTAACTCAGACAGGGAGCTTGGAAGCATTCAGAGAGGATGCCCACACACCAAATAACAAATAAAAAAAAATAAAATAATAAAATTAGGAAAAAAAAAAAAAAAGGCTAACAAAACTCAGTGTTTATAAGCCACTGGAACAAAAGTTTAATTCACTCCATGAATATCCATTATAATGAACTCATTTCTGCTCTGAAGTTGCTAGCACTTATTTAAGTCAAGTTAAGTTGTTGGGCTATGTGTGCAAATAATTTGTTTGAACATAATCTGAGATATAACTCTGATAACTCTTATGAACATAACTCTGTATATTTATACATGACAAAAATGTATCATACTATAGTTCCTTATCATTTCTGAACAATTAAATAAATTTACTGAGATTTACAACAAATTTTAACCACAGCTGTAAAATCTATGAAAAAAAAAAAAAAAAAAAAAAATCAGTCATTTGTCCAGTTATCCCTCTGTATGTATAGAAGTTAAGCATTTTTATAATGAAAATTGCTGGTATATTCTGATGTTCATAATGTAAGTTGAGATGTTTGTAACAGATACATCATAGTGAATGCAGCTATTCTACATTTGCAATTGAGATGATGGTGCTGAACCTAAAACTCACGCAGATTTCCATGAACACTCTTTTTCATTTAGAGAATAGAAAACCATTCCAAAACAATTCATTTTGCTTTTCCAGTTAAACAGGAACTGAAAACCCCTTTCTGTTTTGGTGCATTTCATTGGCAACAGACTATAATAATATCATAATTTCATTTTACAATGGACCCAGCAGTTTCTCTCACTAATAGCCTTCTTAGACTTTCAGTATCGTTGTAATGATTGCAAGACATGAATGCCTCCTGCAGTGTTTAAAGTGGCTTCAGTATATAACATAACACATTTTTATAAGCAAGTGACACTTACTTGTGTTTTCAGTTCTCCGAAATAATTTAGAATGTACATTATGAGTTCAAATAAGTGTGTTAACTAATAAGACTGCAGTACAGCAAAGAAAGATTTTATTTTTCTCTTCTATGAGATTCTTTGTTAAACTTCTGTTGCATCTCATTGCAGTGTTCAAAGAAACTAATAAAATGTGATGAGATTTTAAAAAGCACATGAGAAAATAGTTTCAGATATTGCAGGCAGCTTGTAAATTGAAAACATGCATTTTGGAAAGAGAAAGAGAGAGGGGGAGAGAGAAAGAATATGTTGCTCTTTCTCTTAAAGAGGTCTTCATGTTTTTAATCCTGAGATTCTATATCAAAATTCTAATCCTTCCTTGCTAGAATGTTCCTAAACTATGGTTCATCTAATTTCTAAATTATGTCTCATTTCTAAACTACAATTTCTGCCTAACCCATGACTCCATATTCAGAAAACTGTTATGTTTCCACAGGTTGACAGCAGCTCAATTTTGTCAAACCAAGGAAATGATAAAGAGGTGTTGAGTGATCTGGCTCTAAGTGTCCACCTTTGCTAGAGAACTGTTGTCCTCTGTTTATGGAAGCACGCCCTGTCTATCTTCAGTACCTGTGAGCTAACTTATCTGTTTGTTATGGATTCCAGTGAAAATAGAAAAGTTAAATATCCAGCTCTAACAATGCAATATGTTAAATGAGAACAGATTTAGAGGGGTTTGTACTGTGAATTGCAAACCTAACCCTCACCCTAACTGATTCAGGCTCCTAATGGTTAATGTAGGACCTACTAAGAAATGAAGACCAGTCTTACGTTTATTTTCAAAGAATACAGAATATAAGCAAGTTTCACCCAAAATAATAATAATAATAATAATAATAATAATAATAATAATAATAATAATAAATAAAGTAAATAAAATTTAAAAATAAAGTAATAATATTAATAAAAAGTAAAAGCATTTGCAAAATGGTAGCTCCTTAGTTACAGAATTTTGCCTCGTTTTTCTGGGTGTGAGAAAGTTCAGTCTAGTTTAACACAGTTATGAGACTACACCCACTAATGACCTGTTCTAACCTTAAAATGAATTATATCAGTTAATCAGGACTCAATGATGGTGCAGAGTGTCCAGCTGACAACTGTGAATTCATTTCTCAGTTATTTAAGTCCCTGAGTGTTGACTGGCTGAAAGCCAAAGCATAAGAAAAATGTGTCACTGCTGCCATTAATTACTACTCAGTAATGATATATTTATATGTTAGCTCTTGTCTTGTGACTGTTCCTTATATAAACACAGAACAAGTAACTTGGAGTTCTCAGAAATCTCAGTGATGTGTTCTCAGACATCTTAAATTTCAGATGTTTAATGTAGAAATATAATTTTATTCCAAGGTGTATCATTAATTGAATAGAAAGCAAGAAAGATCAAAAAGTTAAATGATGTGATAGGGAAGAAAATAGCTATATTTTTATGGGCACGTGTCTTTTAGAGGTTGAAGGAATTTAGAGAAGAGTGAGGCACAGTAATTTAGGTAAAGAAAGAGATAAGGACATGCATTAAGATGTGGTAATCATCTACTGATATGAAGAATTATATCTACTCCCATAATCTGTATACTGTATACTGTATACATAATCCCATACAGTATCATGATAAAATAAACTGTAACAGAAATGAAAAAGAATCAAGACCTGAATACCTTCCACCTATAAGGATCTATGCATCTAGTGTGTAATGCCTCTTAATTGTCCTTAATTACCCGCTGTCTCCTTAGGCGTTAGCAAGTGGGGCATGGAGAACTAAATGTTCAGGAAGAATAGGCAGGACAGTCCTAAATTCAGACTGCAGTGGGCAGTAAAAGTAGAGTCTCTATAAAAGAGAACAGTCATTTCAGAATGATGACTGTTGCAAGCCAACAAACTAGGAAAAGTTAATTGTGAATTCTTAAAATGTGAAAGCCTGACAACTAAGAAAAATGTCAAAAGCATACTGGTTAGTGTTAAAGATAAATTTTATCTACACTTTTGCTGGGAAATGCAGATGTATATATATCAGAGAGACTTTTGTGTGTTCTCTGGGAAAAAAAGGGAAAATAGAGAAAATGAGTTAAAGGAGACTTCTTCCATACAATATAATGTAATTCTTTCCATTAGTTACTAGTTCAAAAGCATGAAGAGATGTACAGGACAAAAGTCAAGAAAAATATACCACAGGAGAATCTCTAGAGAGGACCTCAGAAGTGAATCAAGTGGGGAGAAGAGGGGGAGGGAAGGGGGTGGGGAAGGACAGCAATTTCTTAAAAGAAGTAGGAAGCTCTTTTACAAAATGGCTAGTAAGCTTGTATGCTAAGCTAAAATTTGCTAAAATTTGTAAGTACAAATTTTCCTAAGCCAAAACAAGACAGAAAGTGTAGCAAATGTCCTTACAAACTGTTCCATGTCCTGAAAACCAAGAAAGCACAGAGATTTACAAAAATAAATAAATAAATAAAAAAGCCAAGCGATTAAGGGCAAACTAGAAAAATAAAAATTAAAATTAAAATTAAAAAAAATCAGAATCACATAGGCCCAAAAATAGAAAGATCAAGCCTCAAAATGAGATACAAGTAGCAGGGAACATAAAGGGCAACAATAAAGCATTCTACAATTAGATTAGAAGGAAACCCAAGCAAAGCACTGGTCTTTGTCACTGTAGGAACTGGAGGCTAATGACAAATGATGTTGAGGAGTCTGACATGCATAATGCCCTTTTTTCTTTCAGTTTTCACTTAAAAGGTTATCTTTAATCAGACAATTAAATATCAATAACAGAAGGCAGTAAGAAGGAAAATAAATCCATAAAGTTTTTAGTTCTCCACCTATCCATGCTTGATGAAGCAGCTCCAGATTATGTGGAGTGCTGCCTGGAGCAACGTCTGATTACCTTTGAGCACTCACAGAGTAAGAATCCAGGAGCTGGGAAAAGGCAAGACCAAATAATAAGGTACAGGAAAATAATGGACAAAAAGGCTGTTCACTCATAAATTAACCTCAGACATCTTACTTATTTGGTCCAATGTGTTTGCTGGAAATAGTGTCCATCTCCACTGATAAAATAAGGCAGGTAGTTCTTTATATTTAACATACAAATTATACGGGATGAATAGTTTTAATTTTTATTTAAAATTTAATTTAAAAATTTAAAATTTCAATTTTATGTAAAAAAAATAGCTGTCTTGGCTACAGCTATTATGAATTATAGACCACGTTAACTCAGAGTTTCTGAGAAACTCTGGAACAACTACATGGAAGATAATGGTAATATTAGTGGCAGCAAGCATGGACAAGTCAAGGCAAAGAAAAATCAAGAACAAATCACGACAAACCATCTGAAGCAGGTCTTTCAGATTAGGGAGAAGTAGATTATATAACATATTCTTTCTTTAATAAGGTCTTTTTGTGGTTTCACATGATTTTCTAGAAGAAAGTCAAGGAAGCATACTCTAGGTAAGGGTACAAAACTGGGTAACAGCTGTCTATGTAGCTTCTGTTAAAATTTCAATGTCAACAAGGAAGGATGAACAAAGTTTCTTCAGTAGTCCATGCAAAGTCCAGCTCTGTTCAAAGTTTTCATTAGTAACTGTGGCAAAATATAAACTATAGTGGAAAATAATTACCAAGCAAGATGAAGAAAATAAATCTGTATCAATATTTTATTTTTTTCTGTAAATGGAAAGGATAAATATACCTCCTGCATATCTGGTCTCGGTCCAAGCCTGCTTTATATATATCAAGCATGTAAATATCAAACTAGATATTTATATACACTACAGGATCTGCTTATTATATGTGCTGACATACTGAAGTTGTGCTGGATGTAGCCACCTAGAGAGTTAAGTAATTTTTAAAATCACTTTTAAAAAAATGAAAAAGTGGTTTGAAATAACTACAGTTCTGTAATGACGTGTGAAAACATAGATATAAGTAATAATGAAATTAATTGAACAGCAACCAGCTAGCATCATCTGAAAAAAAATTTAAGAAAATTTGTCTAGGAGCTAAAAGGCATCATACCTTGAAGATGAACCAAAACCATCCTACAAATTATAAAAAAAAAAAAAAAAAAAAAAAAAAAAAAAAGTATGAAATGTAAAAACAGAAAAAAAAAGAAGTCTGAAAGGAGAATTGCCCTTCCTCCCCATGTACTTTCCATGTTAGCCCCAGTCTCATCAATTCACAGCCAGCTGTGAAACAAAACTGGTTTCTGTTTTCTGTTCTCTGTTATTTTTTATAGCTCTAGACACATGAGGCCCTTTAAAAAAATACTTAAGAGTTTTTGAACAAATGAAAAACCTTTGACTGAACAGAAAGTTTGCTACAATAGTTAAAAAAACACATCCAAAAAAAAAAAAAAAAGTGTATCTTCTCATCCCAGAACATTATTTGAGATAAGAATGTTAAAGTGCCACCAGTTTGCTATTATATATTTAGCTTGTATATGATACATAAATTACAAGAAGTTTTATAGTTATGGCATGGTAAGTGCAAGATGGCAGATTTTATAGCTGCATAATACTACTGCTCTGTTTTTTCTTACTGTGTCACTTCCAATACTTTGAATTGGTAGAACACAGAGGCAGAAAGTTCTGTTTAGCTACTTCCCTCAGAAATCTTGATTTTTATAATGTTCTTTTACAAGCAGTTTCCTGACTTTCACAGAAATTGTACTGTGTGTGAACCACAGTAAAAGAGAAAGGTTGTACAATGCAACTTAAAAGTGAACTCCTCTGAAATAGGAGTGTCATAATTCTCAAAGTTTTTAAAAAATATTTGCTTATATATTATTTTAAAATAGTTCTTTAAGTTGCGATGATTTAATGACATCATGCAGAATTGGAATTGTTTTGGAAAGCTTCGTTTCCATTTTTCTGAAAATATTAGCTATATTCCTTGACCTTTTGGGTAATACATTGTAGACTATAATAAAATATAGCACAAAGAGTAATAACTTGCTTTTATCCTATTATCTGAGTCATTTCACATTTATTTGTTTTTTACTTTTTGTAAAAAAAAACTTCTTATAAAAGACAGTAAAGAGCGTGCCTCTGCATATAGTCCAAAATCACTCCCAGAGAATTCCTGTATTATGTTGCAGATTTGTGCTGTTTAAAAGTGTTTCCAGTGAAGAGAACAAACTCTCTATTAGACAGAAATTTGATCCATGCTTTTTTTTCTAAAAATGGCAGAAGAAGCTTTGCAATACAAGAAGAGTTTGAAGAGTTTGCAATACAAATTGTGTGTGATTTTATATGATATTCATGCTTTCTGTGACACCAGGAAAAGCATAATGTTGGTATCTTTTAAGAAGAAAAATGCAACAAGCAATTTTCCATATGGTGTCTCCCCAGAGTAGAATTCACTCTAAGATGAATAATATAACACATGTATATAAAACCTACAGAAATAAATTTGCTTGTAATTCATGAAATCAAAAGAGAAGAATAGCAGGGAGATTTTTTTTGCCCTGATGCACATTTTGCCCATATTTGAATCAGAACTTTTTGTTAACTTATAGTAAACTTTGTTTACAAATATTTTTTATTATTTTTTGTGGGCTGCTGCAATCAAATGATAGCAAATCATTATCAAACCCGGACTGTGTTTCAAAGCTTTATGAGAATGTTGGCCACTAGAGCACTTAATGTCTGGCAGATGCTCATCACTAATGATATGCTCCCCACTACAATTAAGCTCTAACATCCTCAAAACTAAAAATGGGAACAAATTATATTCTAATGGTTTCCAACCTCAAAAAATTGCTCAAACAAGTTAATAGATGCACAATATATTGTGTGTTTTCAGTTCATGATGTTAAAGCATTGTGTAGTCTATTTGACTCCATGTTGCAGCTTGCATTTCCTGATCAGAAAGTCAGGTATTCATGGCTTTATCCTATCAAAATAGTTTGCATTACAGTTGTGTGAGTTTCCAGCTGCATAGCTCTTCAAAACAGTGAAAAGAATGTGAAGGGAATCGTGTCAGAAACAAAACAGATGATCAAAAAGTTTTCCGATGCAATATCTATAACTGAATTCTTTACTGAGATCTTAACTGTAATTACAAGTAGTATAACCCAATGGAAGTAAGTACAACATCCACCATGTTATCCTGGAATATGTCCATTGGTATCAAATCAAATGGGCTCAAATCAAAGGTTGGGGATGACAACAAAGATTACGTAAAACAGAGACAAACATTATTTTGTTATATATTATGTAAATATTACGCATTTTATGTAGTTCATAAATAGGAAAAAATAATAACTTGCATAATTCCTTGCAATCCAGGGCCACAGTTATGGCATTCCTTATTCCAGTTTCCATGCAAAAAAATCAGATCTCATTTATGTTTATCGCCAGTCTGAAAGCTTTCATTTTTTAATAAATAAATGAAAATTTATATGCCAGATCTGCCTGCTTTGCAAAGTGACTGTTAAATCCTGGAACAATTAGCAATGTTGATTCTAAACTTATCCTGGGAACATTTTCCAAGTATCAGGAAATATGCAGGCCTAGCTTTCCTGAGTCCATTCTAGACTATCACCGTTTAGATCTGACCTGTGATCTATCAGATGCAAACTTGCAATAAGTTATTAGAATTGAAAGCTGAGTCATACTTCATTTGAAAAAGCAACCATTTCAGGCTATGCAATTTTGAATCAACCTCTAACCTTCATGTCACTGTAATTTGCCAATCTAAATGTATGACCGGGCTGTTTTCAACTGCACATAGAGTATGAATTACATCTTCACATATATATAGGAATGAATGTTAAAGTTTTTACAACTGTTTTTTTTAGATATGTTTGGTAATAGACTGCATATAGAAACTTAGTACTTAGCTAATGTAATCTTTACATGTATCTGATTCTTAATCAATTGTTCACTATACAAAATTTGTCTGAGTATCCACTTCTCAAACATACATACAGGTATATGCAAAATATATTTAAAGTAAACAAGTTTATGTGAAGCTGTTTTTACAGAGAAAGAAATGCATGTTGGAGCCAGTTCATGTAAAATAACCTAATTTTTCATAACTATTTTTACATTGAAGATGAGAAGCAAATATTTTCATACAGAATTTAGTACCTACAGTAGACATTTCCTGATGAAGTTATGCATGTTGATATCAGTTAGAATACTAATATGTAAATTATAGATGACAATCAGTGTCAATCAAGTATTGGAAGACAAATGATAACTATTTCCCCCCAGAAGGGGATAAAAGATGAATTGGTCTTCCAGGGTCCAGAATCATGCCATACATACACATGGAGCAAACTGAACTTTGATTCATCTTACTTGCCCGTTAATGGGCTTGTCAGAGTTGAAACATGCAGGATGATCCATCCTCACTCACTTACTTCCGTTACGTGCCAGCTACACTGGTAAAATGTGAAAAAGTAAGTTAATTCCATGCTTCTACTCCAACAAAAATCAAAGAGAAATGGAGAAGGAGGATGAAAAAGAAATAAGGAAAAAAAAAAAAAGACCATTAACCTTGAAGCTCTCCCCACCCTCACACAGAATTAGAGCAAAACATGCAAGAACAAATCTATGCCATCCAAGTGAATGAAAAATCCATCTATTTTGTGTAGGTCAAGTAGACACAGTACAGCTGGTGAAAAAATAATTTTCCTGGTACTCCTAATGAGCAGAGTAATTACACAAGTTTCTGTTCAGCTTTACTTGCAAACTGCATAATGACAGCCACAATATATGACATCTTCACATATAACAGCATCTGAGCAACCTACATTCATATAGGTTGACCTATACCAATGCCGATATTGTGAGGCATTGTGATGTTTCCTGAGTAAAAACAATGAAAATTATCTTGGCAAATACTAAGTTTAATATTAATACAGGTGTCACAAACCTTCTGATAAAACGCATATGAAATACTAAATGAATGCTTTCAAGAAAAACTTTCTGGATTCACATTTTAAACAGTGTTCATTAAAGCAGAACACTGTGAATTTGAATTAGTTATCTTATATGAATCACAGCAGTGAGAGTATTGATCATTAAAGCAATCCAATGTAGTGTACTAAAATTTGTATTTCAGTAGCATGCATTAAGGGGAGAGATATTTTGACAGTGCTATGCAGAACAAGGTTTGACCTCTTAATATATAGCTATCCTATAATATTTTAAAACAACAATAACAGAAAAATAAAAACATTTCTAAATCCATAAAATTATTCAGAATATCTAGGTCAAGAAATTTGAGAACATGTGATAATAAGGCTCGTTTTTGAATAAAGAGTTCCACTAGATTGCCTACATAGCCTGTATAAAGAGAGCCCTTGTTAAAACATACATTCTCAATGCACCCATAGTACATAGCTTGATAGCTTGGATCATGTATAAACTATTTTTCTCTCTAGTGAAAGATTTTATTCCACCTACTTCTTATGATGTTATGTTTATGTCACCACATATACCTTCTTTTGTGTTTTCATTTGCACTGTGGCTGGCTCACTCTCTTCATCTGAAAAAAAGCTTGTAACTGCTGGCTTTAGCAGTCTTCTGCTTGTGAAAATGATAAGATTCTGTTTGGGCGATGTGAAAAGAAAAAAAAAAAAAGGTTCTTCAAGCATTGTAGAAGCCAAGTTTTATTTAACTTTTTGTTTGTTTGTTTTTTTGTTTTACTTTTTTGTACATAATATGGATTTACAGATCTAATTTTGAATGGAAAACTGAATCCTAACTCAAACTGATTAGATCTAGGTGCAGAGAAGTGAGAATTTGACACCTCAACTCCAAAACTGGAACAAAAATTATTATGATGCTTAAATTTTGCTGAAGTTCTATCTTAAGCATTGTGGTGGCTTTACCCAGATAGCAGAAAAACCCTCCTTTCACTGTCTCACCTCTCCCAGGGCATGGAGAGAAAAATAAGAAGGAAAGTGAAGTCTCATTAATTATAATAAGGACAGTGTAGTTAGAAAAGCAAAAGCCATGTGCTCAAGTAAGCCAAAAAGAGGAGTTAGCTCACTGCTTCCCATTATTAGGGAGATGTTCCGCCACTTCCTGGGAAGCAGTGCCTCAACATCTGCAACAGCTGCCTGGGAAGGAAAATGCCATAACTACAAACCTAATCTCTTCTTTCTTTCTTTGATCTTTTATTATTTCATATAGTATGGGATATCCCTTTGGTCAGTTAGTGTCAGCTATTTTGACTGTATCTCTTCCCAGCCTCTTGCTCATCTCCAGCCTATTCAAATTTGAGAGTGAGCTGTGAAGAGAGAGGCACTAGCATATTATCAATGCTGTTTTAGACACAAATGTAAAGCACAACACCATGCTATGAAGAAAGTTAGTTTCATAACTTGAGCAGTCAGCAATAACCAGTACAAAAAGCTAAGAATTTGGAAAACTAAAATTTTCTACAGCTAACAACTTCCTAGCACTAAATGTACCAAGAAGAGTTTAGTCCCTTCATATATTCTATCTTCATAGTTTTGCCAATTCAGAACAAAGAAAGAAGGTCCTGCTAGCTCCTCTTTTTCAAACTACTTCATCCAGGAAACATTCACAGGCATGCTGGACATACAAATATTAATTGTGAGCGAATTGCAATCACTGAATTGTGTCACAGTCAGGCTCCAACCTCCATCATAAAACCTTGACATCATATCATATTACTCAACTTGGGAAGCTTATCCAAAAGTTTCTGTATTACCAATATATCCAATATATCCTATGTTACCATGGATCTCAAATTAACAGATACTGTTTTTCTTAATATGCCTGTGCCTCTCTGCCACTACACACATGGAAATATTTTTTCAGAATAAATATCAGCTTAAGTTAATTAATATATTTGTGAAGTTTTCAGCTGATGTGAAGAACACAGTAGAAATGAGGGACATAAAAATTGGGTCATCAAATCTGAATTTGGAGAGTGTGTAGTAAATAAATCACAGTTTTCTACAATACACAAATAAAAAGTTGAATGGCTTTCCAATGAGTGATATCACCCATCATTAAAAATATTAATAATAATAATAATCTGGCATAAGACTTCAATATTTAACATCAAAAGAAACTGTTCCATTGTGCACGTGCTATAGAGCAACACTAAAGTTGTCAAACATCTTGTTTTCCTGCTTTTCCTAGTTTTTCAGTGTTTGACTTTGCAGCCTTAACAAGATTCTTTTAATGTGATTTTCTCATGGAGCAATACACTTATGTCAAGTTATTTAATTAAAGTGGCTACAGACAATTAAATACATCTCAGCCTCCTACATACTTTATCTAAGATTTTGCTTAATTTCTCCAAGAGTTCAGTTTCAAATATGTATTGCAAACCTGTTTTCATGAAGGGATGTGTTAATAATACAGCCATTTGTATTCAAACTCCAGCTACCTCACCTTAGAGACCCTTTGTCTCATAGACTTGTTTCACTATTATTATAGCTAACAAATTTTCAGTTTCTTAGTATCATTCTCTTATTTAGTTCTAATTTGTAATATCACAACCTTTGCTTAACCTCAGTTGCAGAGAAGTCTTCCTGATTCTATTCTAGATAGCAAAGTTGCACTAATTCATCGATGTAGATTTAGATCAATGAAAGTATAATTTTAAAACGCTTTTCACCAAAGAATTTGATATGTTCTTGGTACCAGCATCTCAACATTTCTCCAGGATACAAAAAATACCAGTTGTTCTTCTTTTGTTACAAATAAAAGGATGCTTATACTTGAAATGTTTCCTAAGCAGATGTATATCATGAACATTTCCAGCTTTTTCCTACAACTGTTTTCAGCAAATATACAGCAAATGTATGAAAATATATCTCAAATTCAGGATTACTTTACAGTTTGAATAAAATAAAATTATCTTTTTCCAATCATATTTATCCTATTGTATCACTATTGCTCATCAACTGATTTTGTTAAAGTAATTTATAAAGGCATGCAAGACTGTGAAACAATCTATCATTTCTAAGAGTCACTCAGGTGGTAATTCAAATAAGGAATTATTTCACTAGAAGACAAAGTACTCATAAAGCATGCTTTTTGTTTTTAATGTGATTAGATTTAAGAATAATAACTTTATGTTTAATAAAACAGACATTCTGGTATGTCTGTTTTAGACATATTATACATACTAATAGAGAACTTTCCTAACAAGAAGAGTTAAAAAATATTCCTTTAAATTTGCAATTTTCCTCCATCTGACATCTCATCCTCCACATATCTAAGACTTTGCTTAATTTCTCCAAGAGTTCAGTTTCAAATATGTATTACAAACCTGCATCCTTCATCTCCTCCTCCAGAAATTAGAGGCACATTCTTTGCACATTACTCACTACTGTGAAAGAATCACAGAATCATCTGGGTTGGAAGAGACCTCCATGATCACCTAGTTCAACCTCTGACCTAACACTACCACGTCACTAAGCACTATCTATCTACTATCACTAAGCACTACATCTAAACGTATTTTAAAGACCTCCAGGGATGGTAACTCAACCACTTCCCTGGGCAGCCCATTCCAATGCCTAACAACCCTAACAACCCTTTCAGTAAAGAAGTTCTTCCTAATATTCAACCTAAAACTCCCCTGGCACAACTTTGTCCTATTCCTCCTCATCCTATCACCAGGCACATGGGAGAACAGACCAATTCCCACCTCACTACAGCCTCCTTTAAGGTACCTGTAGAGAGCAATAAGGTTGCCCCTGAGCCTCCTCTCCAGGCTGAACAAACCCAGATCCCTCAGCCGCTCCTCGTAGGACTTGTTCTCCAGACCCCTCACCAGCTTTGTTGCCCTTCTCTGGACTCTCTCAAGCACCTTGATGTCCTTCTTTTAGGAAGGGGCCCAAAACTGAACACAGCACTTGAGGTGCGGTCTCACCAGAGCCGAGTGCAAGGGGACAATCACTTCCCTAGTCCTGCTGGCCACTCTGTTTCTTATGCAAGTCAGGATGCTGTTGGCCTTCTTGGCCACCTGAGCACACTTCTGGCTCATATGTTGAACACTACACTCCTAAGTGTTGTAGAGTTATTTGACAATTTTTGTGCCTAAGCTGAGTGTGACTTTCTAGTGTCACGAATAATATATGTAGTGCCAGATCCCCTCTCTTTAGATAACATTGACACATATTAACTTCTACAAACATACAAAATATTTGTCTCATTTATCAAAGTTCAGTAATTCAAGCTCGTCCCAAATTAAAGGAAGGCTATTAACAGAAAACTCCAAAATCTATTTGTGAGCAAATAACCAGGACAATTTCCAGGTTGCTTTAACAAAGAGCAATTCCAAAACTAGTAATCTTCACCAGGGTTCAGTTCTAGAGCCAGTCCTGCTCAACATTTTTATCAGTGATCTGGTTACAGAAATGAAATGCACTCCCTAAACTTGAAGGTGTAACATGTTGACTCCCTGGAGAGTTGAGAGGCCTTACAGAGGGATCTGGATATTTTGAAGCATTGCGCAGTCAGCAACAGCACACAGATCAACAAAGGAAAATGACAACTTCTGCACCTGGAGCAGGGTAATAATGGACACAGGCACAGAATGGGAGAGGAGTGGCTAATGAGCAGCAGAAAGGGCCCTGGGGGTGCTGGTTGACAACAGGTTCAGCATGAGCCAGCAGTGTGCCCTGGCAGCCAAGAGAGCAAACCACATTGTGAGGTTCATTAAACACAGCATTGCCAGCCAGTCAAAAGTGGTAATTCTCATGCTACATTTAGCATTGCTAAGGCCTTGTCTTGAGTATTGTGTCCAGTTCTGGGCTCCACAATATGAAAAGGATGGTAAGGCACTTGAAAGCATCCAGAGGAAAGTTAAAAAAAAGTACAGGGATTGGAAGGCATGTCCTGTGAGGAGAGGCTGAGGACACTTGGGTTGTCTGGTCTACAGAAAAAGAAGGTTCAGAGAAGACCTCATAGCAATCTAAAACTTCCTGAGAAGTGGAAGTGGTGATGGAGGTGACAGTCTCTTCTCCCTTATAATTGATGACAGGATGCTTTGGAACACTACAGAGCTGCTCCAGGGAAAGTTCAGACTAGACAGTAGGAAAAAATTATTTATCATGAAGAGAGTCAAACTCTGGAGCAGGCTTCATAGAGAGTTGGTTGATGCCCCATGCCTGTCAGTGTTCAAGAGGCATTTTGACAATGCCATCATTAAAATGCTTAACTTTTCATTAACCCTGCAGTGGCCTGGCAGTTGGGTTCAATGATCACTGTAGGTCTTTTCCAACAGAACTAAACTATTCTATCCTATTCTATCCTATTCTATTCTATTCTATTCTATTCTATTCTATTCTATTCTATTCTATTCTATTCTATTCTATTCTATTCTATTCTATTCTATTCTATTCTATTCTATTCTATTCTATTCTATCCTATTCTATTCTATTCTATTCTTCTATGCCATGCCATGCTACGCTATGTTATGTCTAATAACACTAATAACATAGCATTACGTTATTATATAGATGTCTATATATATATAGATGTCTCTATATATAGATAGATATATATAGATGTCTAATAGCATAACATTATGTCTAATGTTATGCTATGCTATTCTGTTCTCTTCTGTTCTATCCCATTCTATCCTATCCTAGACATAAAACTGATAATATAAAAATTCATTCTACAGCTCCAATTGCTTATCTTATAAAAGAACCTCAGCAGAAAAGAGAATTTCATTCTTTGATGCTGAAACTCCATTTTCATAGGTAGAACAGACACTCTAAGCCCAAGCACACCTTCAGTCCAAAGGTGAACAATGATTACCTTTAATGTTTGCAGCAGATCATTCAGAAAAAAATGCCAGAGAAAAACCTCCAATTATACAACTTGGAGATGTCACAAGATGGAGCTATCAGACATATCATACTATTTCTTTACTTGGTACCAAATGTTGAATTTTAGAAAGAAATATGTGTTATGTTGAACAAATGTTTATGTTGAACTTTATGGTTAAGATTCTAGTCGGAGTGAATTTTTGTCTCTAACTACGATGCCTACAACAAAGACAGAGCTTAGAAGCAGACATCATAATTGAGCTGAAAGCTCTTAAAGAAGCAAATGTAACACTTCAAACACAGTTAAACAAAAACTATCATCAGGTTAAGGAAGAAGTTAGTCATTGTGATCAGTGATACTGTAGAAAATGTTCTACCTCGCTTTCCATGCTGTTTTAAATTCACATGAGTTTATACCCATATCTGAAGGATTTCTGTGTTGAGAAAAGCATCACTAGTGTTTGCTACTTTTGCTAGATGGAGTAAAGTGTTATCCAAATTTGATGGCTGCCTGTGAGACTCTGCTGTGCCATATTTATAAAATAATGAATATCTTTTCCCCAAAATTCAGTTTCCATTGCTGATTCATTACATACTTTGCCAGATAATTTTTACTTCAATATATTCCTAGTATGGCAGTAGAAAATTATTGATTCCTCTCTGTTGTTCTTAATGTCCGTGCCATAACAGAACCACAAACACGACCCTGAGTAGCACTACATGAAACAAATATTATTTTAGAGGTGCTGAGATTAAAACATGTAGTTATTATTGGATAGGGGGGGGGGGAAACGAAAATAAAAAAAAAGTAAAGCAAAGATATATTTCCAAAGTGATTGAAGTGATTGGAACTACTAATACCTGAATTTGCAAAGCAGGTATAACTAGATCATAATGAAGAGCTTTCATAGTATTTTCTGGTTTGCAAGTAGGTTTATAAATAATACAAAAATTCTCATTTGAATACATTATTCTCTCTAATATATATATATATATATATATATATATATATACTTTGACTCAACAAAATACAAAAACATTAACTTGAAGCAGGAAAAAGTTATGAATTACACAAAACAAATGAGGAGTAAAGCTTCTCAGGTTTGAACTCCTTGATAGAGATTCAGAGTATTTTATTTTATCTGTCCTGGATCCTACACCTTAATCTATTACAACTTTCAATACTTATGCTATTAGGTATTATTACAATTAGTTATTATTATTATAGGTTATTCTATAACAACGAACATGATCACAAAATTTTTATAACAAAAACCTGTCTGTCTACTCTTTTGCAATTTATTTGCAACCATTTTGTGAATAATTTACAATTTTGTTCTCTGTCTTCAAAAGTCTGATGAACAAATCAAATAAACAAGAGATATTTGCTAGACCTAAAAGATACATCAGATCCATTCCAACAGGTAATAAAAATTATAAAAATATTTGAATATAAAAATAAACTGTTTCTGAACCTATTGTTAAACCCTCAGTATGCATAATTCCTTAACAGTGAAAAGAGTTAGGAATATACAGAAGATAACAGCTCTAACTTTTCCAAGAATCATGTATTATCACTTATATATCAGAAGATTCTTATCAGTTCTTGGAGCTGTCTCTACTGCTGCCCCTAACAACAAGATTCATTGGTTTACTCTTTATATTAAAAAAAAATAATAATCTATCTAGTATTTACATATTAAATTTCTGTAAAACACTCCTGTTGCTATACAGTCTTCAGTGTCTAGGGAAGACATAGTGAAAGTTGCAATTAAAGTGATTTCATTAAACATATTCAGCCCATTAAGTTGTTCAGTTTTGCATTAAAATCATTAGTATCTTAAATGTAGCAAGAAAGATATTTGGCAACTAGTGACAGATGTAAACATAAAATAGACATACAATTTCTTTACAAGAAAAATATATTCACATGCACGTATTGAATAAGTAAATATGCAAGAGTAAAGCTACTCCTTTTTCTTATTTGTTTTACTCTTTGTGAATAGATGTCCAAGTTTCTAACTTTTTTTTTATGGATAATTATGGCAGCAGACTATGTGTAATGATTGCATCTTTTCACTATACTGCTGTCTCAGCTTGACGTTTGGCCTAGGACTAGTATCTTTATTTCCAAAGTTATATGAATTAATCATACTAAAATCAGATAAATCTTGTTTTGACTAAACTGAAATATATTTACACCTAGAGACTGTTGCTGATGATTATGACTGCATCTAAATATCATTGTCAACTATAGGTGGAGGCAGTTTCAAATGCTTTGACTATTGCTGTTACTTTGCACCTACTTAGCCTCCTCTGTAAATCCAAACTGATTATGTATTTCCTCAAGATATTGGGAAGGAAGGAAGGAAGGAAGGAAGGAAGGAAGGAAGGAAGGAAGGAAGGAAGGAAGGAAGGAAGGAAGGAAGGAAGGAAGGAAGGAAGGAAGGAAGGAAGGAAGGAAGGAAGGAAGGAAGGAAGGAAGGAAGGAAGGAAGGAAGGGAGGAAGGGAGGAAGGGAGGAAGGGAGGAAGGGAGGAAGGGAGGAAGGGAGGAAGGGAGGAAGGGAGGAAGGGAGGAAGGGAGGAAGGGAGGAAGGGAGGAAGGGAGGAAGGGAGGAAGGGAGGAAGGGAGGAAGGGAGGAAGGGAGGAAGGGAGGAAGGGAGGAAGGAAGGGAGGAAGGGAGGAAGGGAGGAAGGGAGGAGGGGAGGAAGGGAGGAAGGGAGGAAGGGAGGAAGGGAGGAAGGGAGGAAGGGAGGAAGGGAGGAAGGGAGGAAGGGAGGAAGGGAGGAAGGGAGGGAGGGAGGAAGGATAAGAAAAGACCTTAAATTTACTTACATGATCAACAGAAATGCTCTCTGAGAATGGAAAAAAATATAGCAATTGTACAAAGAATGAGCTGGCTGTATAAGCATGACTGGATATATAAATTGGTCTCCTGTGAACTTCATAAACTCCCTGACCAATCAAACACTATACAATTAAATGGCAAGCAATTTATTTTTACATTAATTTACTCAATCAAGACCTATAGAGAATTACAAATTTAAAATTATGGGTTAAATTTCCTATATTCTCATTGAGTAAGAGGCCACTGTAATTCCATTAGCTTCAGTTAAGTTACACCATTCAATATCTGGCATCAGAATGAGGCCCAAGCTTTTGAGGACTAATAGAAATTGTACTCTGAAATTTTTAATTTATATTATAATTTCTTTAGAAATGATGCAGCTCTTGGTTCCT
The DNA here is from genome assembly GCF_964035555.1 of Netta rufina. Classification (NCBI taxonomy): domain Eukaryota; kingdom Metazoa; phylum Chordata; class Aves; order Anseriformes; family Anatidae; genus Netta; species Netta rufina. Next base: position 55,172,310 of record NC_140126.1, read on the forward strand.
CAAGTAATTATTTTAGCAGACATTAGACCTCTCAGCCCTGTTCTGCCCCTAGATACAAATACAAAACTTTGATATTGGACTCAACACATCATACCTACCTCAAGCACAGTGTCAGGAATTCTGCAAATCAATAATTATTTTGGGGGGTGGAGGTTCTAAAACAGCTAAATATAGGCCTTTATTCATTTGTTTATTACATCTTATAAACAGGCAGACACACACAGTACTTTTAATTAAAATCTTGAACACTGCTGTTTTCACCAAACAAAAATGATGTTAAGAGAACTGGTTAATGATGTGCAAGTGCAGGATCTACACAAACATTTTTAAAAGAGAATGTGTACCAGCTGGGATGTCTCCATAGTCAGGAGAGTATATACACACAGTTCAGCTAGAAAATTGGTACCAAAGGTTTGCATCTGGGGATGTAATCATTGTGTTTGAAAAAGGTCAACATATCATACAAACGTAGGCTCAGAAGGGACTTTTAAGAAGTCACTTGTTCTTCCTCTTTCCTCTCAAGCATTATACCTAGACAATCCTAGAAGACTCTCGTCTATTATATCATCACATTTTCTTCAAGAAAGAGGAATATGTATTATTCATAGTAAAGTAATGTAAGAAGGTACCATACTCAAGCCAGTGAATTCTTATCAAATTCTGTTTCTCTACATTCAGCACTCTTCAAGGCAACCAGTTAGTTCTTTTTTTTTTTTCTTTTTTTTTTTTTTTTTACACTTGAGCTTTTTATGCTAATGGATTGTCATTATCACCTAATCTTTAATTCAGAAGCTCACTTTTGCACCATTTTTGTATGTAAAATACAAGTGCTGATTTTTTTTTTTTTAATTGAACTAATTATTAATCAAAATCCAAAGCCAGAATTCCCTCTTGTCAGCTAATGGGAGTTCTTCAGACTTTGCCTCAGTTGTCTTGTTTCTTTGCCAAGTTACCATATATAACCTCTTATATAAATCTCTTATGATCACACCCATCAATGATTTTTCCTTCTTAACAACAAAGGAGGATGTAGTTCATCAAAAAATCTTCATCTCAAAAGTGAACACTTGCCAAAACAGACTGAAATAAATAGTGAAATATTCAAAGACACAGGGTACTCTTGGTGACAAAAGGGATATGTATCAGAGCTGTGTCCACATAAACACACACAAAAGAGAGAGAAAGCAAGAAATTTCAAGAGTTTCTAGGGGTGTTGCATGCCTAATTCCATGGGACATCCTAGTCTATCTGCACTCAACAGGAGCATAAAGTATGAGTGAGTTCTTCAGATACAGATAGCTGCAGTGCTAGAATTAGTCAAGTACAGACAGGTAAAGAGATTAATCAGGGTCTGGACTTGCCTGTTTCTCTGTGTAGACTATAGATGGACTTGCAGTATGACTACTTCAAACGTATATATCTCCATCTACTAGTGTCTATCAGCTTGGTTTTCTGAACCCAATCTTAACTAATCTTGGTTGTCACCTTTAGGGGATTATTCAGCCACTGAAGAACAGAATATTCAGAAATTAGCTATTTTCATTTGCTGGAGTGTATTTCTAGAGCAGTTTCAATTTGCATAGTAGGCAAAGGTGAGGGAAGATGACTTTCTCGCCTGGTCATAAGAGTTTCTCCTGTGAGATTAACCACTGATGAGTTAGTGGCTCTGCAGATTGTTGAATTGGGTTATGAAAATTAAATCAATGTCAACATTTCCTGTCCATCAAAAATCTGTTACCTGATAATTAGGGAAGTGTTTCTGAGGTAGCAATATAGTTTCAAGAACCCCTCAAACAAAGAAGTATTTAAATACATTTCTGAGATCTTGGATAAGTGTTGAGCTATGCTATACAGGACCACATTTCCATTTATTTTGCTTACCTGAGACTACAGTTATATGAATCAACACTTATTATCAGACTTGAGTGGGCAGCCGAGCTCCACCACAGCCACTCTCTCACTCCCCTTCTCAAAGAGGAATGGGGAGAAAATATGATGAAAAGGGCTCAAAGTTTGAGATAAGGACAAGAAGATCACACAGTAATTATTGTAATGGGCAAAACAGACTCGGCATAGGGAGATAGTAAGATTTATTGCTTATTACTAACAAGCTAGAGAAGTGAGAAACAAAGGAAAGAAACCAAAAGCACCTTCCCCCCCATCCGCCCTCTTCCACCTCCTCCCCCCAAGCGGCGCAGGGGAACGGGGGAATGTGGGTTATGGTCAGTCTACAGCACTTCTTCTCTGCCGCTCCTTCTCAGTCACTCTCGTTCCCTGTGCTGTGGGGTCCCACCCACGGGACACAGTCCTTGATGAACTGATCCAGTGTGGGCTTCCCACAGACAGCAGCTCTTCCAGAACTGCTCCAGATATGGGTCCGTACCACGGGGTCCATCCCTCAGGAGAAAACTGCTCCAACCTTCTCTCCACAGGCTACAGATCTGGGCCGGAATCTGCTCCAGCAGGGGTCTTCCACAGGTGGCAGCCTCTGTCGGTGCAGGGCCACCTGCTCCACCGTGGTACTCCATGGGCTGCAGGGGGACATCCTGCTTCACCATGGTCCTCACCACAGGCTGCAGGGGACTTCTGCTCCAGTGCCTGGAGCACCTCTCCCCCTCCTTCTTCACTGACCTTGGCGCCTGCAAGGCTGTTCCTCACTCCTCTCACTCTCCCTGCTGCTGTGTGGCCTAGTGTTTTTTTCCCTGTCTTAAATATGCTCTCACAGAGGCGCAAAACAACATCGCTTATTGGCTTGGCTCTGGTCAGCAGTGGGGCCCTTACCAAACATGGGGCAGCTTCTAGATCCTTCTCACAGAAACCACCCCTATGGCCCCCTGCTACCAAAACCTTGCCATGTAAACCCACTATATACATGGAATTTCTTCTGTTGAATAAAAACTAAATAGTTTAAAAAGAAAAAAAAAAAAAAAGCTGAGGGAAGGAAGAAAAGAAAGTTAGGCCGTATATGTTTTCCCTGAAAGAAATATATATCCTATATACATACATATATAGGATAACACTCAACTAGGGGGGAAAAAAAGTCTTTAAAAATAGGTACTTGCAAAGGTTGGATATAGGAACTTTTTGCAGACACATAGCAAGGATATATAATATGAAAATACATATTGGGATAGTATAAATGACAGCATCCAAACAGAACAACTGCTTACATTCAAAAACTAGATCAGGAAATAGGCAATCATCCACACTACCCAGGGGAGTCCTAGTTTCATCACCTCAATGCAAACGTTTCTCAAAATATGTGGCTGCAAAGTTACAAATAGAGCACATCTTCAGAATGAAATGCTCAAGAATGTCACTAGGGTTGTTGAATGTTCAGTCTTACAGTTGTCCTCAATGGAACTGCATAGGCTTTCTGCATCTCATTGTCATTAAAGAAAAAATAAAAATTGCGTTGCTTGTTTTTCACTGAGACAAAAAAAATAGTTAACTGAAATTAAAACAAACAGACAAACAAACAAACAAAACTCTTTAGAACACCTGTGAGATGAGCAACATTATAAGTCAGATAAATCTGATAAGAAAATGTTGCAAGGAAAGCCAGAAAATATACAAGATCTCTTTAATACTTTAAATTAGTCTGATGTCAGTTTATAAAGCAGATACATGGCAGGTGATAGATACATGACATAGATACCACTGAAACACAGTGACTTTTCAATGTTTAATTGGCTTAGGCCTCAAAGTACCAAAATTCAGTTTACACCTGCTAAGTCTGATTAGAATACAACTGTAAATGTAATGATTTGTTGTTGTTGTTGTTAAACATAACAGCAGATTTCCTTAAATGACTTACAATGTTCTGAAGTTTTCTTCCGTGATACTTTAGTGTTATGTTTTTGTTAGCCTGTCAACTGAAAGCTGCATCACATATGAGTATTCTACATCTAGTTAGCTTTGTGTTACTTATTTCTATTCAGGAGGCATTTCTTCCTTCAATCTTCTCTTTCTGTGGAGAAAAATGAAGAAAAGGGCACCAAAACAAAGTGATAAAATCTTTTTTATGATCCTTATTAGTGGATACGGTGTCTTGAAATACTATCATGCTTTCTTATTGCATCCATCATGGAAAATACTTCTGTCATTTCCCACAATTAATACTGAGAAGTTTTAATCATATATAATCCCAATCATGTTACTTTTCTGATCCTCTCTATCTTTCTATGTCATTTGGGTGTCCCCTTGTCCTGCATGTCTAAAATGTGTACTATTATTAGCTCATTAGGTCTTCTAGCCTCTGGCTCAGTGAAGAATGATTCACTGTATTTCTTAGCCATTGACAGTTTCAATTCCTTAACCTCTAAATTTCCCTTGATATATAACTATGTTTTGCCCCTTCTTATTTCAGCCTTCCAGAATATCCTTTGGCACTACGTTTTGAAATCAGCTCCATAATCCTGTACACAGCAAAATTAAGTATAATTTTCCCTGGCAGTCAAGCTTTTAATTCCAACAACTTGTTTTAGCTCATTATAAATTCAACTAACTGACTGAATAGGTTATTTAATATTTGCCCATCCTATGAATCATCCTATGGATCAGCTTCTATTCTTCAGTTTGGATTTTTGATTTTAGATATCTCACTACTGCTTAAAAAGCTTATAAACTGTTTTAGAAATAAATGTAATAAAATATCGACTTGTCTACCAGTGTAAATTCTAACTTGTTATTAGCTGATTAATATCACATGGATTACAATTTTCTAATTAATTTAGTAGCAATTTTTTGGATTATGTCTAAAATCTGTGCAGTACAAAATCAAAAGCCTGAGCTAATTCCTTCTAACTCAGTTGGAAGACTACATTTAACTTTAGTGATGTGAAGACCAAGATTACTGGCTATCTATTTTATTATACAACAGATAATAGGGTTCATTCCAGACACTTTATGTTTATTTTTGTAACTTAAAAAATTGGTTCTTACATGAGAGAGTATTTGGTAAATTTGGACTCCAATGACTGACTGTATTACTAAACCATATTCTAGCTCATTCAGACAAATTCTGAAAAATATATTTTTTAATTCACAAAATTACTTGATTTAAAAAAAAAAAAAAAAAAAAAAAAACAGGAAAAAATAAATAAATAAAAAGAGGTGGGGGGGGGGAAGGGGGGGAGAGGGTGGGGTATTTTCCTAGAACATTCAGAGTTAGATATTTTTCTTTTTTTAGAAAACTCGGTTACCTGTAAGTGCCTGTATCTGCAGCCTTAGTTATTGGAATCAAGCTGGTCATTTGGCATCTCTGTGCTAAGCACAAGCCAAACATCCTACAATTAAGGGCAACATTTGCTCACTGTAGTGTATCACCCAGGCTCCTGAGTCCTCATAACTGCCAACTGCTAAATAAAAGTGATGAGATACTCAGAAGTTCTCAGCATTTTTTAAGCAATCTTGACTTAGCTGTAGCAGCATCAGTCAGCATCTTAATGTATGAAACCAGAGCCTAACATTTAGGATTACGTACTCATCTTTATGTATGTCATGTTAAAAACATTGGTCTAGCTGTCCAGGTCTTACTATATTCTCTCTGATCCAATATTCTCATCAGGTTCATCCCATTTCATCTAACTATCAAGTTTCTTGTTCCCTCCTTCCTCTTCCCCATACCCAGTCTGTAATGCTGTCTCATGCTGTAATGCTGTCAATACACTGTATGGAAGGAAAGTTAGCAGGAAGAATTTAATACACCTTGAGAGCATTTTCGATAGAAAAAACAGTCTTCTAAATCTAGGTAGCTAACAATTAAATCATTTAAAAAGCACTTAAGTTACTGTGTATCTCAACAACGCAATCTTACAGAGAGAATGAAAAGGTTTTGATACCAGTTAAAAGCTTTTTTGTTTGTTTGTTTGTTTTTGTAATCCTTGTTCTAATTCTTAATGGAAACTTTTATTTTGAGGAAAAAAGGGGCAAAATTAACTCTGCTCTTGGAGGAAATTTTGTGCTTCTCAATCCTTGCAGGTATTTTAGTTGAAAATGTAATGGGGAGAAGTTGTAGTTTTATTAGAAGTTTGTTTTAGGAGTGGAAATTTAATGTCTCTACTGAGGTTAATACTTTTTTAAGCTTTAAGAAAATATTAAAATCAATCTGCCTGATGTCCTTTACAGTGCAGGATATGGAAAAACATTCATTAATTTCACCATTGATTTTTTTGGTTATGGTTGAACATATTATCTAGACTTTAACTGGTAGTCACCACTGTATTGTAAGCTGTTGTACTGATTGAATGCCTTTTTTTGGTAAATAATTCTCCTCTATCAGATATGTATCCTCTAGGTGCCTGTAGGCTAGGCTGCTCTCAGTTAAGCTAAGTAGATTGATCTTCTTTAGTCAGTGACTAATGGCATGGTCTCACACATTTTACAAAGACTCTTCTGGAATTTGGCATAAGCAATGGACACAGAATATTATTTCATATTATTGCAAATTTTATATTCAGAAATATTACTCTTTCTTACTCAGTATATTTCTACACTGAAACTGTTTCCTCTCTGAGCTTTTGTTATCTAATTTCAGTTAGTCTACCTGTCTTTAATTTTATCTCCAGACCATGGTCACAATAATCCATGAAACCACTGTCCATTTTATAACCTAATACTTTGTTTCTCAGAACAAAGAACTTCAGATCTTTCTTTGAGTTCACATTTATCTGTGGTAGAATTTTATTTAAACCTTTGTTGTCAAGCAATGCAAAATATATTCTTCTTATTTACTTTCTGAATATTAACATAATTTCTCTGCTTCCCTGGAACTTTCTCAGAGTTGCAGAGATTGGTTGTAATAACATGCCCACAATACTGGGTTCTTCATTTAATTCTCTCTTCTTACTACTCTTGAGTACAAATTACCCAATTTTACTGGCAGAGGGCTTAATAAGTCTTTGTAACTATTAAATAAAAAATAAAAATCCTTGTGACTGATGGATCATATACTATTGTGATAGTTTCAAACACAAAACAGTTGACATTAAAGTGACTCTAAATTCAGCCAAACAACTGTACATTTTCTGATCTATGTTGGTAAGAGAATGGAAGAGAGGAAGAGAGGAAAGAGGGATAAAACAATTTCTATGGAGTGTGGTGTCATTAGATGGCCCAGAGGATATTTTTCACCACGGACTCTGCCTTTTCCAGGCACAAGTTCAGTACTTAATTCTCTTCCACCATGTTTGAATCTACCCAGTCAGTTCCCAAAGATTCCGATATTAAACATTTCTCAGTGCTGGCAGCAAGACACACTAGGGAAAACAAACTATCTTTCTTCCACAGTGATCAAAATATCTATCGATGGCTGAGAAATCTATAAACTATTCTGGATTAGCAGTCCAAAATCCATTGGTCTTCTATGACTTATAGCTTCAAGCATCAGAGTATTTTTGTTAAACATTCATAAATACGTATATAAAAGATGCTAGATCTGATAAGGCTCCTTCAACTATGTACAAGAAGATAAGTAGATTTTGGATCTGTTACACATAAATTGTAATTTATTTTATAGTTGTTTGCTATATCCTAACACCTAAAAGTTTCCTTAGCTATCCTATTTTTCGTTAAAAAGCTGCATCATTTGCAAATTACTTGTCAATCAACCTAGAATCACAAGAAATATAAAAGCTGCCTTTAGTGTAAGAGATCTATCTAGTGTTGGTTTACCCATGTACTTTGAAGAGACACCACAGGTGTTCTATATATTTGTCTCATGGATTACATCAATTAATAGATCTCCCCAGATTTTCCAATGAGAAGATTTTGTTATTAATCTTATTTTGAAACATCTCAAACATACATGTATATCTTGTATTTTTATCTTGCTCTTTTAACTCTTTTAAACTCTTCCAAATATGAGCTTGTGAGAGTAGTTCTGTTACAAAAGATTTTTCAAAAACTTCTCTCTCTGATTTTCTTTACTTTCTTTGTTATTAAAGGAAAACTAAATTCCTGAACTGCTCTTTTTTCTTAACACATCAACTTGCTATTAACAGAATGTGATGAAGATATATTCACAGCTGTCTGGAGTTAGAAAACTTCTTACATATACTGTCATTATTTTATTAATTTAAACAAAATAATGAAAATATACAGAAGTTATAATTTGTGTCTGATTCATAAATTCAAATTTCACTGAAAATCCAGGTGGCCTGTCTCCCTTCTTAACAAATCAAATACAACAGCAGAGCTGATACACACTTCATAATGCGGAATTATTGCAGAAATATCAGGTATCACATGATATTCATATATTTCAGACAAAGAATTTACTCTTGAGGCAGAATAATTTTGCTTGGGTTTCTTTTAGCATGCATACATTTACAAAAGTTTTCAGCAGAGAAACAGATATATAGTCTCGATAAGGAGATCATGTGCGGAGGAGCTAATTTATATTTTGGAATCAGCTTTTGCTCATTGCATCATTCAGAAAATTTAGAATTTAAAAATTATTCTTTCTAAAATTTTAAGAAACATATATTAATAATTATAAATTATTTTAAAATTATTATTTTAAAAAATTATTCTCTTCTTGAAAAGAAAGAAGACAGAAAAATAAGGTCACTAGTTTGTCAAGTGAGTGCTTCTGTTAAATTCAGAAATTTATCTCTGTGGTCCAAAGTCTCTTTTATGATTCACTCTTGCCCTCTTGTATCTAATAGATTCACATACACAAAAACGGATGGCCTCCCTCCAAGGTATTCACCCTCGTAGTGTGAATGCAACGCGTACTATATTAGTGATTAGGCTAGGTGAAGAGAAGAGGGAAGCTACAACTGAGAAATATGCGATAAACCTAGATGCTCTGACTTTTCTTTTTCATCTGGCATGGAATTAAAAAAAAAAAAAAAAAAAAAAAAAAAAAAAAAAAACCTATAGCTTCTTAGGGCAGAATGTATGAATGAAAATAGCCGAACAAAGAGCCAAAGAGCTATGGATATAAAGACTGCTGGACCCATAGAAAGCATTATAGTACTGCTTTAGATTAACTGCTTACATTATTGAAATGCAGGGTGCTATTGTTATCACAAAACTAATTTTGTGAAGGCAGATGAACATTTTAGCCCACTGCCTGAATCATAAACAAAGAACTCCTTATACAGCTACTGAAGCAAATGTAAAGAGCAGAGTACTGTACGATCTTTATTGAATTACTTAGAAGCTTTAGCAGAGCTACCATCAGAAGCTGTAAAAATCAAACATAACAGCTTCTATAGGAAAGCAATCAACTTCCAAAGAGAATGTCTTGTTCCCTAAGGTTGCATACTTAGATTTAGATATTTCTTAACCTTAGGTCTTTGATATAGAGCATACCTAAATAACTATAAAAATCTCATGTGGAAAAATATCTGGGAAAAAATCCTGAGTTGACTGAATCCTTCTCTTTTAGTGTTTTACATCAGTTTGCAACACTGTTATTTCTTTTATTCTGTCTGCATCCTGTTGGTAGGGAAAGACTTCAGTAGTACAGGCTGGATTGTGTGTCTTAAATGATAAACCATTGATCTTTTCTTCTTTAAATACAAGTTAAAGACTTCCAACTGGTCTATCACTATCCAATACATGCTGGACTTTGGTTAATTTGAGAAGCTGCTAAATTCATCCTTGAGAGTAAAAACATCAGTTACCCAGATGGCTCTAAAGAAGGAATTTAAAGAAAATTAAAGAAAGTCTTTACATTCTAACTACAATAAACCTCTTTTGCAGTACATTTGTATATGTTTGTTCTCAAGTTATTTCAGGACACTCTGTAAAAAGCCAATAGAGAAGTGACTATGCAAACAGATTACATTTTCAGCAATTGCTTGTAATATTAGAAGCTGTTTAACACCCAAAAAAAAAAAAAAAGAAAAAAAAAAAAAAAAAAAGGAACCAAGAAAGTTATTCTATACACTTTAAGGTGTTTCATCAGAAGACAAAAAGTCCTTTTATCCATTACCTTCAGGGTATTGTAAAATTTAATTAAATAAGTCTTACAAAGTACTTTGAGACACTCAAGCTATGAGCTGAATATATGTAAGAACCCATTCTATTTTTAACATTAAAGACAGCAATAGTCTAATTATATTTAGCATTACATACCTAATAGCAGATAGGAGCCCGACTTCTGCTCTGACCTTTACTTGTACAGATTTCAGAATGACAGAGCTAAATCTACCAGCATAATATCACTGAATAAAATATTGCAATAATGATATCAAGAATCTACCTGGGTAACATAAGTTCAAACACGTGACAAGGTTTACTTTTTTGTTGTTGTTTTGTTTTTTTATGTTGTTGAGAGTGAAAAAAAAATTATGATCATGTAATAGTTTCTAGCATGAGAAAATATTAAAATATGCAGACTACATGACTAAATGACTATATTTCATGTGATTCAGGAAACTTGGAAGTACACTGACTATATTTGATACTGACAGAGAGAAAATGATCATCGTGTTCACTGAAGATATGGAAATTAAAACTTTGTCTTCAAAGAACTGCAAAATTGGATTCCTGAAGGCAGTGGGTTGCCTCTAGCCACCTCCTCACCATTAATACCAGTTGCATCCATCTGCCTCAAGCAATGTGCTCACAGCAATGTCCCTGACTAAGGGCCCCTCAAACAGATTAGAGCTTCACCTAGCGTTTTGCTAAAGCCTGGGGCTTCAGTATATCTCATGACAACATAGGCTGTCAGAACATCTATATGTGGAACAAGGTGCTTCCTGAAATCAGAGTGCAAAACTGTGAAGAGTCATACAGGAATTCAAAGTATAAAACTACCCTGTTCAAAATGTCACCTTCCTGCTTCTTTGTATATTGGCAAAGTTGGTACATCTCCTCTGGTCTGGAAATCAATAACAGAAATTAAGAATGTCTCCTCAGGCTTAGAAAATACTACAGATTAGCTGAGGGGTTACCCTTCTAAGGGGAGAATAGTTCAAACTATGGGGCTGGACAAGACAACTTTGAATGGATAGTAATGTTCTTATTATGATCAGATCAGAAGAAAGAACAGACAAGAGGAACATTGTGATCATCTATTAGAAACTTATCAAATATTTACCAAAATCTCTATAAAAAAATGGAGAATATCTATTTGAAGATAGTCACATATCTAGTGAACAAAGTTTATAGATTAAAATTATGAATTTATGTACTCTCTTTATTGATCATGGACATGCTATTTAGAGAAGACCGCAATGATCATTTTTATGTGTATAAAATTCATAGTCATTACCTACAAAACTATTGGATATATAAAAGGCTAGATAAACCAAAAACAAAATATCTATGAAATCTGAATACATTAGCTTTAGTTGGTTTATACTTTCTTTTCATGTTTCCTCTGCTGATCTATTAGTTCCCTGAGTGAAAGTCCTACCATAGATCTTCATTCATGTCAACCTCTCTAGAACACTTACACCACCAGTTTTATATGAGATCAGTCAGACTGACAACTCCATTGGACAGAATTTCTTTTCTGGTCTGGTTTGTCAAGATGTTTCAAACAAAGCCTGTCATTTTATTAAAAGTATTGTAGTCATTGCAAGACAACAGAAACAAACAGAAGGACTGCTTCTCAGTAAGATTAATAATTCTGTCTACTAATTAAAAACTTTTGTCATCCAAATGCCCTGCAGTTTAAAAGCAGCACAAACAGAAAGCACTGAAATGTCTGGCACAGAGACCTGTTGAGACAGGGTGTCAGGTTCTAATGTGTCAGGTACTCTGTCTTGGTTTGAATGCATGGACTAAAATTCAGGAATACTTTTCTACTAGGAGTTGTCTTCACTATTCTCTGGAACCTAAAATCAAATTCAAAGAGAAACAAAATTATTTGTAAAAAGCTGGCTCCGATTCTCTATCACACACCCACACAGCAATCACATACAACTCTTCCTCTGATAAAACACTTCTGAGGTTTTTCTAACAACTCTTTCTCATGGTCTCTCTCCTGTGTAATTTGGTACCTACCCACACATTCTGCCACAAAAAAAAAAAAAAAAAAAAAAAAAAAAGAGAGTAAATAATCATACAAGGAACAAAGGTCCTTTCATTATTGTAGGGGTTCATAGCAGCTTACCTCTTTTAGAAATGTCACCTAATTACATACCACATTCCCTGGGCCACTACAACTTCATCAGCTGTGAAGTAGATAAAAGCCCCTTTCCAAAACTGAAACCTTTTCAGAGTCCAGCTTGCAAGCTCTTTCAGAAAAAGATAATAATAATTAAAAAAAATATAGTGAATACATAGAGCACCCACAGATTTGAAGACTGATGATCCATTTTCACAAAGTGCCCATGAAATCGTACAAACAGCTGTCTCAGCAGAGCAAGCAGTATATGTACACCAGTTAAGTATATATTTGCCTCTCCTAACACTTCTTCTGATTTCATATAAAGGACTCCACTAAACTCCTTTTGGGGACTCAGCTTCCCCTAAGTAAAACTACAAAGTGAATGCATGGAACTTGCCTTTATACCTTTATGCCTTTATATATACTTGCCTCTTATTTCAAGAATTTCTGTTGTCATTAAATTCAAGAGATTGCTATCAAAATTTTTCTAAACGCTTTCTTTTTTTTTTTTCAGATTCTGTCTCTGAGGTCTAGATCTCAATTTAATTCAGACAGTGAAGTGCGACCAGCAAGAAAACAACTGATTTTGCCTTTGCTTTGTGTGCCTTTACTGTCTAATTTGCAGAACTGGCATCAATGTGACAGAAACTGCACTGATGACTTCCAAAAACCCACAAAATAGCTGGAGTTGCATAATGCCCTTCACCACAACCACAGTCCCTGGAGAGCAAGCCATCTTAGTCTCACTGTACAAATCCTGACTTTAAGATTCCATTCATCCATCATGCCTTCAATTGCACTCATGAGAGTAACTCTGAGAGTTACTGGAAACTATTTCTGCCTGTACACCATGGTTCCTTTAGTGGGAAAGGTAAACAGGTGAGCTCAGAAAGAATCAGCAAAAAATAATGCCCTTTTCACCTAGAGGTAGGAAGAGTCACTACAAAGTCAGAGGGAGATCAAGAAAAAGCCTTGTGGAATCCCTGGGAACAGCTGCAAGCAGGAAATTGAGCAAGGTAAATACAAGGACTTGAAATAAAGTCATTGATAGTGGGAATGAAAGTGCTGCCACTGCAGAAAGCCATCACCAGTGAGTGACCAAAGACCTCTCTGCCTTACATAGCTGGGAAAGACTGGGGAATACTTTGATCCTGTGATGAGGCTTAGACTTTGGGAGCTCCACCGTATGCAGTGTGTAAAGAAACAGTAAAGAAAGTGTAAAGAAAGTGTAAATAAAGTTTCTGCCATCCCAAAGCTCATTTTAAAATTGTGCACTGTGAGATGAAACATGATCTATGAAACAGACCAATATTACATGACTTCTTATTCACCTATTTCTCCAAACTTTAAATAAATATTTAAAAGTAGCACCACCAAAATCTATGGTAATTGTTGAAATTTATTTTTAAAAACACTTTATATAGAATTGTATATTCATAGTTAGGGGCACAGCTGCTAAGAGCTCTCTAAAACTCAACATACAACAGCATTGAAAATATTATATGCTGAGGCTACTCATGTCCATAGTTCAACTTCCACTAACCTACTCCATACTTCTTTACTTTAGGTTGCTTAAACACTAAGGTTTTTGGCGTTGGCTGAACACTCCAAAAAAGAACACTCCATCTGGACCTAGTCAAACATTAGATTTCCACTTCAGGTGCTCTTTAATCATCAAATCTAAAATTCAAAAATTGAATAAACTAAAAAGCTCATATCTAAAAACATGACCGTGATCGGACTCAAAACTACTTGGAAATTAGCCTTTAAAAACACTTAGACCCTACTAAAAAGGTCAGATAAAACTTGAAGAGGAAAGGATAGGAAAAATTAGCTAATAGAGAATCCAGGGAGCATTTTTCAAAAAGGTTAAAACATAAAAATCATGTGAGCTATTCTAATGTGAAACCTTGGAGATTCAACGCAATAACTGAAGATGCAGTAATTTCTTTTTATTACGAAAGATGTTTGTACGAAAAGCAAAATAGACAAGAGAAAGCAACAGCTAAAGAATACTCGATGGGCACTTTAATCTTCTATTAATATGCAAATTTTGTTCTTTTGGACCCTAGAAAGAGACTCTTTTTTTTTTTTTTTTTTTTTTTTTTCCCACAAGCTCTTTGAAAAGTGTCTTACTCTCCCAGAGGTCCGTCTTGTATGAATCCAAGTGAAACACTGTATTTATGCTAATTCCCCAGATATTCCTGTATGCACCATTTTCTTTTTGAAATTATAGGGAGTTTATTGAACCACATTTGTAAAACATTCCACAGCTGATTTCATTCTAAAGATCTCCTTTAATAGAATGGAGTCCCCTGTTGATCTGTGTCATGTGAGGATGCTATGAAAATCATCTTTAACCAAAAGAAAAGAAAAGAAAAAGCCTATGAAAAATGCATATGAGCTTCTGACCTACACTAGATAATTTTATCTTCATTACCAAACTTAGCCACATATAGCCCTGCACATGTACAAAAAAAAAAAAAAAAAAAAAAATCCAAATAGCAATACTTTCTTTAGTAAATCCCATTCCTAAGAGAAAAACAGCTATAGTGAAAGACATCTTTACTAGTGTATATTCAAAAATACATTTCTTAATTTCAATTATTTCCTCTTATTTTCCTAGTCATAAGTTCTACCTCCATAGTGAAAAACTAAATGAAGAAACAGATTGATGATAGATAGATAGATAGATAGATAGACAGACAGACAGACAGACAGATAAAACTGCAAAATCTTGTTTGCTGCCACTGAAAGGGAAACCAGGAATTTTGTTGTTGCATTTGTGAATTTGGGATCCTTTCACATATTAGGCCTGTAGCAAGTCAATCATTTTTCTCTCCCTACTTTCTCTATAGAAAGAGATAGAATGAGGCTATGAGCCAAAATCTGCCTCTCTAGCAAGACTTCTGTGGGTTTATTCACGAATAAGGAAAACAGGTTTAGCTTTAAAAAGTCTCTGTGGAATTGAAGTCTGAAGCCTGTTTGTCTTAAAGGCTGTTAATGATTTTGATCTGACTTTCCACTGTGAATCCTCTTTTTAACTGATCCCATATGAATACCTTCCTGCTTATATGCCTCATGGAATGAGAGCTTCAGATATGGATCTCTTCTAGCATAGGCTTTTATGAGTTAGGGATTACTCCATCATTGTGAATTGTAATACTTTTGTGCAGCTATAAAACTGGTGAGGGAGGGAGGTTCATGCACTGAAATTCCATCATGTCCCGTTAAAAAAAAGTGCTACATTACCTTTTATCTGCAAGCACAATATGGAAAGTTAAACAGCTCCAATACATGACCATGACTACAGGACTAGTGTTAGAAATTCAACTGATTTATTTAAAAAAAATATATAAATGTCCCTCTAATATTTGTTATTTGCTATTATAGGGAGAACGCAAATCATATACCTCTGCTTGTGCTGGCATGTTTGATGTCATTATTCAATTTAAGGACAACACTTGAGAATTCAAATAACAAAAAAGCAACATGGATTTCTCCCTCTGGAAAATATATTAATCAGATAGAGTTATTTTTCAGCATCTACAAAGGATATGGTAAGTAACCATAAATAGACAGTAAAAAGTCGCACACACACTAAAAAA
The DNA here is from genome assembly GCF_964035555.1 of Netta rufina. Classification (NCBI taxonomy): domain Eukaryota; kingdom Metazoa; phylum Chordata; class Aves; order Anseriformes; family Anatidae; genus Netta; species Netta rufina. The sequence continues at coordinate 55,187,991 of NC_140126.1, forward strand.
AAATATTAAAAAAAAAAAAAATAAAAGTACTGCAGGAAGAGAATATTTGTTTCTCAAGAGAGTTCATGTCACCCTGAACCCTGGATCAGGAGGAACCCCATGCTGAAGCAGGGGCAAAACTGATGAAGGAGTGAAAGGCAAAGTGTTATAAACTGACTGCAGCCCCCATTCCGCATTCCTGTGTGCTGCTCAGATGGAGGAGTTGGAAGAGGATGGATGGGAGAGAGGTGTTCTTAATTCATTTTTAGTTCTCACCTATTATTAACTGGCAATAAATTACATTTATCTCCCTCATGCTGACTGTTTTGCCTATGACAACTGGTGAGTGACCTCCCTGTCCTTATCCCAACCCATGATATCCCAACCTCATCTTATTTTTCCCCCTGTCCTTCTAAGATGGGAAAGAGAGAGAGTAGTATAGTGGCTCTACCTACCTGTCAGTGTGAAACCTCCACATTATCTAATTTAGCTTCAGTTTCCTACTGAAACCACAATAGTTCATAAGCTACTCTACACAGCAAATTCTTAGAGATGACAGACTCTGTGGAAATGAGCAGAACAGGCTGTTAGGCTATGTGATAAAAGATGGTCTGCATGTGCACAAAGGAGCGCAGAGACAACTGCAGGAAGAGCAGCCTAAATAGCACCTTACCCAACTACTCCCAAGTCCATCTGCACAGGAGCCATCAGCCCGTCAAAGGCCCACCTGCACAAGCCTAGAGGAGTGCAGGGGCACAAAGGTAGGTGGGAACCCAAATTAAGGACTAAGAAGAAGGGATATCCTGTCCAGAACCCTCCCAGGAGACTCTCAACCCTGAAGTATGGAACCCATTGAGATGAGACAGTGCTTGATCACCTTCCAGGCAAGGAGGTGTACTAGGTTGACTCAAACCAGCATCTAAGCACCACATAGCCACTAAGTCATTTCTACCCCATCCATTGCGGCATGGAAGAGAATAGAAAGATCAAAAGCAAGAAAATTCATAGGATGAGACAAATAAATGGTAATAAGATGAAAAGAGGGAAAAATAAATAAAAATAAAACATAAAATATATTAATGATATAAATATAAATATAAATATAAATATAAATATAAATATAAATATAAATATAAATATAAATATAAATATAAATATAAATATAAATATAAATATAAATAATATAGAGATGTATAGATAGATATAGATATAGATATAGATATAGATATAGATATAGATATAGATATAGATATAGATATAGATAGATATAGATATAGATATAGATAGATAGATATAGATGATATAGATATAGATTAGATATATAGATTAGATAGGTAGGTAGGTAGGTAGGTAGATAGATAGATAGATAGATAGATAGATAGATAGATAGATAGATAGATAGATAGAGGTAGATACAGTAATGCAAACACAATTGCTCACCACCTCCCACAGGTTGACTGATGCCAAGGTAGTCTCTGAAGAACATCTGCCTTCCAAAACCACCTCTCTCTCAGTTTGTCTTTCTGTCCATAACATAAAACTTCCGAGAATGTTTGTCTGGATCAGCCATGACTGAGCCCTGTTCCTCAGCTACCTCTTCAATGCATGTCATATGAGAAGGCCAAAGCTTGCAGGGGCATGGACCTAGTGCAAAGAAATGCTTGTGCTTGTCCTCTTTAACTTGTCCATAACTGGCTGGGGAGCAGAAGAGGCAAAGTAATCAAAAGGTTTAAAATCCTGTATTGTCCTGTAACATTTTCTAGATAATATTATTTTATGCTATAATAAAAAGAAACTAAGATAACTCAGTTCAATGAAGCTCACAGAGGTGTTAATCAAGGTGGGTACAATTAAGGTAACTAAGGTTCACCAGCTTAATCTGAGCTCTTTACTGCTCTGGTTAGACAAAACCCATATTAGTTCATTCGTACATTGCTCAGGTAGGTAAGCATCCTTAAATACAAATAAGACAGCACATGACACAGCATTAAATTATGTTTGAGAAATAAGAGAATAAAAAAAAAAAAAATCAGTAAAAGGTCAAGGAAGACTAAATTCTGCAGAATTTTTTTTTCATCAAGATTGGAATTATTCCACGAGAGTTAAAGTGATTCTATACAGAGATAATCTGTTCTGTATCTAAAGCTAGTGATGTACATGACAGTATGTATGTGTGTGTGTGTGTTTTAAAATGAAATATATATATATCTTTATGGCATAAACTGAGCTGTGGAAAAGCTTGAACAACCTTCGAGGTCTAAAAAACATAGCCTTACAAAGTCAGTTCTTCAAAGTGACAAAAATATTCCCCCATAAATATTTGACAGAGACAATTAACAAGGAATTCTGAATTATATAAAGTCTCAGTCAAATAGATACCTCTGGATTTTTCTCTCCACTAATGTAAATCAAGTTAATAATTTCTAACAAAATGAAGGCAGTTTGAAATCCATTAATTCTCACCCCCTCTGTCTGTGCATGCATGTAAGTGAAGAGATCAATATATTTAAAAAGAAAAAAAAAAAATCATTGACAAAACCATACTATTTTAGCTACTTAGATAAGCACTAACTTATTTACAATGCATTTACCTTGTGGCATATAAGCACTTTTAAAAGCGGCCTTTTTGTCCAACCCTGGTGCTGTCTTCCCTGTTTACCAGTTGGAATAAAAATGTAAGGATGGAGAAAATATTCCAAATTCCATTCCAATTGTATATGATTACCTAACTCAGGAGAGTTGTTTTTCAGTTAACTGCAAATCACTGAAATATATATTCTCTTATAATAAAAATGTAAAACCTTGCCAAACAAGATTCCTATGTTAATTCAGAGTCTGCTCAAAAAGTAGGTAACCAGATGTCGTGGTTTAACCCGGCCGGCAGCTAAACACCACGCAGCCGTTCGCTCACCCTCCCCGCTCCCTCTCTGGGATGGGGGAGAGAAATGGAAAGTGAAGCCCATGAGTTGAGATAAAGACAGTTTAATAAGACAGGAAAATAATAATAACAATAATAATAATAATAATAATACAATGATGATAATAGTACTACTACTAATAATATGTACAAACAAGTGATGCACAATGCAATTGCTCACCACCCGCTGACCGATGCCCAGCCTAACCCCGAGCAGTCCGGCCCCCCTCCCCCGACTAGCCACCCCTATATATTGTTTAGCATGACGTCAGATGGTATGGAATACCCCTTTGGCTAGTTTGGGTCACCTGTCCTGGGTCTGTCCCCTCCCAGATCTTACTGCACCCCCAGCCTGCCTGTTGGCAGGACCGAGCAAGAAGCTGAGATGTCCTTGGTTTAGTATAAGCACTGCTCTGCAACAATTAAAACATCGGGGTGTTATCAGCACTCTTCTCATCCTAAGCCAAAACACAGCATTCCACCAGCTACTAGGAAGAAAATTAATTCTGTTCTAACTGTAACCAGGACACCAGAGAATAAAATGATGAAGATAAGGATGCTTGCACATGAGTCTTTTGTACATCCTTAATTTTAAACTAACTAACTATTACACTAAAACAGGACAACTATTTTCTTGTATGACACTTAGCCTGTCATACACCTATCCAGCTCCCAGTACAAGCATACATGTGTCAAAGTGGGGTAATGGGCTGGTGAAATCTCTGCAAGATGGAAAAAGTAAAAAAAAAAAAACAAAAAAAAAAAATAAAAAAAAAAAAAAAAAAAAAAACAGGTAAAAAAAATGGATCTAAGTTTCCCTTTTATTCCTGACAGTTGCAGGGAATGGAACAAGGGAACACAGACCAATGTCATCCACACGGACTTCTGTAAGTTTTTCAGCATGGTCTGATCTCCAAATTGGAGAGAGATGGATTTGAAGGGTGGACCACTGAGTGAAGGGTGGACCACTGGCATGGTCTCACCAAGAGACTGGTGGTTTATGTCTACTTGTAGGTTAGAGATGAGTGGTGTCCCTCAAGGGTCTGTCTTGGCACCAGTGCTGTTTAATGTCTTTATCAATGACAGAGAGAATGGGATTGAGTGCACCCTCAGCAAGTTTGCAGATAACATCAAGCTGAGTAGTATAGTCAATCCCATTGTCTATGTCATTGATAAAGATATTCAACAGAAGGATGGGACACCATACAAAGGAACTTGGGTAAGCTAAAAATAAATGGGTCCATGTCAACCTAAACAAGTTCAACAAGTCAAAATGCAAGGTGCTGCACCTGCTTAGGGGTAATCCCAGACATAAGTACAGACTGGGACAAGAACTCATTGAGACAAACCCTGCAGAAAAGGACTTAGGGGTTCTGGTGGATTAAAAGCTCAATATGAGCCATCAGTGTGCTCTTGCAGCCCAGAAAGCCAACTGTGCCCTGAGCGGTATCAACAGAGGAGTTGCCAGCAGGTGGAGGGAGGTGACTGTCCCCCTCTCCTCTGCCCTTGTGAAGTTCCACTTGGAGAGCTGCATCCAGATCTGGGGCTCTCAGAACAAGAAAGATGTGCACCTGTTAGAATTGGTCCAGATGAAGGCCATGAAGGTAATCAGAGGGCTGGAACATTTCACCTATGAAGAAAGTCTGAGAGAGATGGGCCTGTTCAGCCTGAAGAAGAGAGAAAACCTTATTGCAGCCTTTCAGTACTTAAAAAAGAGCTTATAATAAGATGGGGAGCAGCCTTTTGCTCAGGTAGATAACAATAGGACAAAGGGGAACGGTTTTAAACTAAATGAGGGAACATTTAGATTAGAGATTAGGAGGAAATTCTTCACTCTAAAGTGGTGAGGTACTGGAATAGGTTGCCCAGAGAAGCTGTGGATGCTCCATCCCTGGAGGTGTTCAAGACAAGATTGGATGATGCCCTGGGCAACTTGAGGTGTCCCTGCCTATGGCAGGGGAGTTGGATGTTGTGTTGGGTCTGTCTGAGCTGGAGTCACCTTTTCCCTGCAGCAGCCCTCACAGTGCTGTACTCTGCACTCGTAGCTGGAACAGCACTGATATCACTCCAGTGTTGTGTCTATTGCTGTGTAGTGCTGGCACAGCATCAGGACTCCTTCCAAGCCCCCAAGAGCCAGCAGGCTGGGGGTGGGCAAGTGATGGGGAGGGGACATTGCCGGGGCAGCTGACCTAAACCAACCAAAGGGATATTCCATAACACCTGATGTCACACTCAGCAATAAAAGGGGGGGCTCTCGTGGGGGAGGGGGCTGTTCCTCCTGAACAACTGCTGTGCATTTGAGGCCCTGTTTCCCAGGATGTGGCCGAACACCGCTCATTGATGGGAAGTAGAGAATAATTTTTTTCTCTCTCTCTGTGCTTCCACGTGGACTGATTGTTTCTTTTGTTTCTGTTTTTCCTCCCCATTCCCTTTCCCTTTAATTAAACCTTTCTCATCTCAAACCTCGAGTTCTCTGTGTTGTATTTTCTCCCCCTTCCTCTTTGAGGAGAGGGGGAGTGAGAGAGCAGTTGTGGTGGAGCTCGGCTGCCCACCTGAGTAAAACCACCACAGATGTAGATCATCTTTAAGGTCCCTTCTAACACAAGCTGTTCTATGATTCCAAGATTCTATGATCAATATAACTGCAAGCTATTTAAATAGCTTTTATTCATTTAAAATATTGTCTGAAGGGGCCCTTCTTTGTTTTCTAAGGAGGCAAAACAATTTGAGACACAAGGAACTTTGCACCTCAAAAAATTGCAGGAGCAGAGTCCTACATTTTTACAATCAGTGTGATGTCCCACATCAAAAAATAACATTACCTCAAAAGAACATCACTTTCATACTCATTTGCATAAAAGTGCTTAATATATTGCTTAATACATGAAATAATTAGAAGCAAAAACTTTTTTTTTTTATTTTCTAAAAAATTATTTGATTTTCTGTCATAGCTGATAGGATTGCTTTACTCTGACCTGCTTACCAAGGACTGCATGCACACCTAATTAATAAATCATAGGTCATAGAAGGGTTTGGGTTGAATAAGACCTTAAAGACCATTTAGTTCCAACCCCTGCTGCAATGAGGTCTCCCCAGAGACTTTTCTTTTTGAGGCTGAACATCCCCAGCTCTCTCAGCCTTTCTACATAGAAGAGGTGTTCCAGCTCTCCTTTCATCTTCATGACCCTCCTCTGGATTCACCTATGTGGGACCATGTTAAAGGCTTAGAGAAGTCCAAGGAGATGATACCAATCAGTTTTCTTTAGACAACTGATGCAGTCTCTCCATCACAGATGGCCACAGTACTGGTCAGGTACTATTTGCCCTTAGTGAAGAAATCTTAATTGTCTCAGATCACCTCTTTGTCTTGCACGTGCTTTGACATTGCTTCCAGAAGGATCTTTTCCATGATCTTGCCAGGCATGGAGATGAAGATCACCAGCCTGTAGTTCCCCTGGTTCTCCTTTCTACCCTTTTTTAAAAATAGGAGTGATGTTTTGCTTTTTCCAGTCACCAAGGATTTCACCTGACTGCTAGGACTTTTCAAACAAGATGTAGAGTAGCTTCATGACTACATCAGCCAGTTTCCTCAGGACCCTGGGAGGCATAGCGTCGGGCCCCATTGACTGTTCGGTTGCATCAGGTGATCTCGAAATTGCTCTTCACTTACTGTGGAAGGGACTTTGCTCCCCCAGCCCTCACTTAGATTGAAAGATGTAGGAAAACAGACTGGCAGTGAAGACTGAAGCAAAGTTGTTGATACCTCAGCCTTCTCCATGCCTGTCATTACCAGTTCACCCTTCTCATTTATCAGGTGGGGAAACACTTTCCTTGTCCTTTCTTGGAAAGCTGCCTGGTAGAGAAGGACCTGAGTATTGGTTGGTAGTCTGCTGAATATGTGTCAGCAGTGTGCTCAGGTGGCTAAGAAGACCGACAGCATCCTAGCTTGTAGAAGAAGCAGTGTGGCCATCAGTTCTAGAGAAGTGATTATCCCCCTGTACTCAGCTCTGGTGAGGCTGCACCTCAAGCACTGTGTTCAGTTTTGGGCCCCTCACTACAAGAAGGACATGGAGGTGCTTGAGAGAGTCCAGAGAAGGGCAACAAAACTGGTGAGGGGTCTGGAGAACAAGTCTTATGAGGAGCAGATGAGGGAGGTGGGATTGTTCAGACTGGAGAAGAGGATCCTCGGGGGTGACCTTATTGCTCTCTACAGATACCTTAAAGGAGGCTGTAGCAAGGTGGGGGTTGGTCTATTCTCCCACGTGCCTGGCAACAGAATTAGGGGGAATGGGCTAAAATTGCACCAGGAAGGTTTAGGTTAGATATTAGGAGAAACTTCTTTACCAAAAGGGTTGTTAGGCCTTGGAATGGACTGCCCAGGGAAGTGGTTGAGTCACCATCCCTGGAGGTCTTTAAAAGATGTTTAGATGTAGTGCTTAGTGATATGGTTTAGTGGAGGACTGGTTAGTCTTAGGTCAGAGGTTGGACTAGGTGATCTTGAAGGTCTCTTCCAACCTAGATAATTCTGTGATTCTGTGGTTCTGTGATTCTTTTCTGTCCAATTTCCCTATAGAATCCCTTCTTTTTATTCTTTACATCCTTTGCCAAACTGAGTTCCACCTGTGCCTTTTCTGATCCTGTCTTTGCACATCCAGACAGCATCCCTGTACTCTTCCCAGGCCACATGTTCCTGCTACCACTGCCTGTGCATTTCCTTCTCGCGCACTAGTTTGACCAGCTGGTCCTTGCTCAGCCATTCGCGCTTGCTTTCTTACACATGGGGATGGAGAGTTCTAGTGCTCTAAGAAAAGCATCCTTGCCAGCTTTTTTCAGCGCCTTTGTCCCTAAGAATGGTGTTCCAGGGGATCTCATCCACTAGGTTTTAAAGAGCAAGAAGTTCACTCTGGAAGTTCAGGTTCCTGACTTTGCTCTTTGCCAGGCCTTTTTTCCTTGATATCATAAGCTCAGGGTGTGGTCACTGCAGTCCAGATTGCCTCTTATTTTAACCTTTCATGAGTTTATCTGCATCAGTGAACATCAGGCCCAATAATAATTCTATATGTTTCAATAATGATTGGTCTAATACCTGAACCAGGAATTTATCCTTCACACACTCCAGGGGTCTTCTGGATAGCTTATAGTTATGTATCTATAAGCTGCTATATAGCTTTCCCAGCAGACATCCATGTGGTTGAAGTCCCCCATCAAGATGAAAGCATGCAAGCATGATGATTTTTGTAGTTGAAGCCAGCAGACCTCATTAACAGCTCCCCTTGATCAGGTGGACTGTAGTAGACCCCAACCACAAAATGTCCTTTATTGGTCTAGTCCTTAAATTTAACCCACAAGCTCTTGGCCTGTCTGTGCCTGTTTCTTAGAGGCAGCTCTTCACAATTAATCCCTTCCATAATGCAGAGGACAACACCCCTACCCTCCTTTCCTGCCTCTCTTCTGAAAATCTTGTGTGGCTTTCTATTCCAGTGTTCCAGTTGTGTGATTTATCCCACTGTTTCCATGATAGCAATTAGGTCATAGTTTTCTAACTGCACCATGGTTTCTAACTCCTCCTGCTTGTTTCCCATGCTGTATGTGTTGGTGGAAAGGCACTTCTGCTGGGCTATCAGTCACATCACTTTTTCAGAGGAGCCCTTTCTAATTGCTTTGGGACAGTTCACAAGTATTTCCCTGTTGTTTCCTAAACTGACAACATTCCCCAGTTTGCTTCCATCACTCAGAGGTACAACCCCTTCCTACACCATATCTAGTTTAAAGGCCTGCTTAAAAGCCCAGCCAGCTTGCTGCCCAGAACACTCTTTCCCCACCTGGTCAGGTCTGCCCCATCTGTTAGCAGCATGTCCAGCCTCTCAAAATTGCATCTGAGATCATAGAACCCATAACCTTGGGCATGGCACCACCCACACAGCCAGTTGTACACTTAGGCTGTTCTTTTCTTTCTTCTTGTGTCCCAGCCATCAGCTGTGAGGACAGAGATTGTGCTTCCAATCCATTCAACATCCTTCTGATGGACATAGAGTCCCTTTTGATATTTTGGAGTCTCTTTGTTGCAGCCGCATTTGACTGTACATGAAATGGATGGTAGTCTTCTGGCTCCATATATATTAATTTCTCCATATGGGAAGTTAGCACTGAAGACAACTCTTTCACTTTATCGATGTTTGTCTTTCCTCTCTTAACTCTACTAGAGAGTGCAAAACAGCTGATTAATCAAGATCAGATTAATCTGCGCTATAGGAAGAGCATTTTAAGACATCAGTATCACTTTACCAAGAATATTTTTAAGAAAGTTATTTTGTGAAAATGGTTAAACATGATAGTTTTCAAAACAAAATGAGCTTGGTGATACATTCAATCTTCAGGCATGCTACCCCTTGAAAAAAGTGTGAGAGACAATGGCAATGAATGGATTTCTTGGGTTATCAACTCCATTTATCATTATCACTTAATCTCTTTCATACGCTTACTGAACTTCATCTTAGAAGTTATTCATTGTCCCCGATATTTCTATCAGAAGGCCTTTTGCAGATCTTAATTGTCTAAACTTGCTGTTCATTTCTATTCATTCTATAGACAGAAATTGTTTCTATCTGTCTCCAACCTAAACTTAAAAATGAACAGGTTTTTTTCCATTCTGTATCAGTACCATATATTCTCACTGCCAGATGTTTCTTCCATCATGCTTACTGTCCTGTCCTTCCCTTTCTGCTCTTGCTCTTTCCCCTCCCCTTTCCCAGTCTTTCACTGATGTTCAGACTGTCACTACACATGAAAATCATAATTCATCTGATTTGTTTTTGCAACATAGGCCTTCAGATATACTTGTAACTAATGCAAAGCAGCTGCAAGAAAGCAACCACTGAACAGCCAGCAATTGCAAAAATATCCTCCTAGTAGCAACAAAGAAGGAACTGCAAGTTTGCTGTAATGGACTGAGCTGGAGATAATGATTTTCAGTGGAAAACAGCATCCACAGAGTACAAAGAGTAGGCAAAGGAGTGCAGAACAGTTTCAGTATCAGCACCAGCATTTCCCTATATCACTATCTACACCTGATTTGATTGTACCATCTCATTTTTCCAAAGGTAGTTCTCCAGAATATGAGAAAGTACTAAAGAGCTACTCCATCCTGAGCAATATCTTGTGAGAGAAAATACTTGTGGAAGATCATATTCAAAAGTACATACCTTTATATTCTTAGTGGTACAGCCACTGTTGCAATAGCTGCAATTGGCCCAGTGAAACCTAAATAGATTTGCCCCCAAAAAGACTGTGTAATGCTTTACCTTTATTTTCAATAGCATTACTAATTCTTTACTGGATGCAAAACCAAACAGCAAGCATAATTCTAGAATACATGCTTTGTACATATCAGTTGATAGAAATGAAATGGTGAGGAAAAACAAAACTGGTGTGAGTTTTGAATTATTTTTGCTGAGACTTGCAGCCTTTTATAGGGTTTATATTTTATTATAAGGATGTCCTCTAAACAAGAATAATATTACAGGTCTGTGTGGCCTTTCTGGATTTATGCACTGACTGTTTCTTTCAAGATGATTTTTCAAACAGGAGAAAGCTGTGTAAAATTTTGTAATTTTAGTGTTTTAGTAATGTCTCAGAAAGCTCACAGAATCATTTAGGTTGGAAAAGGCCACTAAGATCATCAAGTCCAACCATTAAGCTAGCACTGAAATGTCCTTTAACATATCTTATATCAGATGTGGAAGTCTGCTGTGACTGATAGCACTCACGTTTTTTATTGCATTAGATAAAATGAATTGCATAAAAGTTAATTTCTAATATTGCAACATATAATAGAAAACCTTTTATTTCTTTGTTCTGCTGTGCCTGAACAATTATACTTTTGCCATGCTCTGGACGTCAGGTTAGAAGACTTACGTAAAATACCCCCAAAAAATCTGAAGTTTAAAATGCATAGCCCAGTTTTGCATGCTTAATATATTCATCACATTGCTTGTTTTTAACTACAAACAGTTCCTTGAACTATTTGGATATGCCATTTTTATTTTCTATTTTAAAGTAACAAAAATGTCAATGTCACTTGACTAAGTCTTCAAATATCTTACATTTTGGTACATTAATAAAACCTTTAAAGTGCAAATTTCACCTTTCTTTGAGAAGATGGACAAATTTCAAGGAAATAGGTTACAAAGTGGATTAGGTTCCCTTTTCTTACATGCCTGTACATGTTCATGGGCAAAGGACATCAGCTGAGAATGGCTTACTGCCATATTTATTTATTTTCGGATGTAATAATAAAATGCTTCAGATAGAGACTGACTTAGTCTTTCATAAGACTACCTTGTATAATCTCAAGCTGAAATATTCAAAAGTATTCATTATTCACCATTGTTTGATGTTTCAGACATGAAAGTTTAACTCTGAGCTGAATATTCTGAAACTTCCAGTCTCACCATAATGTGTGCATAATGTTGTTGCCCTTAAGGAAATTTTGTTCTAGTGGTAGCTAAATTCAATTTCCGGGACAGCAGACCACGGTTCTAGCATGAAAAGATAGCAGTTCTAGAGTGAGATCCTAATTCCCATGCAATTTAACTGTTATCTGCAATACAAAATGGTATCTTGTGCCATGCTCAGTGAAACAGTAATGACAGAAGTTCTAGAGGACTAGAAAAAAAAGTGCCTTCTGAGGATCACAGCACAAATGTGCGTGATTCTGTGGAGAAGAGATATTTCAGTAGCCTTAAAAAACTCCATTACTTTCCCATTTAATTTTTGAGATCACATTTTTTATTTACATAGTTCTTAATTCACAAGAAATCACCAAAAAGAATAGAACACAGAAAGATGGTTTGTTTGTGTTTTTTTTTTTTTTTCACAAGCATATAAATGCACTTTTTTCTTCCTCTTTTAAATTGTACATCCAGTTCATTCTGTCTTTCACTGTTCTTCAATTCCTGTTGCTGTTACAAAATTTGAGCATTTATCAAGCCTCAATGCATGGAATGGGAAGACATCAACAGACAGAAAAGCTGATATTTTCATGTAGAAAAAAATGTATGAAAAGTTTCTTCTTTGAGTCCAGAGTGCAGGTTGGTGTGAAATTCTCCAGTATTGATGCCCCCAAAATCAAAACGTGACTGTTTTCTGATGAAAGAGTGAGAAGCCAGACATTATCTGCATTCTGATATTCATACATGTAAACTGGTGTTCCAAGCTTTAGCAAACATATCGTTGTAGCATAGTATAAAAGCTATCAAGATAAAATATTATTGTGTACGGATCTGTATATAGATATGTATACAGATATGTATACAGATCTGTACACAATTCAGATCAAGTTCTGCAACAGGAAGCCACACGAGTCCTTCCAGGAATATATCCTTCTCTGTCACTCACACAGTACTCTTCTTCATGCCACCTCAAATACACAGCCCATGAGCAGTCAGAAGCCAATTATGCTTCCTTGATAAGTTTTCCATCAAGTCAGTCCATATAGCGGGCAGCAACCATAGAAAATCCACACTCCTGTCTTAGCCTCTGCTGCTTTGAAGGAGCCAGCAAAGGACTCACCAGTCAGCTTCTCTTTCTTAAATACATGAGTAAATATAACCATTATAAGCATCAACTAAATATCTTTGATTTGAATCACTCACTCTGTAAAAGTTAAAGGTGTAGAGAAAAAATGCTTCCCAGCAGTATGTAGTACTGTGTAATTTTGCCATGCACACAGTAGAAAAGACTAAAGCATCTAAATACTTCTGTACTGTATTCAGCTCAGGAATTTTACATCCCCTTTTGTACTTCCAAACTTTATCAAGGAGTTTAGCATTTGAGCCAATTTTGAATATGTCAGACCACCATTTTCTGACAGTACCTCAGGTCCCACTGTTCTGTTTCTACATGAGACAAGGAGAAAAAGATAGAAGAACTAGTGATCTATTAGAAAAATATAAGGGAATGATTAGGGTTGAGAATCATCCTCTGGTTTCCCTTCCATGTAATTTCCTTCCATTCTAGCCTTAAGAAAATATACCTTTGCAAAAATTTAATGGTAGTCCTTCTAACTCTCTTATTACCAAAAATCAAAATAATTTGGTAGAACAAAGTAAAATAAAAAATTGTCAATGTTACTAAACAAATTTCATCTACACCAGAAGGTGAACTTTTCATATGAGTAAATGTTTTATCTTGTGCAATGTTAACGTAGAAAATAAAATAATAAAATAAAATAAAATAAAATAAAATAAAATAAAATAAAATAAAATAAAATAAAATAAAATAAAATAATGTTTTATATAGAGAGGTGAGAGAGGTAGAGATCATATATAAAAACCCAGTATATTATAAGGCAATGTCAAGATCCACGACAAGGTATCCATAGAATGAAGTAATCTAAATTTAATATCAGTAGCAGGGAGAAAAAAAAAAAAAAAAAAAGTGTTTCTAGAATATAAGACCAACACAAATTCTTGTTACAAAGGTAGCAAAGGCAATGTTTGTGCTGTTTGATATGTATGGTAAGATACAATTAAAACAGAACAATATACATAAAATAGCACAAATTCAGGAAAGCTTGCTTCCTAGACCACATTTTTGTTTGTTTGTTTGCTTGTTTTTGTTTGGTTTGGTTTGTGGTTTTTGTTTCTTTGTTTGTTTTATGTATGTGTAAGAGTATGCCATACATTTATCACACAAACATATTTTTTGCATTTTTCCCTTAGATAAGCAAATAGCAAAGATCTAGCGCAGCTCTAACAGTAAAAGTAATGATACACTCACAGGTGCTGTAGCTAGCACAGTTTCTTCTCTTGTATGCCTGCAAGGGTAGAAACACATGCAATAATATACGTTTATATATTCTCCATCCATCTGAGAATAAGGTAAAGGTTAGAGGGAATTCAGAGGTGCATAATTAAAGCAGTTACCAATGACAACATCAAGAAACAGTAAACATTATGGTACAATACAATAACTAGCTGCATATAGTTATTTATTTGTCTAGGCATGTTCTCTCTCTGTGAACCCATGCTCATTTTCAAGAGAACAATTATAAACCTTTCTCACATGCAGTCCCAGATAGTTGCATAATTTCTTTGATTTCAGCAGAATTAACACCAGGTGGAGATCTGGGCCAAAGATTCAAAATTGAAAGCTCCTTGGCACTAAATAAAGATTACTCACTGCTTTGTACTTTATCGTTCTCAGACTGTGTCCCTAGCCTCTCAAGATCTCTTGGAGCTTCTTGGGAAACCAGAACTGGGGAGCAGAAGTTTCCAGCCTTACTCCTTCTTTTTCTGTCCTTGGCTGTTGCCTACAAACTTAATTTCTTACTGGGTTTTTCAGCCTCTTCCACCAGCATCAACCTCTCTTCAAAGAGAAAGCCACACCTGGCCTACATCAAAAAAAAAAAAAAAAAAAAAAAAAAAAAAAAAAAAAGCAGTATGCCCAACTGCCGCAGAGAGCAAAAGCTGTTCTTGCTGCTGTTTTAATCTTAATTCATCTTACCATGTCTACAAAAAAAAAAAAAAAAAAAAAAAAAAAAAAAGACTTTCACACTTTCAAAGGATCCAGAAACCTGTGCTACATACATACATAAATGAAACCTTCCTTCCAGACCACCAGCCTAATAATTTGGTGGATGATGGATGTACATGTACATGTTTAGAAATGATTCATGCAAGTACTGCTCCAACTATTGACTGCAAGTCAGTACTCATAAAAGCATGTATGTTGACTGAGTGCTTTTAAACTTACAAATAATATTATTTTCTAGTCAGGCTCAGTTGTCTCCTCTAGAACTACTACAGGGGTAGAATTAATTATGATAAAGTTTCATATCCAGGAAACACTTCAAGGAAAACTCTGTCAAGACTATACTTGACATGGAAAATGATCGAAAGTTCTTCACATGGGGAATAAACATTGTAAATTTTCCAAATAGGAAGCTGGCTTGGGGTAAGCCTCCTGGAGTTGTTTTTTTTGTTTGTTTGTTTGTTTTGTTTTGTTTTGTTTTGTTTTTGTAGTGGTTTGCAGGTAATTTTTCAAGTTAGCTTCTTGTTCTTTTATGCTTCTCCATAGCTTTTATAAAGTAAAAATACCAAGTTATTTGCCAAGCATCTTTATAGTAATTTCTTTCTGCACAGTTGGACCTTATATATCTGTACTATTGCCATGTGATATAACATTCAAAGGAGCTGATGTTTTTAATTCTTGCAAGCAAGATGTTTATTTAACTACACTGCAGACAATATTCTATTATTATGAAATAATTCTTTTAAAAATCCTGTAGCTCCATAAAGTGCAGGAAATATTAATTAACTATCACTTAACATGTTTTAAAATGAGTTATGTAGCGATGAATCCAATTCTCAGTCAGAAAGATGTACCAAGTTATAAGAAGTTGCATTTTTCTCCACAGCTTTATTGTTTCCAGTTCCAATAGATTTTAACATACTATTTTCCCCAAAGATTCTTGATTCTAATGATTCATGAATCTTTGTTTTGTTTCATTTTGTTTTGCCATATAGCTACAGGTACCAGTAGAGCAATTTTCTAAATAGCTATTAAGCAAAAGAAAGGGATAGTTATATTTTTCTAAAATATTTAGCATCTAGGTATTTAAATGCCTAGTTCCTACCATATATATATATATATATATATAGTTTGGGGTTAGCTTTTCCTGGGCCTTCCTGACTGCATCTCTCATAGTGAGAGTTAACACCTTAAAATGTTAGTCCAGAGGAAGTGATTAGATGCAAAGTTATTTACAGAGACTTAATATCCCCAAAGATCAATTTATCTCAGGTGTTCTGGGCTCCAGCCATGTCCTCCACAGGAATACAGCTAACATTGCTTCTTGCTTATAGTTCAAAAGTACCCAAAATTACCGCATTAGAAAAAAAAGATAATAAAAAATAAAATAAATAAAATAAATAAATAGAGATAGAATGTTAAATGTTAATCATTTTCACAAGATGTATGCAGTCCAACCACAAGTGTACAAATGTTGCAATTATATTAGAAAAAACATATCCCACTAGTACTTACACAGTTTGCTTTCATTTAACCTTTCTAACCTTTATCCTACCCATCATGCTGCAGTGACTTTAATCTATAAAGCAAAGAGAGAGTCCAAACCTTTTGGATGGAAATCACATGAAAAAAAATAATAATAATTTTGCATTCTACACTGAAATCAAGGTCTTTATAAAATGTCATTTGCTTAAAAAAGAGTTTGCATCACCTGAAACATCGTATAAGCATATCAAAATCAAATTGCACTGGTCTAAAATAAATAATGCCCAAGTTTTACCTAGAAAACAACCCACCTCATTGACACCTTCATTGACAACCTTGCAACATGCATCAGCCGCTTCATCTGTCTCCATTTCTCTCCTCCAGCACCTGAACTGACTTATTCACTTCAGTGGAAGAAGGAAGTACATGTACAGTGTGTAAGCAGAGAATTTAGAAAATTGGTCAGGCCTGTCACTCTGTCTCTTGCCACTGCATGGTGAACTTATATTGCAATTCCTTACTAGATCTACTCTGTACTGGTCACTTTCTTACTACAGACAGCAAATAGAACTAAATCTTAGGAATCATTCCTGAACCTTATTTATTTGGGACCCAACTGCTAAGTCCCTTGTTCCTCATTCTACCTCTTCATTCTGTTGAACTTCATAGAATCTAGGTTGGAAAAGACCTCCAAATTATAAAGTCCAACCATCAACCAGACCTACGAAGTCCCATCACTAAACCATGTCTCTTAGTGCCATATCCCCACATCTCTTAAATAACTCCACCACTTCCATTGGGAGACCCTTACAGTGCTTGTCCACACTCTCCATGAAGAAATTATTCCTAATGTTCAATCTAAGTCTCCCCTGGCACAACTTGATATCGTTTCCTTGTGTACTACCACTTGTCACCTGAGAAAAGACACCTAAACCCTCCTTGCTACAACCTCCTTTCAGGTAGTTGTAGAGAGCAATGACATCTCCCCTCAGCCTCCTCTTCTCCAGACTAAACAACTCCAATTACCTCAGCTGCTCATAAGTCTTTCTTTCTAGTCCCTTTGCTAGGACTGCTATTCTGCCAAGGGTAATGTAGGTATCACCTGTGTATTACCTGTGTATTATACTACTTGTTACATCTTGTCTAGTTTACCTTGTAAGTTCCTCCTTACAAGGTTATCAAGGTTGGTGGTGGTGTGTTTTTTTTGTTGTTGTTTGTTTTGTTTTATGTTTTTGTTTTTGTTTTTGTTTTTGTTTGTTTGTTTTGTGTTTGTGTTTTTTTTGGGGGCGGGGAGGGTCTTGTGTGTGCGTGTGTGTCTTTGTTGTTTGGTGTGGTTATGGTTGATTTTTTGGTTTGTTTGGTTTTGTTTTGTTTTGGCATATGCCTCACATATCTTTGGGGACTATAGGCCTAGTTTAAAAATCAGTAAGAGTTGATTTAGATAGCTCATCTATCAGCTCATTTCATTTCAACCATCTGCTTTTTCAGGTCCTGTTTCAGTTGCTGTTGATGACTTTATCTCTTTTTTAGGTCACCTTTCACCTTTTTTTCTGAGATATTTATTTCTTATTTCAAAAGCTTTGTAACTCTGAATCCTTCCAAAAGAGATCCCAGAAGACATTTAGAGAGAAAACAGGGATTTCCTGTTTTCTTTTTTCTTGTCTACTGTCTTCAGTTACACACCCCTCACTGGATCTAATTTTTACATTGCTGAGAGTCTTCTATTATGTGGAGAAGGGGGGAGAAGGAAAGGAGATTGCTTGAGCTAGAACTTTAACTTCCTTCTGTACATGGTAGCAGGCATAATTTCTACCACAATGCCGTTTTCCTGTTTGTATTAACTTTATTATATCTCTTCTGGACTAAAACAAAATGTTATGTCAGTAACTGTAATCCTTTCCAGACAGCTACTGCACTGCTTCTTAAAATTCTCAGGTTTTGAACAGAAAAATTACATGAAAATCACACACAGCACGAAACATTTTGTATAGTCTACATTTGGATGAAATGAAATCATGATAGACTGTGAAACTGAATCTGCTTGTTTTCCTTAAGCAGAAAGAATTCTGAGAGCACAAAGACAAACAAGGTGTGTAAACAAGATCTTTGGGAGAAGGCTTGAAGAGAAGGGAATACATAGGATTAAGACAATTCATGAGAAAAGATTGAATAGGTCACCAGAGAATACTATAGATTAACATGGAAAATAAGTTAGTGTTTTGTAGTCTTTTGTCCAGTCGTGAATCAATGCTGTAAGTATTAGTTACCTCTATAAAAATACAGGGAAAGGATATCTATTTTATATTATATATATATTTAAGCATTTTATTTCCTAATGGATTAAATTGCTTTAGAGAACAAAAGAAAGAAAGTATGAAATATCAAACAAAAGAACAAACAAAAGAACAAAAGAAGGAATAATGCAGGGGAAATAACAGTTCTAGCAAGCCTAGTCAGCATTCAGGTTCTCTTAACTACTGTATACTGATAACTACATACAGGAGACTGTTCATGGACCTTACTTGGTTTGGCAGAGAATTTCTCTTTGCAGAGTGCAAAAATAGAGTTTTCTCTCTGAAGAATAAAAAGGAAAGGAAAGAATACAAAAATGAATGGAAATGGAAAGGAACAAAGGGTTGTCATAGAGAAGAGAAGAACCCTTTTAAAACATTATCAGTCATTAAATTATTCAGAACTGTTCAAGCTGTGGAAGTCAGTTCAATGTTGAAAACAAGAAATAACATTACTCCACCAAGAAGATACATCAGAGAAAATTTTCATTGCCTGCTTGTAGAACGAAAACGAAGTCCAACAGAAATTTTCAGGGTCTATCCCAGTCTCAGACTTCATCCAACCTAATACTTCATGCAATTTTCCTCACTGTAAATATGAAATGGCATAAAAGGCAAGATGTGACAGGGCTAGCTGGAATTTAACCAAACTGAAGAGGAGAATTAAAGCTAATTTTACTCCTTTATCAACCAAATAAGTTACACTTAAGGGTCAATTTACCTTAATTGAAAGCACGTGGCCTGAAGTGTCTGAAAATCATTGTAACCACAGGAAAACACAGCATTTATCCCATTGTTTATAATGCAGCCCATAGTTCTGACAAAATTCCTGCTCCCTGGTATTGTAGAAAACTAGGAATGTAACATCATAGTAGAGGAAAGATGTACATCTGATATAGAGGGAAAGGGGGTAACAACAGACATCCTCTTCCCATTTTTCACCTTAATAACTGGGCGGGGGGGAGGGAGGGTAGCAAACATATCACTTGACAGAGGGCAACATGTAACAGAAGGCTGCAGAGAGACAATGCTAGCAATTCCCAATTCTGCTGTGTCACACATTCCTTTTTACATCAGGCAGAGTCAGGGTGGTCTCTCAGAGACACTATGACAGAGTGTGGAGAATCTGCAAAATTCCCTTGTAGAAGCAGAAGACATGAAGTACTGCAAAAAGACCTGTGGTCCCTTCTGCCCCTAATAAATTCTTATTTGGTATGGTACAACAATTCCTTTATTTTTCTCTTGAGACAGTCAGGCACTGAGGAAAAATGTATGTTTTGGACATAGCAATATCTTTGTAAATTCACCAAACTGTTCTGAGAAAAAGAAGAAAGGGTTGGAACTAGCATCCTGAAGAAAAAAAGCAGTGCTGCCTCATTGACAAAGTAACTCAGAGGTTTAGACCTTTGTATGTGAGGCACTACCAAAATTCGTTCCCCTCCTTGATCTGTAGTGACCTGACCCAGGCTTCCTACTGTGCTGTAGAGTGTATTAGATGCTGGAGTAATGCTCTGCTCTTCTCTCTGCTTGCTGAAGTGTAAGTCCTTCTCAGAGTATAATTTACTGCTAAGAAAATGTCTCTCAGTCCCTCTTCTCCTTGTGCTTTTTCACTGGGGAACATATGATTTCATAGAGGATTGCTGATATCCCGTGGGTGTATCACTTATACCAAGGAGAAAATCATCAACAGAAGAGATGAAGACTACCCTTGGCACAGACTATGCAGTGTTCTGACTGCTAGTGTACTCTTTGGGGAGTTCACGTCTGCTCAGGCAGAGGAAACCTGGCTCTTCAGCGACCTGGCTAAGAGCCCTAAAGACAGGACTCTCAGAAGAAAGGGTCTTGCTTTCTCTAGCAGTATTTTAAAGCTACCCTTTCATCTTTTCTTTCCAAGTGTCTGCAAATGAAATGTTTACTTTCTTATTGAATAGAAAATTTTGATGAGACAAACCTAAATAATTTTGTTTTAATTCTTGGTTTGGTTGCCAAAAGGCCAGAAACATTAGCTATTCACACAGTCTTTACAATGCAGAAAATACCATTTATAGGTATTTTACAATATGAACTTCAGGCTTTGCTTCTTTTCAAATGTATGGTGTTACTGGAAGAAACAATTTGACAGTCTTAGAGAAAGATGGGGAACCTTTTTTCTAGTTCTTGAAATTAGCCATAGCAGCAGATTGGAAGATTCAACATGTTCCATCAATAAACAAGTGATTCTCTAAAGAAGATTATAAGCAGAAACCTTCAACAGATCTTTCTATGCAGACATGTCAGTACATCCAGTTTGGTCATGATGCTGCCTATAGTGAAATAATATTTTATAAAAAAAAAAAGTCTTATACAGCCTTGTCTCCTACTAAGTGAATGTCTGCACTGTTGCTTTTAGCTTACTTTCTTTAAATCTGCATCATCGTTATTTCTATTTCCTGATCTCTTTCTGTAATAGCAGGAAAAAAAAGAAAAAAAAAAAAGACAAAAAGAGGCAAGAGTCCACATCAGCCTGTTGCTGATAATATGGGTTTCAGAAATGACAAGGCCTCTTGATGTATGCCAGAACATAGGCCTTTAATTACCTCAACTTCCCCATGCCTATTAACATCTCTTCCCAGACCTTTCATCAGATTTTAGGGAAAATAAATAAATAAATAAATAGAAAGAAAGGGGAAAAAAAAAAAAAAAAAACTGTGTAGGTAATTCTTCCTTTTTAATAATTAATAGTGAATATCTTGTGCCTAAGATGGGAAAATCACAACAGGGGAATGGATCAACTAGCTTTTATGTCAGATGTTAACATTCAACACAATTTTATTTTGCATTTAGCCAAGCCACATCCCAAGGGAAAATGAAGGAAATGATTATTCAGCAAAGTATGATCCATGTCATTCATTCACATTGTGAGAGGATCTCATACATTCTGTCTGGACTTAATTGCACATTCTGTGTAGCACTCATGCCTTCCTGCATATTTATGTCAATTGTCAGCAACCCATCCCTCCCTAGAAATTACTGAACATTATTAATTATCTCCACTGAGAAGTAAATCATATGGGAAACAGGACATGGTTTAAAAGGTCCCAAACCAGCGCACTGAAGTCAAGCTGAAACTTAACAGCTCTGCTAGCACAAGCCTGTACAACCGAAGTTCTACCTGATTCACGGGTCCTTCTTGAAAAAATACCACACTGCATAGCCACTTCAAAAAATCAGAAACTAAAAAACAATATACAAAATTAATAATTACAACAAATACTAGTTACTTTAACACTGTTCTCAAAAGCAAAATATCAAGACACCTGAGGAAAATGTGTTTGTATATAACGCGTATATGCCTCAAAAACTCAAACGATCTATTCTCAGTATGTCCAGCAGTACTAACTATTCTTCTAAGTATTATAATTGAAGAGAGGAATTGATTCAGCTGTCCATAAATTCTGAAATGAAAATTACCTTTTACACTAAGTAAGTAGTTCAGTGTATTTACCATGTCTGTGAACTTACTCAGCACTCACTCTCATGTATCTACAAGGTTAAAAAAAAAAATGAAATCAGATTTTATGTTGAAGTACTTCATTTCTTTCCCAAATTAGTTCTTCTTCTGGAACATAATGTTGGATAGTTATCCATGTAATACCTTCATTATAAAAGAATGGACAATAACTACATTAGGCTCAAAAGAGATATGAATTCTAAAGGTCGCTTTCCAGGTAATGGAATTCATCAAGGAGACTGAGGATATAGTGGGCAAGACTCAAAAAGAGCATCAATTTCTTTCCTCCATTTCAACAATTTTTGGGGAAAGAAGAAAGTTAGATTCACAAATTCAGAAAAGGTTTTCAGCTAGCAAAGTGATTTTAGTGCATCATGGTAACTTGTTGAATAGGCTATGAACAGTAGATGGTAAATAGCAAGGCTTACTTGATAAAAATTCAGGAAAGAAAGCTCCCAAGTTCTTTTGATTTGTGTTAATATATACTCGATTCATTAATTTTACAAGGAAAATCAAGTTTCCCACTTCTTCAAACAAGATTCTTCTAAATTTAAACCAAGGTTATAATTTTTTTTTCTGTGTTTTCATTTATATAGCACTTTTCACCCCAGCACACTTTAAACAGGTATTATTTGCATTTTATATATGATGAAATCAGAGCATAACCAAGCTAAGGGCCAGGTTCTGTGCCATGTTCAAACCTAAACCATCCCAGAGAAGGAAAAATACTTCAGCTGAAGCAGGATTCTTCCCAAATCAATGTTGGTGTTTTTGTTACAGGACAACAAAGGAATAGGAACACCAATTTTACACTGTCTTCTTTTTGATCATAATGAACCTATGCGAGAAGGTCCTCTTTTGACGTTAAGAACTGCACTTCTAGTAGTTGAGTCTCATTTAAGTGACACCTGCTTAATCTTTTCTCCTCCACACTCCTGCCAATATAAACAAATGCCAGACCTTGCCTTGCCTAAGATGGACCAGATTTTCAGCTGCAGTAGTGATTTCTGCAGAGAACAGGACAGAAAATTTCAGCATCCGTATTTCTTTGATTTGTCCATTTTTACCAAACAAACTATGAAGGATTGGACACACAGGTGGTATTTCTTTACTGTCCCAGCTGGCCTGTTTCTTCGCTTTTACTCTGTATCTCAGTGGAGTTTCACAGCAAACTAGACCACATCGTCACCTGTTCTAGTCCTTCCTACAGTATAGCATTTTGGGCACAATCTTCTAGGTACTAGAAAGCTAAGAGAGAAAAGCTAGAAAGCTAAGGGAGAACCTCTGGAGGGAAAGGACCTCAAGTCTCCGTGATGACATCTTTATTCCATTATTAAAACTTTGAAATATACTAGTCCAGGAATACAGTAAATCCTGCAGGCACCTGAGCAATGGAGCTTGTCAACACACTAAATTTCACAGTAAATTGTGGAGTCCATTTTCAGGTGCACCTATGCCTTACAGAAGGTGGAAGAGTAGACCAGAACTATTAATAATACTAACCAAGCTTAGAGGTTTTGACTACGTTCAGAAAGAAAAGCTTTGAAGAAGCCATCAGAACAATATATTCTGTAAAACAGTAGGCAAAGCTCCTTTGGGAGGAGCTGTTTACTCCCTCAAGGACAGAGAGGCCTTGCAGAGACATCCTGACAAATTAGAGGATAGGGCCATCTCCTGGCACTTGAAGTTTAACAAGCATAAATGCAAGATTCTGCACCTGGGGTGGGGCAACCCCAGATATATGCACAGATTGGGGGACAAGAGGCTGGAGAACAGCTCTATGGAAAGGGATCTGGGGGGGTTGGTCAATGGCAAATTGAATATGAGTCAATAGAGTGCCCTGGCAGCCAAAAGGGCCAGCCATACTCTGGGATGTATCAAGCACAGCATACTTAGCCAGTAAAGTAAAGTGATTTCACGGGTGCAGGTGTGCCCTGCTTCAGGGACTCCTCAAGCAGGTGGCTGGGCTGCAGCGAGAAATCAGCAGCCTGAGGGAGTCTCTGAGGGTGACAGATAGGAGGGGTCTCCCCACCTCTGCTGTTGCTCAGCAGCCCTCTCCTATGTCCCGACAAAGGGTAGAAGCTGTCCCCATTGAACACATGTGGAACAGAGGGCCAGACTGTCCACAAGAGACAAGGGGCTGGACCCTTGTCTCGGCTCGGAGCAGAAAGAGACATCTGCCTCCAACACCCATGGTGCCACCTACCCCCACGGTGTCCCTGGGAAATAGATTTGAGGCTCTCAGGGAGGTTGTGGAAGAGGCTGAGGGTCTGGACAGTAGTTCGAACCCAGGAAGCAACCTCAAGAAGAGAGTCAGGATTGGGGGAAGTGCAGAACATAAGGATCAGGGCCGGATGGAGCACCGCATTGTAACCGGTGCCACAAAAAAAGAGCGGAGAGTCCTGGTGATCAGAGACTCCTTGCTGAGGGGCACTGAGGCTCCCATTTGTCACCCAGATAACCTATCCAGAGAGGTGTGCTGTCTTCCTGGGGCACGTGTCAGAGACAAGGAAGGCTCTGCCACAACTCATTGAACCAGAGGACTACTCTCCTCTTGTAGTCATTCAGGTTGGATCACAGGAAGCTGCTATTAGAAAAATGAAGAACATTAAAAAGGACTTTGCATCCCAGGGGAGGATGTTGAGGGGATAGGGGATGCAGGTAGTGTTCTCCTCTGTCCTTCTGCTGGGTCACTGGGATGCAGATAGAAGGAGCAGAACAGGACAGGTAAATGACTGGCTGAGGGGGTGGTATCTGGACCAAGGATTTGGGTATTCTGATCTTGGGCTTTCCTTTGAGAGGCCGGGTATGTGGGCTACGGACAGACACCAACTGAGCAAGTGGAGCGCAAGTGTGTTGGGGAGCAAGCTCTCTGGGCTGATTACCAGGGCTTTAAACTAGGTTTGATGGGGGAAGGGAGGGGAGCTAAAGGTGACAGAGAAGGGCTGGGGGAAGTTGTCACTGCTGTCACTGTTGAAGACAGGGAAGAACTTCTGAGCTCTCCCACAGGATTGTCTGAGGGCTCCTCAGAGAAGGTAGCATTCCCGATCCCCCATCCAGTATCTTCTTCTTGCATCCCCCCAGGGGTATGCACCTGCTACTTCCCTTAAATGTCTGTACACCAATGCACAGAGCACGGGAAATAGAAAGGATGAGCTCGAAATCTGTGTTCGGTCATGGGGCCATGATCTCATTACAATCACTGAGATGTGGTGGGACAGCTTGCATGACTGGAACGCAGTCATGGAGGGCTATGTCCTCTTTAGGAAAGAAAGGCTGGGGAAGAGGGGGGAGGGGTTGCCCTTTGTGAGGGAGCAATTAGAGTGTACCCAGCTCCAGCTGGGGGAGGGTGAAGGACAAGTGGAGAGCTTGTGGGTAAGAATTAAGGGGTGGGCTGGTATGGGAGACATGGTGGTGGGGTCTACTACAGGTCTCCAGATCAGTAGGAGGAAGTTGATGAGGCCTTCTATGAGCTAGTAGCCTCACGATCACGAGCGCTGGTCCTCATGGGGGATTTCAATTACCCAGACATCTGCTGGGTAAGCAACTCGGCCAGGCATGAGCAGTCCAAACAGTTCCTACAATGCGTTGAGGACAATTTTCTGATGCAGGTGGTGGAGGAACCAACAAGGCGTGGGGTGCTCCTGGACCTCGTTCTTACCAACAGGGTTGGCCTTGTTAGGGATGTGAAGGTTGGGGGCAGCATGGGATGCAGCAACCATGAGATGGTGGAGTTCCAGATGGAACTAGGCAAAGGAAGTAAGGCTAAAAGCAGGATTGCTACCCTGGACTTCCGAAGAGCCAACTTTGACCTCTTCTGGGACCTGCTTCTCATGGGATAGGTTGCTAGAAGGCAAGGGTGTTTGTG
The DNA here is from genome assembly GCF_964035555.1 of Netta rufina. Lineage (NCBI taxonomy): Eukaryota > Metazoa > Chordata > Aves > Anseriformes > Anatidae > Netta > Netta rufina. The sequence goes on from NC_140126.1 coordinate 55,213,553, forward strand.
AGAGCTGGGCTACTTTTAAACAGCACTTCTTCCATGCTCAGGATCAGTGCATCCCGAGGAATAGGAAATCGGGGAAGGGGGGCAGGAAACCCATGTGGGTGAGCAAGGAGCTCATCAATAAGATCAAAAGGAAGAACATGGTCTATGAAATGTAGAAAAAGGGTCTGTCCTCTTGGGAGGAGTATAGATGTGTTGCCAGGGCCTGCAGGGACGCAACAAGGAAGGCTAAAGCCCACCTAGAGATGAGGCTTGTGAAAGAGATAAAGGATAATAAGAAGGGTTTTTTGAAGTATGTAAACAGCAAGAGGAAGACTAGGGATAATGTGGGTTCCTTTCTGAATGAGGGGGGTGTCCTGGTCACGGGAGACGCTGAGAAGGCAGAGATACTGAATGCTTTCTTTGCTTCAGTCTTTGCTTCAAGGACACTCCCCCAGGACTCCTCGCCCCTGGCAATAGGACAAAGGGTCTGGGAAATGGAGGGCTCCCCCCTGGTAGACATGGGAGTGGTTCGGGAGCATCTGAGTGGGCTCAATGCACACAAATCCACAGGTCCCAATAGGATGCATCCATGTGTGCTAAGGAAGCTGGCAGATGTGATCGCCGAACCACTCTCTATCATCTTTGAAAAGTCCTGGAGAGCAGGTGAGGTGCCTGAACACTGAAGGACAGCCAATGTCACTTTGGTCTTCAGGAAAGGCAGGAAGGAGGATCCTGGAAACTACAGGCCAGTCAGTCTCACCTCTGTCCCTGGAAAGGTACTGGAGCAGCTTGTTCTGGATGCCATCTCCAAGCAATTGGAAGAGAAGAAGGTTATGAGGAGTAGTCAGCATGGATTCACCAAGGGGAAGTCATGCTCGACCAACCTCATTGCCTTCTATGATGGCATCACCAGCTGGGTAGATGGGGGGGAGAGCAGTGGATGTCATCTACCTTGACTTTAGCAAGGCTTTTGATACTGTCTCCCATGACATCCTACTAGCAAAGCTGAGAAAGTGTGGGATAGATGAGTGGATGGCAAGGTGGATTGAGAACTGGCTGACTGGATGAGCTCAGAGGGTGGTGATCACAGGAGCAGAGTCTGGCTGGAGGCCTGTGACTAGCAGTGTTCCCCAAGGGTCGTTGCTGGGTCCGGTCTTGTTCAACATCTTCATCGACGACCTTGATGAGGGAATAGTGTCTGCCCTCAGCAAGTACGCTGATGACACAAAGCTGGGAGGAGTGGCTGACACGCCAGAAGGCTGTGCTGCCATTCAGCGAGACCTGGACAGGCTTTCCAGATGGGCAGGAAGAAACCAAATGAGATTTAATAAGAGCAAGTGTAGAGTCCTGCACCTGGGAAGGAACAACCCAAAGTATCAGTACAGGCTGGGGGACGACCTGCTGGAGAGGAGCTCTGAGGAGAAGGACCTGGGGGTCCTGGTGGATGACAGGTTGACCATGAGCCAGCACTGTGCCCTTGTGGCCAAGAGGGCTAATGGGATTCTGGCGTGCATTAAAAGGAGCGTGGCCAGCAGGTCAAGGGAGATGATCCTCCCCCTCTACTCTGCCCTGGTCAGGCCTCACCTGGAGTACTTTGTCCAGTTCTGGGCTCTGCGGTACAAGAAGAACAGGGATCTCCTGGAAAGAGTCCAGCGGAGGGCCACAAAGATGATATGGGGCCTGGAGCATCTTCCTTATGAGGAAAGGCTGAGAGACCTGGGAGTGTTCAGCCTGGAGAAGAAAAGACTGAGAGGGGATCTCCTCAGTGTATATAAATATCTGAGGAGTGGGGGACAGAAGGATGTAGCCAACCTCTTCTCAGTGGTTTGTGGGGATAGGACAAGGGGCAATGGCTGCAAGTCAGAACACAGGAAGTTCCGCACTGACATGTGAAATAACTTCTTCACGGTGAGGGTGATGGAGCATTGGAACAGGCTGCCTAGGGAGGTTGTGGAGTCTCCTTCTCTGGAGATATTCAAGGCCTGTCTGGACACCTACCTGGGCAGCCTGCTCTGAGGAACCTGCTTTGACAGGGGGGTTGGACCCGATGATCCTTTGAGGTCCCTTCCAATCCCTACAGTTCTGTGATTCTGTGTGATTCTGTGATTGTCCTGCTCTGTGCCAGTACAGCTTCATCTCAATTATTTTGTGCAGTTTCATGTGCCAGAATAAAAATATAATACGTATTTATATAATATATTTTTATATTTATATAATTATTTATATATATATGTATTAGAGAGCATCCAAATGAGGTAACAAAGATGGTGAAGGGTCTGAAGGGCAAGACGTATGAGGAGCAGAGATCCAAAGGTCCCTTGGATCGTTCAGCACAGAGCAGAGGCTGAGGGGAGGCCTCATGGTGGCCTGCAGCTCCCTCACAAAGGGAGCAGAGGAGCAGGCACTGAGCTCTGCTCTCTGGGGACAGCAACAGGACCCGAGGGAATGGCATAGAGTTGGGACAGGAGAGAGTCAGGCTGGGTGTTGGGAAAAGGTTTTGCACCGGGAGGGTGGTCTGGCACTGGGACAGCGTGCCCAGGGCAGTGGTCATGGCACCAAGCCTGCCGGAGGTTCAAGGAGGGTTTGGACTCTCAGATAATATGGTCTGATTTTGAGGTGGTCCTGTGTGGAGCCATGATCCTTTTGGTTTCCTCCCAAGTCAGAACATTCTATGATTCTAAAGTGCATGATCCCTAGCCACATCATCTGAGAAAAATGACCTTTCACTGGTATATGTTATACTGTGATACTGATATATGCTACACTGATATTGATGATTTATTTACTTGATATAAATACAAGACCATATGAATAGAGAAACTTAACAAGCTGACAAAATATTCCTGTTTAACATGTATCTCATCTCATCTGCTTTTATTTCCCTTTGGAAAAGATCATATCCAAACAACTAAAACCCAACTTAGACATAGAATCATCAGGATATGGTAACATGAGCTTTTTTTTTTCTCTCTCCCCTGGATGGCTACATGCCACAAGGAAAATGAAATGACTTGGAGACACCTGAAACTAAATGGCAAAAATTTTATGGCTACAGACCACTAAAATATCCTTGGCTTATATGCCAAGGTCTCAGTTCTGGAGCAGAATGGTCCAGCTATCTGGCTTATTTCTGCACAAAGTCCATCCCAACATACTACAACAGGTGCCTCTGGCATTTCATCTTAATGTTATGTGACTCTTCTAAAAGTCACGTGGAAAAGAGTTTTGTTTTTCACCACAAATTCTAAACCCTTGTATTTCCATTATTATCTTGTAGCATTTATTGCTTGGCTACATGGACTCCAAAGACGGGTTTTGTACACATTAATGTTACTTTATTTTGGGGGAATATTCAGATATTCAGATATTTATATACTCATGAAAAACTGCTCATGACTAACTCAGCAGAGCTAATGATGCAGATAAATATTTCCAATTAGTATGAAAAGAATTAAACTATTCTAAACACCCCAGTTGAAATAACCCTCCTGAATGCTATATCATTTTGATATACTATTGGTGCAGGATTTTCACTAATTCATACCCTATGTTGGTGTTGGGCTTCGAGGACACACTTTAGATTTAATTTCTTTTCAGGCATTAGCTAATACAAAATTGGAATGCTTTGGTGTGTTCAGAGTGGATTCGTTATGGACACAAATCCACCTGGATTCTGCTTGAAATGGATAGTCAACTTAGTGGATTAGCTGAGAAAGTAATGAAAATCTTTATAAATCAGTAGACTATCTAATGGATTTGAGAGGACTTTTTGATCTGTCTCTGACTCATTAAAGCTACAGTAAATCCTGCTGAAATCCAGTATAGTTCACTCTGTGTGAACCCTAGTGAATTATATACAATTAGCAAAAAAAAAAAAAAAAAAAAAAAAAAAAAAAAAATTGAGAAATCATTGCCTATCAATTGATAAGAGATGGAAGAAAAATATTCATTCATTTACCTGTGCAGTATGTTCAAACATATGCTGCTATTATGAAGACTGATATTTGAAAATAAATCAGTAAGCAAACTTGGCTGAGCAATTATTCCTATAAATTATTCTTATTATTCCTGTATAAAACATGTATGACTATTTCTAAATACAGCCCAGGACCTATTAGATCCAAAGCACATTAAAATCAAAGAAACGACTCCCATTAATACCAATGGCTATTAGATAAGGCCACAAGCAGGGAAAATCCCCACTAAAATCAGTGGGAGTTCTGCCTGCATAAACTTCCCTTGGAAGCTGCTAGTATTTTTTTTTCTTTCATTTCTCCATAAATATTTGATAGACAAAACTCAATGAACTTGTACGTACAACAATATACAACAATTTTGTAAGGATCTTGCTGGTCGTAGCAGAGCTTTCTTGTAAACATCTCTGTGTCACTTCAAGAGCAATGTGAAGATAGAATATCCTTTGGCAAGCAAAGGGTTTGTCTTGATGTTGTCACTATATGGAAGGTATGGTAGACTAGAAACAGTTGTTAAAATTTAAGTATAACCTATGTGTTAAAATGTCAAACTAAGTACATTTTAACCATGTTTCTAACAAAAGAAAGTAATCTTTCTTTCAGGGTTTACTAAAGTGAAACACTTCTTGTTTCCATGCATAAAAACATAATATACTAAGCATGCTCTTTAACTGAGTTAAATAAAAGCACTGTTAAAGATTCTATTAAATATCATTTGAGATGTGTGCTTTAGAATGAGGATGGCTATATTGCTTCCCAAGGCTAATGTGCAGCTCTTCACAAGCAAGCCTCCCTGCAATTAATGGCATGCAAAAATAAACAGATAAACAGGCTTTTGTCATTTGAATGTAATTTTTCACATCACAGACAGCCAAATGCTAATTATGAGTAAAGGGTTTTTTTTAATTTGTTTATGAATTGTGGATTTATAAAATATCACAAGGAAGCATAAAGCTCCCTAAAAAGCATTTATTAGAACATACACCTGGGGATGTTTACACTTTATCTTGAAAGAGTTAACAAATGAAAGAAATGCTAGTCATTGCTTAGTTAATTGTCACTGGTTCCTCTGTACCCATTTTCTTTCAGTGCACCATAGGAGAATTCTACAAATAGTCTGAAATATGGGCTTCACTGTTATGACAACTCACTACTTTATTATATTATTTTTCACTTATTTTTTAAAAGTAGCACAGTCTTTAATAAACATGAAAATGAATAATGTACAAGAAAAAGTTGAAAAGATTTACAAAGCACAGGAAAAGGCTAAAAAAATGTGTTAACTTAGCCGTAGCAAAAATACAACTCAATGGCACACTCACACACATGCACAAAAAAAAAAAAAAAAAAAAAAAAAAAAAAAGGAAAACTGATAATATCCAGATCTTCAGCAGGCCTTCTCCAGACTCAACAGTCTGCAAGTCCTGACACTGACACTGACTGATGGCTTCTTCTGGGCAGGGTTGAGTGGGAGAACCTTAGTGCTACAACTATTCAAATTCGTACCATAAATTTCAACCATTTATAGATGAAAGATTAGATAGCAAATACATAAGTAAGTAGCATTTTTACCCTAAAAAGCTTCGGTGCCTGAGAGAAAAAAGGAAGAACAATAGTAGAAGAAAATATGAAAAACAAATGGCAAAAGACTGACAGGTGAGAAACAACATGAAGACCTAGTTCCAACACTAGGTCAAATATTTAAATTTCTCCTTTTCAACTGCATTACAAGTCTAAGATGATATATAGGACAGTTGGGCTTAACTTATCTAGGCTGGTAATACATCAGCAAAACTATCACTATAAATATGTAAAATCAGCTTGAATATTTATACTACAGGCAGAAAAAAATCAAACAAATTTTGTCAATTATGCAGAATATATAAATATAATTATGGATATTTGCACAACTTATTTTTCATAACAGGATTGCTGCTGCTTTAACAGGAATTCCTCACATTCTTTAAAGCAAATATTCAAGGTGAACATAGCGATGAATGAACTCTTTACACCATTCTGTTGTAGCAAGGGCTGCAATAGAAAAATAGAAAAATGACAGATTTTTCAGCCACAAGAAAAGAATCATAAGAACCTAAGAACCTAATGTACAAGTCTCTTTGATATCTCCCACTGTGCAGAAAGTGCCCGCCACTCTGCCCTGACCTGCGTTACCCGTCCATGGGGGAAGGCAGCCAGGGGCCAATCACTTTGCCTCTGCCAAGAGCTGCAAGTACTGGACTGAGCACTTTTGCAGGATATACCAGGAGCAACAAACTGATTATCTGACAAAAACACCTAAAGTCCTGTTTTGAGAAAATGTCTGCCTCAGAGAACATCAAGTATTAGGGGAGACGTAACAGAGGGGGGAACCAACTGAAGGCTGCACCTGTCTCACACAAGAAGCTTTGCATGTAAATGAGAAGAGGCTATCTATGGCATAAGGACTGGTGTAACAGAATGTTTGGATGTGCTTGAATAGTGTTTTGTTATAAATTGTATATAAGCTACTGCAAATTTTATTGGGGAAGGGTGGGGTATCTCTCCCTTTTTTCATAATGGAGGAAGAGTATCATTATCATGGATAAACTTTAGTAATAACTTTGTGAGTCTGCCCTGGGTTCCATTTCTTCATTTGGTTGCAGAACATCCCAAGTCAGTTTTGTGACTCACTCTTAGGAGGAGATGGATTATGCCCAAAGCCTGATGGTTACAGCCAAGTAAACTACAGACTGCCAGATTCTTCTATGTTACAAGAATAAGAGAATTCCATCTTTTTTCTTTTTTTTTTTTTCTTTTTTTTTTTTTTTAATGCAAACAATATCTCCAGAAGTAAAAGGAGGAGGAATGCCTGGGTATGCCTAGATATACAGCAGTTTTAATTACATCAGGAACATTTGGTTACACTGGGGAGCACCATCTTCAATCTTACTTTTGTCCCTGCTCTAGCAATTTAGTGGATAAAGGTTGCTGGCATTGTAATGAGAGAAGAAATTTTCTCACAGAGAATGTAAACTCATGTCTCAGTCTTCAGATTCACCCAGAGTGGTCTGAATTGTCTCAAGCTTCTTAAATTGAACAAGTGTATATAGATAAATGTTAGTTCCAGCTAAGATACTGTCAACTGCATTGAGAGAAAATGATGCAACTTACATTGATAAGAGAAAGAACAAAATTGATATGCAACAAAATTTACTCAGATGGGTTTTCATACACAGACCTGGATAATCAAAGGGCATTGACAACGTGAGAATGATCATTCAAATCCTAACAATAGTTCTACTATTCACATCCTTTTGTACCTAGACATCATTTAAAATACTGTGACTAATTTATAGAGAAAGAAGGAATCTTCACTACAGACCAGAATACAGTAAAAGTAACATCACTCATTATTCATACTGGTTTTGATAATGTACACGTCTTTACATATATGAATAGATAGTCTTACTACTGTGTAGTGAGCAAAGCAACCATGATTGTCAGGAGAATAAGCCTCATACTGTAGCTTTTGGGTTATTAGAAAAAGTGTCAGAAAGGTTAATCCAATTCTACACTATAGGATTCCCTCAAGACTCAAAAGGAAAACTTAAAAATGTATAATCTGGTCTCCTGTGTCTGTTAATCCTTTGCTCCTATGATTAGTTCCTGTTTAGGTTAGCAAATAAAAAAAGATTAAATGAAGGTTAAAGGTTCTCTAAGCCTGTTTCTCTCTCTCTCTCTCCTTTTTTTTTTTTTTTTTTTTTTAATACATCATTATGCTAACGAAACTTAAGTAGGGTTTTAGAGTAGCAACTGGAAGTCTCCTTCTTATGATAGAATAATGTGTTCCTTGGATACATAAAATGCATTAGGCACAGTCTCAAATAAAATCAAAGCTGTTGGGTTACAAAGGTCAAACAAATTAAGCTTTCTTTTAGATTTCCATCAGCATCTGAGCCCAATAACATGCTACTTAATTGAATAGTAAGCACTGTCAGTCAATCCCAGACAAAGCAGCTCTAGTTATGTAATGGCTTTCAATTGTGATTATTTCTGTCTAGCATATGGAATATTTCACATCACACTTTGCTAGCTTTGCTACTACTGACATCTTAATCTGAAGTGGAAGCTGTTTAAAGTCCTGTGATCTCTCAAGTGTTCTAAAATATGAGCTATTTAAATATGTGTATTAGCAATTAATGCCCATCAGTAAAAATGGCCAAGTGTTTTGTGTACCATCTGTAGCTTTATGGAAGGTAGTTCTGTTGAAGAGGCAAAGAGAAAAAATGAGAATCTGCTTCTCCTTTTTTTCTTTTTTTCCTGATTTTCAGAGGTGGTGTACTAAATTACTAGTTCTATAGGTGAACTACTTGAACTACTTTTGCTTTAAACATCTATAGTGTAACCTCCCAAAGCTATTTGTGTCCTCTCAAAGATCTAAAACAACTAAGGTACTGATAAAAATATTTTTGTGCCATCTATTAATCTGTCTATTTGTCTTTCTGCATAAACACACAGTCAAATCTTCATGAAGTAATATATGTACAAACTGACAAGATGTAAAATAATGATGTCATTATTGGGAGATCATCCTTCTAATTATGTGCTTCATCTTCCCTCAGCCTTCATATTCCTTTCTGGGAGGGGTGGGAAAAGTGCTTTTGTGTTGCACAGCACCTGAAACATTGTGAACAATAAAAGCAAATAAAGGGTAATTGAGATTACAGTAGTAATTCCACTAGAAAAGAAAACAGCATGCCAGGTCTGCTGCATCAGTACATTATAATTCCCAGCAGGAGCAACAGGATAATTTCTCTCCTAAGAAAAAAAAAAATGCTGGCACAAGCCACAAGCCAAGACAAGATTTGTTGCAGTGCTTTGATATTTGCATGTCATTTGACCACACTTGATGTATGCCAGATCCAATAAAGCATCCAGGAAGTAGAATATGTAAAAGTACATTAAATTACACAAACTATACATTTCTATCCATGCATCACTCTATTTCAGAAATATTTTATTCCTTCAGCACAGTGTATTTTTTTAAAATGTTGATAGGTGATGTATCTGACACAGCATGAAGTATTTCCCACTGCACATAAAGGATTACTGCATAATTAAGCATATTTCTTTCTTAGAGTTCTTCATAAAACCTAAATGCTCCTGCATTTTTTTTTTCCTATGGCTCATCTTTTAAACTGTATTCTCCCTCACATGGCAACAGGGAAACCTTCCAGTGGTTCAATTGCACTGTAATGCCTTTGATGTAACCTCTACAGTCAAAACACATCTACACATAAGGAAGCATGAACTGATGAAAACATGAGCTACATTTGTTTAGTTTACCTGTGTATTCTGCGGAGATGGAAACTGGCCAGTTTTCCTTCTAAGATGGAGAAACAAGGCCATTCTCACTGTAATTTCCTCCCCTTAACTCATTCTAGCAGACGCTTTAATATATATATATATATATATATATACACACAAGCAATATGTTAAGTGCATAATGTTCACGAATCAATCAAAAACAACAACAACAACAGATACTAGTTTCATTTCGTTCAACAAACATTTTGCCAATGGCATCAGTTGAAGCTGGGTAAGAGTCAAAGATTGTAAAATGATAATCTGGTACGCAGTCTATTCCATCTTCATGTGGAAGAGCTGCTGTGCCCAAAAGGGATAATGCTATGTCTGGAAGGAATACAAAAGGCATATGACCACTGCTGCAGTTGACAATCAATATCGTTTTGCGGATGTCATTGGAAACAGTACTACTACTTTTTTTCTTATGGAGTCAAGAAAAAAAAAAAATCTAAAACAAAATGATGATTTTATTTGTAAACTTCCTGCTTCCAGTAATAAAGCGTATTTTCTGTCTTAAATTGCTAATTGTGAAAAGGAAAAAAAAAAAAAAAAAAAAAAGAAAAGGTTTTATTTGCTAGCACGCTTTAATATGCAGCATAACTGAGTTCTTCTTGATCTACTGCTACATGAGCTCTGAGTTCCTATTTCCTTTTTTCAACTTAGCTTTAATGCTACGCAAGCATTGCCAGTTAGCATGCAATCTCAAACTTTTGATCACATTTCAGTGAAAATACTTTTTATGAAAAAGTCCATCTTCTCTCCCAAAATTAGGGCAGAATGCCTTTACACTCATGCTGTTGAAACAGCAAAGTGCATTGAGTTTAGCAGATTAGATTTTTATCAGATGCATCTCGTATCCCTCAGAATCTTGTCAAAACTCTCTGTCTTCTGTTTAAAAGGTATATTTATATGGAGACATCTATGTCCACTTGTAAAATTATTTTCTTTACCAATAAGTAAATATATTTAGCTGTTGTCTTATTATTATTATTACTGTCATGCCTTCATGGTAAATGGCAAAGAGGGACACTTTTGCTTCTGGGGTGGTACCCTTTAATGTAAACCTGACACGTATTAATGCCTTGGGTGCAAGTGCTCCAGCGGAGGCAGGGACCTGCAAGGCTGCTGCGTGTGGCAAGGCCCAGGCTGGGCTGTGCCAGACACAACTGGTTCCAGATGGCTCCAGCAGCCTCACCGCAGGGCACGGCCAGGCCTGCACCCAAGATTACAACACCTCGGGGAAAAGAGTTTAAGGGGAAAATGGTACACGTGGGAGAGAGGAGTGAGGAACTAGTGTGAAAGAACCAGCCCTGCAGAGCCCAAGGTCAGTGCAGGAGGAGGGCAGGAGGTGCTCCAGGCATGCAGCAGAAGTTCCCCTGCAGCCTGTGGAGAAGCCCCTGGTGGAGCAGAGGAAAAAAGTGTTAGGATGAAAGAGCAGCAAGGAGGAAATGTGACGGACAGACCACGACCCTCCTTTCTGCAAGGTTCTGGGGAAGGAGGTAGAGTAGTCTGAAGGTGTGAAGTTGAGCCTGGGAAGAAGGGGAAGGTGGGAGGAAGGTGTTCTTGTCCTTGATTCTTATTACCCAATATTATTTTAATTGGCAATAAATTACATTTGTTTTCTCCAAGTTAAATCTGTTTTGCCTGTGATGGTAATTGGTGAGTGATTGGACAGTCTTTACCTTGACCCAACAAGTTTTCTACCTTAATTTCTCTCTGCTGAGGAAGGAGTGCGAGAGAGCAGCTGGATGTGCTTCTTGCAGCCACACAAGGTCAAAACACCACTGTTATATTTCAATAAAATGAGGCATCCAACCTGATTTTTGGCTTTTAATATTTCTTTAATACTTTTTCTGAATTCAAAAATAATTAAATAAACTAAAATAAATTAAAATAAATCTCTGAGAATCATTCACTTAACCAAAACATGAAAAAGAAATGGAATTTTGAACAAGGTCATTCTTTTTCCTCCAAGCAACCTTTATAAAACCACTAAACCAGGCAACTGATAATTTTTCTTCCTCTTTTGCAATGCAATGTGAAGACACATCCATCTGCGTACTAAACCAAGACTATTTCAGAGCAGGGATGGAGGGCATTAGGGGGCACTCTTACAGACAACTATCAGCAGCTACTTATATTATGGGAGAGTCAGCATCAGTCTCTCCGATTGTTGCAACTATAGAAAGGGAAATTTACATATTTTAATTTATAGAAATTTAATTTATAGAAATTTAATTTATAGAAATTTATAGAAAGGGAAATTTATTCTGTGGTATCCATGTATTACCTTGTCTAGGAAGCTACAGCCACCACTCAGTACCTAATCAAATTAAAGATGCAGGTCATGCAGAACTGAGAGATAACCTGGCAACTAATACTGCCAAGAGAAGCTGATGGCAGCTTTTTGTTGAAGACTAAGTTGAGAGTTTTGACTGTAAGGCAATTAAGGCAGACTTCATTGGATCTGCAAATGTTGCTGAATCCTACACAACACTTATTTGTACTATTAAAAAGTGTTTCAATGCACTTGCAAATAGATATGTATATATACAGCATTCATCCTGACAATAGCACACATTTTCACGTTGGCTCACACAGACTTTTCAGCTCAGTCTCTAAAGCAGAGAACATTAAGGAACCTTTGCAACTGAACCAATAGCAAATGTTAAGATTAGATCCTTAAATATCAGACACAGAAAGATACTTTCACATTTTTCTAATCCATCATTTTACAAACAAGATTTTGTTAACAACTAGCATCCAATTGCCTATGTGGGACTTAACAATAATAAATATCTTCCTAACTGTGCAACAGAGGGGGGCCCACGTTAACAAACCCTGCTCTGCATGGAGTACTCTGATATTCAATCAGATGGATTAGCAGTTCAAAAAAGTATACAAGAAAGACAGATGGTAGTCAGCTAAGATTGCCTTATCACAGTACAGGCTCACAGACCTGTCTGTTGCACTCTACAAATGTATGGCTAATTGCAATATTTTAATGAAATTCTGATTTCAGAAAATAATAATAATAATAATAAATAAAAACAAAGTTTTTATTTAAATAAAACAAAGTTTTTATTTAAAAACTTTAAATAAAAAACTCTAAAGTTTTCCTTGTGGATTCTCTACTTAATGTGAAAATATGTAACAAAATCTGTTTTCATTTTCCCCATTTTTTTCATCTATTTTCTTTCCACATCTCTTTTGTTCATGCTTTTAGTTACAATTTTCCCTTCCTGCTTTTAAACAGCAGATAAAATAAGTGAGTGGAGTGAATTCTAAAAGAAGCAGAGAAAGAAAAAGGCAATGAATAGGCAATGATAGTGAAAGTATGTTCCATTTTTCTATATGAAGATCAAAAATTAGTTTTTTTGATAGTTAATGAGTGTTTCCACCTTTTTTTTTTTTCTGGATTTCCAGTGTCTCCAAACCATAATTCAAGCTGATTCTCCATTTAATGTGTATTTAGTCAATTGAATGTGAAAAAAAAAAAAAAAAAAAAAAAAAAAAAAAAAAAAACACTAGCAGATATTGTCATTTATTGTCATTTATACAACCATGTCAGACACCGATTAGAGGTGAATTCAGTGTTTTCACAACTGAATATATACTATGAAAATATGCTTAGGCTTTTTTTTTTCCTTTATTTTTTCCTTTAAGGTGAAGACATAGTGGAAATAAAAATAAGAAAAACACTTGAGGGCTTTATGTTTTGGGGGATTTATTATTATTTTCTATGTCATTATACTCCAAGTTTCTGTCTGTATTCCTGTATCCCTTTAAAGAATAAATTTGTCATCAAACAACAGAATGCTGCTCAAAGGCACCAAAACAGACATATTGTGAACAGCTGTGCTAGAAAGCAGGTTTATAGGAAGTGGTAAATAAAAAGAGAAAATGAGAAAGAGATTCTCTTTTCTGCTACTATGAGGCTAAGAAAACATGATCCTTTTACAAAACGTTTATGACAACATAGATCTGAATGTCCCATGTACTCATTCTGTCCAGCTCATTATCTGTGGAGCATCTCAATAAAAATATTACATCTAAAGCTAAACAAACCTGGATAAACATACACATTTTGTTCTCTCTCTCTTTTTTTTTTTTTTTTTAATGAAGTAAAACTTGTCATTTTCTAAAAGAAATATTATTTTTTAATTTCATAGACCTTTCCTCGTACATTTCTCAAATGTTTAAGTAGTTTACAGTGTTTCTATTCTAAAAAACAGATGCCGTTTTTCATTTTTTGAACATACACATTTCCTTACTTTTATAGAGCACTTAAATAAATATGTGATATATGCAGCCAACTATTTCTATGTATGCACAGGACTTGCACTTCATGATCCTGTGGGTTCCTTCCAGCTTGGGATGTTCTATGTTTCTATAATACACATACATGCTCACAGAGGTGTACAGAGGTATCAGTGACTTGAAAGACACAGATAAAGATTCAAAATTATTTTAATACATCACAATTATAATGCTCAGTGACACTGGATTTGAACAACAAATTTTAGTAGGTATAACTTTCAGTTTACAACTAGTTTAGATGTTTATGGAACCTGTTATACACAGAGAAGAGTCTTAAGTCTACCCAATAGAGACAGTGTGGGCAGTGTGGTTTGTGCATAAGCTAGGTAATTACAATTTTAAGGAAAATAAATTCCCCTTATTCTCAGGGTTATTTTTTTTTTTTTTAGATTGTTTTGTTTCCTTTTAAAAGGGAGAAATGGATTACAGATACAGAGATTTTGTCCAATATTGTCACACCGTTATCTTTGATAGTGCAGGCACCATAAGATAGAAATTTATGACTTCATGAACCTCATATACCTGTGACATATATCTATATGTCACATTGTAATTAATTTAATTTTACTTAAATATAACATGTTTTTGAATATATGTATATATGTATTTTCTATTTGTTGCTGTTCTATGTTAAAATACACATACATATGTGTTGAAAACCAACATGATATTATTAAAAGTGTAGTTGCAATCCTTGCAATCCTTTTTTTTTTTTTTTCTTTTTTTAAGATGCCATATTATTATACTAACAATATAGTCTTTCTCTGATTTATGTGAAGTTGGCTTTCCAGGGAAGCAGGAGGACCTAGCAGAGATGCATTTCCTTTTTTTTCTTCACAAATATAAAGTGAAGCATTTTACAGAGGAACACATCTGTATTTTTTTACCAGAAACAATTCTCCAAATGTGTTTATTTGATGCAGATTTTATAGAATAATTGTCTTCATCCTTTATTGAAAATGTCTAGTACCAGACATAACATTTTTATCTACACTAGTATGAATTTCTATGTAAAATAAACAAAAACACGTTCAGACATCAAAATTCCCATATAATCCAGGTTATTGCTAACCCACTAACTGCTGATATATAGATATAATTGGAGAGAGAGAGAGAGAGAGAGAGAGAGAGAGAGAAAAAGGCTTCCTCTATGGATAAATATTTTCATATTTTTTCACAATATAGGGTAAGTAATTCCCTGGCACGCAGTATGTTGTACTATCCGCTAATGAAAATAGAATGATTTCAACTTTGAATCAACATGGTAAATAGTATATTCCATAATATTCCATTCAGTCATGCTGTAAACTCACTAATGAACCACATTAGCAGGCTTACACTGTACATATTAATTTTCCAAGGAAAATAAGGATTTTTTGAACTATGAAAAGAATGGCCTAAATTGCAGTATTCTTTTTAAAAAGTCAATATAAAAATATGTTCCTTTTCACTGAGAAATTTCGTGTCGATAAGTTTCAAATTTTTAAGCATGACACTAACATTATTTTTAATATGGGACAGTGCTAATTTCTTGATTAGGACTTAATCCACTTTGTTAAATTTTACATACTTGTCTATAACACATAAAAACCTGTGTGCTTTTATTTCACCAAGGTGTAAGGAATAATTTGCTATGTGATGCCTGCCCTCAGAGAGTGGTCAGGGAAATTCTGCATTTCCATAACCAGCACACACTATAGCTCCCCGGCTCCTTTAGAAACAGGAGAAGGAAATGAAGAATAGGATTTATGGGTGAGTGACTCTCTGGTGTGGCTAATAAATCCAGGCAGAGCAAGGATTATCTAGCCATAAAATGTGAGACTTTGTAATTCTCTAACCCACCTTCTCTTTCACACACTCGTGCCCTCACACCCCTGCCATGACAAGGCCTCATGGCTTTCAAGGGGCAAATGGTGTCAATTCCCTTTTAAAACTGCCCTTTCTAGGTGGGCTGACATGTATGTTTCTTGGAGGTATGTAGTATAACACCAAAGAGAACACGAGACAACTACAGTCATCATGTATTCAAAGACATTTTCTCCACTTTGCAGAATTCTTCACAGCAAATAGCTCTGTGCTGCTACAATGTCCATCTCTTACTGACATGACCCTTGACTTTGCAAATCACCATACTGCAGAGCCTCTGTATCTGAGTAAAGTAACAAATTAAGAAATTGTTCAAGAATTAGAGACACAGCAACAGTCACCGGAAAAATAAGACATAACACACATTCCAAAATCAGAGGTGTTCCTTACATGTGCATGTATAAAGTTCAACAATGAAAAATAAATAACCAGTACATATAGATAAGAATCAATAATCTTCACACATTCTCCTTTTAGCAAGCAACACTGCATGTGCATTCAGATGATGTCCCATCAAAAATCACTGCTGTACTTTATCATACAGCTGGGTGTATACTCATATGCTGCTTTTGCAATTTCCCTGGGTTAAAAGTAGAAGATACACCAGCAGCATGACAGAGATAGCCCGAAGCAATGGGTGGCTGAAAGCAAATAACATGTTAAAGCCAACAAAATATTTTTAAAATATTCTAGTTCTAAGTTTCTGATATTTAATTTCTACTGCCAAAGGCACACAGTGGGTGTCTGAAGTGAGAAATTGCATTCTACCTACACTCTATTGTCTAGTAACAACAGTGCCCAGTACAGCTTTGCAACAGTGCTTTAAAATGGATTAAAAAAATAATAATCTCAGTATACAATTCTTCTTCATTGTTTTTCTTCCACACAACTGTGACCATTACTTGTAAAAACCCTGGAGCTAGAGTCAAAGGTCTTGATTTGCCACTAAGATTTTAGACCAAAAGAAAAAAAAATAGTTTTCCATTAACGAAAGAAATGAAGCCTAAAATAAGGTAACAATAAGATCCCTTTTAGATTATTCTGATAATTTTTCCCTTGTTTCTAGGCTAGATTATCTTCTAACACACATCTCCTTTCAAGCAAAATAAGTATATTTTCTTTTCCAGAAACAGTGAAATTCACCCTTATGAAGAAACTAACCCTAACCTATGAACCACACTTTTAAACTATGCTATTTAAAATACAGTCCAGGTTCATTCAAAAGACCATGCAACCAAATCACAGTAATTAAAATCTTCCAAACTTTGTACATGCTGTTTGCTGAGCGAAATTAAATTTTAATCTTTATTTTGGCCATCCAGCATCTTTTGAGAGTGGCCTCCTTCTGGGGTATATGTCTCCACATAAAGTCATGTTCCTTCCCTGATACACATGCAATAAATTGGAGTACTGCCCACAAGAGATAAATCTACACTCTCTTCCCACCTCCTCCTACCCCAACCACACCCCCCCAAAAAAAAAAAAAAAAAATCATTTCTATTAACCCTTTCATTATAACTATTTAAAACTGAAGTATTATTCTTTTGGTAATAGTGATATGCACTGATTTAAAGAACTACCTGTATGATAAGAAAGGTTGTTGTTAACATCAGGGATGCATACACTGATCAAGCTTAGGCAACTGTAGTTTGTAAACTATGTTTGCCCTGAAACATTCCAGGGCTTGAATAGAAAAGGTCAATTAGCATGGAGCTAATTAGCAATTACTCTTCTTTCAAAATACCCTAGAATGCAGAGCTAAGGACTGTTTCAAGACTGTTTCAAGAGTTGTCTTAGTTGGAAATTTTAAAATGGAGAGGAGAAAACTTACTGTTTTGTGCAGTAAGTTCTGCATAGAAATTAACCCAAAATAAATAAATAAATAAATAAACACAAAACAAAAAAAATATGATTGTTCTGTAGCTAAAGAGTAGAGATGTAGCATTACAGTTTTGTCACTGTTGGATACAAACAGAGCAGACTTTGACTTGTTTTAACTGAATTGAAGAGGTAACCATATTGTAAAGTAGAGATTGCCCTATGGCAATGTCTCATCCTCCAGCCTGAGCCAAGAACTACTTTGACTGTAAAAAACTGGCCATTTTCAAAATCCACATTTCCCAGAGCCACCAATATGAATTCAGAGGGGTCTTCCCCTAATCATTCAGAGGGGTCTTCCCTAATCACAGAATCAAAGAATGGTTGAGGTTGGAAGGGGCCTCTGGTACAACCTCATCCGGTACAACCACCCTACCAAGGAGGATCACCTAGACCACATTGCACAGGATGACATCCAGGAGGAGGGGGGGGGGGAGGGGAGAAGGGGGTTGAATATCTCCAGAAGAGGAGACTCCACAGCCTTTCTGTTCAACCTGTCCCAGTGCTCTGTCACCCTTGCAGTACAGAAGTGTTTTCTCATATTCAGCTGAAAATTCATTTGTTTCGGTTTGCACCTATTGCCTCTTGCCCTGTCACTGGGCACCACTGAAAAGAGTGTGGCCCAATCCTCTTGACACTCTCCTTTCAAATATTTATACCCATTGATAAGATCCCCTCTCAGTCTTCTCTTTTGCAAGCTAAACAGGCCCAGTTCTCTCAACCCTTTCTTGTAAGAGATGCTCCAGTCCCCTAATCATCTTTGTAGGCCTCCTCTGGACTTGTTCCAGTAGCTCTGTGTCCCTCTTGTACTGGGGAGCCGAGAACTGGACCCAGTACTTCAGGTGTGGCCTCACCAGGGCTGAGCAGAGGGGGAGGATCACCTCCCTTGACCTGCTGGCAACTCTCTTCTGAAGATACGCCAACACTCATACTGTTGGCATGATTAACCTGCTGTAATTGTGATATAACAGGAGAAATGGTTAATTCTTTCTGCTTTCTTCAGCACCAGATTGAGAAAACAACAAAAATGTCCTGTGTATTTGGCTTGTTTAAAAGTCAGAGATAGTCAAAAACTATGGGAGGGAATGGCTTCTGGTGTATTTTTTTGTTGCTGGAAAATGCTGAGTCAGCAGAAGCAAGCCATGTTCCCACTACCCTTTCAGCAGCACCAGGCAAGCCTATCAGCACAGCAGAAATGCTTGCTCCCAGCACACACAGCTACCCAGCTCCCTGCCTACTGGCTGCATACCTGGCTGGCCATCCTACTGCTAAGCATCTGCCACAGACACCAGTCACCCACGGGCTTCTTCCAGAGCTGATTGTCCTATGTCAATAGGAGGTTCTCCATGTTAGTATTTCAGTCTGATACAGAGAGGAGGGCAATGCAAGAGTGTCCATGTTTCCCACAAAACAAAATTCCATTCTTTACCAACTGTACTTAAAGTCTCCACTACAGCTTTATCAGGTACAGTGAGAAAGGATGATTTTTTCCCCACTTTGTTATCAGTAGACTTTAATTATTTTCACATTCCCTGGACATCTTTTACCCTAAGTACAGATAAAGTATGAAAAAATTGAGTGAGCTCATTGGGAATCTATTTTGAAGCAATACAATACAAACACAGAGAAAAACAGCCCCTTAAGACTTTATCCTAATCTGTCTCAAACACAGCATCAAAAGTATTCTAATGAAACAGGATAACAATCTTTCACAAAGGAATTTGAAGGTTCAGTAGATCAGTAATACTGATATAAAAGGTCTTTCTAGATAATACCATAGGCACAGTGCGATGGTTCTACCACGAATAGCACTCCAGCTGTTTTCTGGAAAAGACTATTGAAAATCTTTATTCATATTGATAAAGTCTGCACAACCAAAACTCTATCTGATATACAAGATAATTTTTTTAGAATTTGAACCTATTCTTGTTGAAATTATGTATTGGTGTGCACTACAACCTATCATTAGAGATGCTTACAAAGGGCAGTTAACAGCACAAATCTCCCATCAGGCTTCCTCAAATGCAGATGGGAAATCAATTTCTATATTCACAGGAGAGTATTCCAAAGGACTCCCAGTGAGAAACTCTCCTGCTGTGGCTTTGCATTTTCCCTTACCAGTGCCAGAGGAAATATTAAATAGACAAACACACTGTAGATTTCATTTCAGCTGCTGGATAGGGCTTCTCAATCATCAGAATAAAATAATAAAATAAAATAAAATAAAATAAAATAAAATAAAATAAAATAAAATAAAATAAAATAAAATAAAATAAAATAAAATATAAAATCTGACTCAGGTTTTCACTTTTTCTCAAAGAAACTGTCATCCACTTCAATTAAACAACTAGTTTCCAGACACTCAGCTAAGACATCAGCATCTGGTGAGTGATTCCATTTAGGATGGCACAAATCTTTTTTTTCTTTTCTTTTTTTCCGTTAATCTTCTGCACAGAAATATTTTTTGTCTTACTAATACAAACTAAAAAAAAATGTGATATTAATTGTAGAGTTTCCAAACTGTTTTATTGCTGTTGCATATATTATCAAAGCTCCAATCAGTATGAATTCTGAGCACCCTACAGAAGCACTCAGTGCTTCTGAATGATTCCTCAGGGCAGCCTGCTCTGAGGAACCTGCTTTGGCAGGGGGGTTGGACCCGATGATCCCTTTCAACCCCTACAGTTCTGTGATTCTGTGATTCTGTGATTCTGTGATTCTGTGATTCGGTGATTAAACATACAGTATATATTGAAAACCTTTAATATTTTGCACTATTCATATGACTATCTTATTTTTAACCCTAATAATGATTTGCGTTACCTCATTTTCAACTGTATCTCCTCAGATTCTGATAATATTTCATTGTTTTATAACTTATTACTGTCTGCCTTTTCTGCTAAAGATAGACCATGTTCAATGACAACCTCATGTAAAATACTGCCTGCCATGAATTCTTCTAGTTTTAGAAGGACAGTATAGAAATGTTCCACTAAATTTGCCTAGACATCAAACACTCATTACTTAAGATCCCTAAAGTTCTTCCAATAACTGCACTAGTGAAATTTGAGTTCTGTAATTAATTTCCTCAAGAGTCTGAAGAAGTGAAATCAAGATAAACCTTTAAAGAAGAAAAATATAGTAATTTAGAAATAGGATTATTTTTATTTTTATTTCTTTCTTTATTTAATGAATTTAAATGAGGTAAAAAGCCAAAGTAGACACTTACTCAAAAGTCAGCTTTCCAGTCTGGACTTTAGGCCCCAGCACAAGACTTCTTATACCTGGTCATTTAGCCTAATCCAATTTAGGACAGTATAGCACAAAATCTGGAGTGCTCAGACAAGCACAAAATTTTGCCCAGTTTTTGAAAAGCTCTACTCTGCTGTAACAGATTGTCTTCAAATGAATGAATCATGACATGAGCCTGGGTACTTAGCTATGACATCTGTTATGTAGTAAATTGCATTGCATGCCACTTGCATAATGAAGAGGAAAGAGGGATTTTAGCTCCTAAAACATACCTCATTATGTGATGGTGCATGAATGCAGACAGTGACACCCAGGACAGATGGAAAGGCTGCGGTGCCATAAAATGTACAAATAATGTTGTTGTTTTTATCTTTTGGAAAATGAATATGTTAACTCTCATGAGGATTTAAAAAAAAAAAAAAAAAAAAAAAAAAAAAAAAGCTACTCTGCGCTGAATAAAATAGTGAGAACTGGCAAACACTCAATTAAGATCTCTTAAAAGTTGCTTACTTGAATTCACTTGCAAGAAATTTGATTATTTCTCATAAGGAACATGTTCTGTTTCTCTAATTCTCATACTCTTTTTTTTGGTGGCTTGTTCTTCAAAAACGGAGAGCACATGTTATAGATGATCATAATATTCAAATATCAAAAACTCCACTGCAAGATGATTTAGAAGACCAAGGCATGTTTTCCAGACATGCAGATAATTTCCTGCCATTATGCAGTCAATTAAATTCATTAAACGCAGATTAAAGCACACAAAAACAAATTTGCAGGTGAAATTTTGAAACTCCAATCCACTTCCAACTCTAAGAAAAATATAATGCCTACAAAAATGCTATCACAACCCAATTAATTACTACTGACTTCTGAATGACCTACAAGGACAAGTGCCCTACAGTGTCATCTCTGAATTTAACATTAAAATGCAGCTGCCTGTGTTTATACATTTGGGCCCAGGCTCAATATTTAAACAACTGCTCTGGGCACATAGACCCATATGCCTAATGTAAAGCTCACAAGCTTGAAAAATGTGGCCTAAATTGTGTGAGGAAAGAGTTATAGCACTCAGTGAAAACAGTAAGTGATAAAGTGGGAGAGTCTGTTAAGAAATTATTTGGCTAAGGCTAGGAATGTCTAACTAAGCTGTTTTTTATTGCTCAAGGATCAAGATGGATAAAATAGAACTAGGATATTTATGGGATTCCAAGAATGGAATCAAGAAAAAGGAAATTCTTAATTTAATACAGCAATTTTCAGGCTAGACTCAAGCTGAAAACGTAATATAAGGAAGTGATTATAATACAGACTAATATAGATTATATCAAAATAAATTAATAAATAGATAAATAGATAAAAAGCAAGGTATAGAAAGTCCTTCTAGTAAATTATCAATAGTATGAGAACAAAGAATGGAAGAAAATTACGTTACTTATAGTAGTTCTGTAAAATTGTAATTTTAATCATGACAACAGAGAAAACAATCCCAGTATCCCTTATCCAAAAATATGGTTCCTGTATCGGTAGCCATTGTCTTTAAATGATGTGAAAGTATTATTCTTCAGGATGAAGGCATCTCAGTTAAAGCAGCTTTATTATTACCATTATTTAGCTGGAAACATTTTCAGAAATGCTAATTTATAGAAATGAAAAAAATGAAGAGATTAAAATATTTTGATCCTAAAAATACTGTTGTACCCAGCTTTGCTTAATCATTTCCTTCCTCAATGTAAGAATATTGTTGGAAGAACTGCAAAGAATGAACAGATTTTAAAATGATTTAACAGATGCCTTATTTTTTATTTTTTATAATTTATACAGCGAAGAAAGCATAGCCTAAACAGTATTTAAGCAACCTGGAGGCAGAATGACCCTTCTTTCTGCCTGAGTGTTATATTGACAGACATTTATTGCTGCTAAGTTAATTGCATTTGTAAATCATTGAAGGAAGCCACATACCTGTAATCTGCTTTCCCTACCTCTATGTAGCAAATCAGGAGAAATTTTATGAGTGCTAGTATGAAAGACAGCCAACTCAAGCATTGCGAAGGTCTGAGAAGTTACTTCCAGCCCATCTCCCCAATACTGAAGAAGTTGGGAGACATGGCTGGAAAAAGAAAAAAGAAAAAAAGGTAAAACTGATTTACACTGCTCCCTACTACCAGCTTAGTCCTTAGAGAGTGGATGTGCGTGTGAGGCATCTCTGCAATCTGTGAATAGCACACACAGAAGAAATGTAAAGCTATTTACATGAAAGAAATGTATAGCTATTTTTTACTCTACTTTTCCTCGTTGATCATTTTCTTGAAATTTTTTCAGAAGGATGGTGTTACTAGCAGAAAATTTTTCATTCATTTGAAGAGACAACTTTTCTAAAAAAAAAAAAAAAAAATTATGAAAAATTAATTGTCCCAAACACCTGTTTTTGTTTATATATATATATATGTATGTATATATATGTGTGTGTGTGAGTAAATATATATGTATATACAGTGCTTATGTATATAAACACTTATGTTAAATAATATTCCTTATCAGTTTTGTACAATTTTAATCCATGTGCTTTTCCAGGAAGCCCAGGTAGTGCCAGATCCTGCCCCACATGACATGGTTTACACTAGATCTTTGATTTACATGGCAGATGCAGAGAAGCCATCCCCATGTTGTTCTGACTCAGTGTGCAGCTGAGGAGCCAGTTCTCAACTGCAGTGGCCAGCCCTGGAAAGCCAGATTTTTCATTCAGCACAGGAAAATCAGCTTTTTAAGGGTCACTGTTAAATTTATAAAATTACTTTGTTTTGAAGACAACTGCACAGTAACTAGCACAGCAGCTGGGAAATGGAAAGGCTGCAATGAAAGAGATAGTACACGTAAGTAGCTTAGCTAACTACTAAATTGATAGGATATTTCTGTATTACCTGTGTTATTTAAGAGCCGATCTATATCTGCAGACCCAAGACTCACAGGTCTGTGTGACAAAGACCACAAACATAATGGCAAGCATTAACTGGGTATATGTGTGAATGTGATTAAAGGTTAGATCAAGCAACACCAAAAAGAAGGTTATATGAACAGATTTGTACTAGCAGAAGACTATATATGCAGCCAAAAATTAAGAGCACAATTAAAGCAAGAGTACAAACTAATTTTGTCTGTAAGGCTGATGATGGGGGAAAAAAAAAAAAAAAGAAAAAAAAAAAAAAGTAATATAGGAAAGAAAGAGAAAGATTTTAAATAACTCTCTGGAAAATATTATGAGAATACAGTGAGAAATAGCTATAAGGCATAATATTATAATAGATAGCAAAAGTATTTCATAACTCAAATGTACCTGGAGGAAAATATCAGCATTCTTTACTATCTGCAAACACTAAACACAATGGTAGTACCTACTGCAGGAAATTTACGTGTATATGTATAATCAAAATTAACCTTACTATTCATGTGTAATTACTGCTTCCTAAACTGTGGCTCCTTATAGAAGTTGTTGAGACAAATGGAACTAAACCAAAAATAATGTTTTCAAATGGCAACAGCATTTGATCTTTCAATGGAAAGTGTAAAAACAGAAGGCAAGAACAGAGAACACGTTTTCTGCAACTTGTTCTTTTCTTATAATGTCAGCTCATGAGACTGTTCTATAACACAATTCTATAAACAAATTCCCATCTGAACTCACAATTCATCACTACCTGAATACTGGGGATACCTCCAGAGGCTCTTGTCTTGGCAGACTTGCTAGCCATAAATTACTCATGGTATACAGTAGCACCTAAGCCTGGTTGATGCTCTGGAAATGTCCCTGATGTTTGTGAGTACGTAATCTGAATGGTATCCTCAGAGACAGAGTTAAGTTTTGTTTTACCACACAAGCATGCAGAATGGTCACTGTATGACACTAACTCTTCACCTTTTCTGCAAATGGACAAATGCAAAATTTGTGCCAGAAGATAGGAAGACAGTTCTCAGGACAGAGGGAACACCCCAAAGAATAGAACTATCTTGCCTAAAAAGGACTCTTATCCTCTTCTTTGTCACAGTTTTAAATAAGTGGAAAATACAAGCATCTAAGCTGTCAGAGATTTCAAGATGGAGAATATTTGAGGTCAACAATTTCATTTTAGTGGGAGTTTTTATAATTGTTCTCCGTTTGCTTACTTTTCTCTTTCATTTAAATTGAAAGTGACCTAGACTGAAAGTACATACTTTCCTGCTGATATACCAGAAAGCATAATAAGAGAACTATGAGCCTTATTGTGTCAAATCAGTAACTCCTGAGTGGAAAAAAAAAAAAAAAAAAAAATAACCTATGGTAAATGGCCATTTTTAACACATGACCTAATCAATCTATGTCAAATCTTTATAAGCTCTTATGTTTTTTGTTTGTTTGTTTTTGTGGTTTTTAGCACTTCTATTCCTTTGCATTCATTCCTCCCCAGTCATTTTTAATATGCTGTATGTGCATTGCATCACCGTCACGCTAACACTGTGCAAGTGAAAACACTACAGATTAAAAGTTACACAAACTTTATAAACAGCCTTTTTTTCTTGGATAAATACACTACTGTTGGTATTTCAAAGATATTTTAATAAAATGCATACTAGCGTGCTGCAATGGTCTGTTGTGTACATCAGTGTCGTCATTCTCAAGCAGGTGAGCATGTATTTATGAATCATTTATGTTACTGCCCTTCTCAGCTGCACAGCACCTGCAATGTAACCATATCTTTGGACACCTGTTAAAAATTCTTATGAAAAATGTATGAAAACAAGAAAATGGTCACTTTTCGAGTTTTTCATTGGATTTTGCTTTAGGTTTAGTTTGTAAAACATTTGTTCAAAAGCAGCTCTGTGTTCAAATTAAAGCATTCATCTTAATGCCAAATGCTACTACATTAATCAACTGGCAAGAGGCAGATATGGAACAGTTTTCAACTTTATGCAAATCAAAAGACCCACAGTTACTTCCTTTCAGAAAATCAGTGAAAATGATCATGGTTCCAAGACTACCAGAATAACCGAAAACAGTAGCACAATCTTCATGGGTAAGGAATTAGACGGTAATAAGTAACTGGACACAGGTAAGGAATTGGGCAATCAAACTAACTGGACAGTGTTAGACTGGGTTTCAAGAATGCCACTTCCAGACACAAGACCACTGGAAATTCCTCAAAAGAAAAAGATTCATTTAGTTAGGATCTCTGTTCTATTTTTAAATAAATAAGTGTGCCACTTCAACTGGTAAAAAGTAAGATTTCTTATGAGTACAACATATTTCTGCTGGCCATGATGGTGTGGTATTACTTTATGCTGCAGTCGTAGAAATATTCTTTGAATTACATTTAAAATGTTTTTAAATCATTTAACCCTACAGAAGTTGTGTTTACAATGCTGGAGACTAGTAAAGATTAATCAGGAAAAAAAAAAAAAAATATATATATATATATATATATATAAATCAATTTTTCTGTGATTTTGGCATATATATATACATATACATATATGCCAAAATCACAGAAAAATTGATTTCAAGCCACCTGAACAGGAGAAAAAATATACATATTAAAAAAAAAAAAAAAAAACTAGTATACAGTATTACAGGTATAATAGCCTGGTTTTAGAGGTATGAGACTAATAATCTCAATGAGTTTCCAGTCTGCAGTCAAAAGAAATGTTATGTCTCTGTCCTGAATTCCTATAGAAAATTTCCTGCAGATTTCTCTGGGAACAATTTTCCTGTTGCTCCTTTCATGACTTCATTTAGTTATTGAGGGATCCATAAGCAGGCAGTGTCTCTTAAACATCTAAAAAGTAGCAAAGTGGTGGGTGATAGAAACTCACCAAAAATTGAGAGTCCCTTTAAAGTACCAGGCCTCCCTTGAGGATTAAAAATAGAGTGAAGAAAACAGTTAAAAATTCAAGAGCATTTCATCCTTGTGAAAACCTGAAGTGAGAAATGTTGCCAAAGGCAGTCTCCGCAATCTGTCATGTAAGCACCAGTTTAAAATGCTGCTCACTTCACTTTTGTGGGGAGAAAAAAGTTTCATTCAAAAATCTAACCTTTTAGATGTCTTTAGATTTTTCTTCTTTTCTTTACTGTCCATCCTCTAGCAAAAATATTCAAGAAAGGAAAAAACAGGCAGAATGTTTATTCTAAAGAAACTATTTCATGAACAAAGTTGTTTAAAGACTATTTATGACATCTTTCATTATTGTGATCTTCAGAGCTCACAAAATTATGCACACAGCAGGTGTGCAGGAATAATTTGTATCTAGCCAATGTAGACATAAAGTGTAAATAGGACTTTTTTATTACATAAATTTTTTTGAATCACACAGAATCAGAATCTATGTGCCATGTGTCATAATGCAGTAGGTAATAGTAATTCATTTCAGTAAACCACCAGATGCAGTTTTGCATAAAACATCATTATAGATCAAAAACCATTATATATCAAAACTAGTAAAAGTCTGAAGTGATGGCATATTCCTCTTTATCTAATTAAAGTGAGATAAACTCTTGTAGAGCAAATCAATTCTGATATGCTGCATTACGATCACTTGCTCAGTACAATAATCCAATTTGAAGCAATTGATCCAAGAAGATCAGATCAGATTTGCTATCAAAGGACTATAATTTAGATTTAGAACCAAAATATCTTTACTGAAATTTTGTCAGAACTCGATACTAACCTACTAATAATATGTCAAATCTTCAAAGAGAAAGCCATCTGCTGTAAACACTGCTGAATTATCACTAGATTTCAAAGACTTCCTCGTGCCAGTCTCATTAGTAGGAAGATAAAATTGAAATTATTAAAAACTCTAAATCTCTAAAAGATGTAGAGAACTTACTAGAAACATACAAATCTGTCAAAAAAAAAAAAAAAATCTTGATTAAAACTGTATTAATGAGCAACTTGTCCATTTTTCAGATTTCATCCCAGACAGAATATGATGCTTTATGCCCATTTCTATCAGAAGTTTTGAGACGGCGGTTTCTTTAAGCCATATACAAGAACATTGGTC
The DNA here is from genome assembly GCF_964035555.1 of Netta rufina. Classification (NCBI taxonomy): domain Eukaryota; kingdom Metazoa; phylum Chordata; class Aves; order Anseriformes; family Anatidae; genus Netta; species Netta rufina. Next base: position 55,241,200 of record NC_140126.1, read on the forward strand.
TCTTTTTGTTTGTTGGTTTGGTTTGGTTTGGTTTTCCCAGGATGATTATTTGTGTAGATAAATATGGACTGGACCACCTGTGGTCCAGATTCGTTATGAATCTCGGCTTTAGACACCACTGATGAAGTCAGGTTTCTTTAAAGCTGCACCTATTTTTAGGTTCCATACCCCCAAAAAAATGTTCTTACTCAGCTGTAATGGAGATCAAAATGATCTTAATTTTGAAAAGTTTCACTGAGGACAGAAATAAAATTCTATGTATGGATTTGTTCTTTCTTTCTCCAGTAGGCAAGCCATATGCTCTAGACATTAGGTAAATCTGTATCATGACTGCATCTATGCAGAAATGGAGTCCTATGCATCTTATACAAGTCAGCATGCATATTATATCATGTATTCTATATTCATGCTCGAATTCAGACCAAAACAAAACATTTACTTGTCTTTCTCAATATCTCCTATTTTAATTCACAGCCAGAGTATATCTGGCTATCACTTCCCAGAGCTGACTTCAGTGATACTCTAGATATGAAGTAATGAATATTGCCTAAAGGTTTGAAATACATGCCAGAATTGTTCATTGTTCTTTCACGCCTCACATCCTTCCTCTGGCAGTGACCACATTTGATGACTTAGAGGAAGACAGAAAACTTCAAATGTGGTTATCAGAGTTACCCCAGAAATGTGAAAGCTGATTACCTTTCTCGTTACCTTAAGTTACACAGTTACATTTATTATTGCTGGTCATAACATTATTCATCAAGTGTGTAAGTCCAATAAGTAGCTTGTTTTGTTAAGCTCCTGTTAAAAAAAAATAATAATAATTAATTAAAAAAAAAAAAAAGAGTAGCTTTTTATTCAAATCACAGGGAAGAATTGTCAGTTTGGTGCAGAGTAGCTGGAAAGCTGTGCAGAGGATCTGGGGGTGCTGGCTGATGCCCACCTGAACAAGAGCTGGCAGTGTGCCCAGGTGATCAAGAAGGCCAACAGCATCCTGGCTTGTATCAGGAATAGTTTCCCAGCAGGACCAGGGAGGTGATCATGTCCCTGTACTCTGATCTGGTGAGGCCACACCTCGAGCACTGTGTTCAGTTTTGGGCCCCTCACTACAAGAAGGACATTGAGGCCCAGGAGCATGTCCAGAGTAGGGCTACAAAGCTGTTGAAGATAGAACAAAGGTCCTATGAGAAGTGGCTGAGGGAACTGGGGTTGTTTAGTCTAGAGAAGAGGAGGCTAAGGGGAGACCTTATTGCTCTCTACAGCTACCTGAAAAGAAGGTGTGGAGAGCTGGGGTTTGGCCACTTCTCACAGATAACTAGTGATAAGGCTAGAGGGAATGGTTTCAAGCCATGCCAGGGGAGGTTCAGTTTGGAAATCAGAATCACACAGAATCACGGAATCATCTAATTTGGAAGAGACCTTCAAGATCACCTAGTCCAACCTCTGACCTAACACTACCATGTCCTCCATTAAACCATATCACTAAGCACTACATCTAAACATCTTTTAAAGACCTCCAGGGATGGTGACTCAACCACTTCCCTGGGCAGCCCATTCCAAGGCCTAACAACCCTTTTGGTAAAGAAGTTTCTCCTAATATCTAACCTAAACCTCCCCTGGTGCAACTGTAGCCCATTCCCCCTAATCCTGTTGCCAGGCACGTGGGAGAATAGACCAACCCCCACCTTGCTACAGCCTCCTTTAAGGTACCTGTAGAGAGCAATAAGGTCACCCCCGAGCATCCTCTTCTCCAGTCTGAACAATCCCACCTCCCTCATCTGCTCCTCATAAGACTTGTTCTCCAGACCCCTCACCAGTTTTGTTGCCCTTCTCTGGACTCTCTCAAGCACCTCCATGTCCTTCTTGTAGTGATGGGGCCCAAAACTGAACACAGTACTCAAGGTGTGGCCTCACCAGAGCTGAGTACAGGGGCATAATCACTTCCCTAGAACTGATGGCCACACTGCTTCTCCTACAAGCCAGGATGCTATTGGCCTTCTCAGCCACCTGAGCACACTGCTGGCTCATATTCAGCCAACTATCAACCAATACTCCTAAGTCCTTCTCTTCCAGGCAGCTTTCAACCATTTTCTTGTGCCCCAGGTGCAGGACCCGGCACTTGGCCTTGTTGAACTTCATATGGTTGACCTCAGCCCATCAGTCCAGCCTATCCAGATCCTCCCGCATAGCCTTCCTACCCTCGAGCAGATCGACACATGCACGTAACTTGGTGTCATCTGCAAACTTACTGAGAGTGCACTCGATCGCCTCATCCAGATCATCGATAAAGATATTAAGGAGGACAGGCCCCAGTACCAAGTCCTGGGGGATGCCACTAGTGACTGACCTCCAACTGGATTTGACTCCATTCACCACAACTCTTTGGGCCTGGCTTTTCACCCAATGAAGTGTATGCCAGTCCAAGCCGTGAGCAGCCAGTTTCTTGAGGAGAATGTTGTGGGGAATGATGTCAAAAGCCTTACTGTAGTCAAGGTAGACCACATCCACAGCTTTACCCTCATCCACTCAGTGTGTCACTTTGTCATAGAAGGAGATCTGGTTTGTCAAGCAGGAACTGCCTTTCATAAACTCATGCTGACTGGGCCTGATTGCCTGGTTGCCCTGCAAGTGCCACGTGATGAAACTCAAGATTATCTGCTCCATGAGCTTCCCTGGCACTGAGGTCAAACTAGCAGGCCTATAGTTCCCTGGGTCTACCTTCTGGCCCTTCTTGTAGATGGGCGTCACATTTGCTAGCTGCCAGTTGACTGGGACCTCCCCCGATAGCCAGGACTGTTGATAAATGATGGAAAACAGCTTGGCCAGCTCCTCTGCCAGTTCTTTCAGTACCCTTGGGTAGTTCCCATCCAGCTCCATCGACTTGCGTATATCCAAGTGCTGTAGCAGGTCACCAAACATTTCATCATGGATTATGAGGGCCACATTCTGCATCCCATCCCCTTCCACCAGCTCAGGGTACTGGGTATCCAGAGAACAACCAGTATTGCCGCTAAAGACTGAGGCAAAGAAGGCATTAAGCACCTCAGCCTTTTCCTCATCTCTTGTAACTAAGTTTCCCCCCACATCCAGTAAAGGATGGAGATTCTCCTTAGTCCTCCTTTTTGTGTTGATGTATTTATAAAAACATTTTTTGATATCTTTAACAGCAGTAGCTGTTAAAGAGCTCCAGATGAGCTTTGGCCTTTCTAATTTTGTCCCTGCACGGCCTTGCAACATCCTTATAGTCCTCCTGAGTGGCCCGCCCTATTTTCCAAAGATTATAAACCCTCTTTTTTCTGCTAAGCTCAAGGTCTCTGTTCAGCCAGGCCGGTCTTCTGTGCCGGCTTGTCTTTGGGCGTTAAGATTTCCTTCTTGAAGAATGCCCAGCCTTCCTGGACTCCTCTGCCCATCAGAACTGCCTCCCAAGAGACTCCACCAACCAGCGTCCTGAACAGCTCAAAGTCAGCCCTATGGAAGTCCAAGACTGCAGTTTTACTGATCCCCCTCCTGACTTCTCCAAGAATGGAGAACTCTACCATCTCGTGGTCACTCTGCCCAAGACAGCTCCTGACCACCACATGTCCCACCAGTCCTTCTCTATTTGTGAACAGCAAGTCTAGAGGGGCACCTCCCTGGGTAGGCTCACTAACCACCTGCGTCTGGAAGCTATCTTCCATGCTCTCCAGAAACCTCCTAGACTGCTTTCTCTGGGCTGTGTTGTGCTTCTAGGACATGTCTGGGAAGTTGAAGTTCCCCATGAGAACAAGCGTTGACAATTTTGCAACTTTTGCCAGCTGCCTGTTGAATTCCTCATCCTTCTCCTCATCCTGGTTTGGCAGTCTATAACAGACCCCCACCAGGATGCTTGCCTTGTTGGCCTTCCTGCTGACCCTAACCCATAGGGACTCAACCTTATCATTCCCAGCCTCAAGTTCCACAACATCAAAACACTCTCTACCCCTTCTGTGCTGCCTGTCCCTTCCGAAGAGCCTATAGCCAGACACTGCAGCACTCCAGTCATGAGAATGGTCCCACCACGTATCTGTGATGGCAACCAAGTCATAGCCTGCCTGACGCACGATGGCTTCCAGCTCCTCCTGTTTCTTACCCATGCTGCATGCATTAGTGTAGATGCACTTCAGTTGGGCCATTGCCTTCTCCTCTGGCCTAGCCATTGTTCCCCCTGCCACACCTCCAACAAGCTTTATTTCAGACCCGCCCCCCTTCTTATCTAGCTTAAAGCCCTCTCAATGAGCCCTGCTAGCTCCTGGGCTAGGATCTGTTTTCCCCTTAGAGATAGGTGGGACCCATCTGCAGCTATCAGGCCGGGTACCAAGTAAAGCGCCCCATGGTCAAAAAAAAACAAAATTTCTGTGTTGACACCAGCCTCTGAGCCACATGTTTATCAGGTGGGCTTTCTGTGTCCTCTCTGTACCCCTCCCTGTCATCGAAAGGATGGATGAAAACACCACCTGTACTTCCACTCCATCCACTACCCGTCCCAGTCCCCTGAAGTCCCATTTGATAACCTTCAGGCTTCTCTCTTCAATATTATCACTGCCAGCCTGGACCAGCAGTGATATCTATCATAAGTGATATCACAGTGATAACTATCAAAAGAGGATAGTAATCAGAGGGGCAAAACAGTTTGGGAAGCTTTCTGGCAATGTCCCTGACCCTGGCCCGAGGGGGGCAGCAGACTTCCCTATGGGCAGGGTCAGGCCGACAAATAGGGCCCTCTGTTCCCCTGAGAAGGGAGTCGCCTGCAACAATTACCCTCCTATTTTTCTTGTTGGAGGCAGTCTTGAGGTGTGGAGTTGACTTCCTCGCCCTAGGCATCCTCCTGGGTACACTTTCTACCTCAACCTCACCCACTGGTCTCTCAAGCTCCAGGGTCGGTAGTGGGGGGTCAAGCAGGGATCTGTCTCCATTCTTCCTCAACTCCCAGGTCCTCTCCCTCTGCCCGACTGTGACAGGGCTGGGAGTCCACCCCCATTTGGAGTGTCTCACCCCAGTACCTCTCCTTCAGGCCTGGCAGGGAGTTGCTCCACCAAAATCAGGAGGTATTTCTTCTCAGAAAGAGCAGTCAGGCATTGGAACAAGTTGCCCAGGGAAGTGGTGGAGTCACTGTCCCCGGGGGTGTTCAAGGAAAGGTTGGACGTGGTGCTTATGGACTTGGTTTAGTGGGTGACATTGGTGATAGGGTGATGGTTGGACCTGATGATCTTGGAGGTCTTTTCCAACCTTGATGATTTTATGATTCTATGGATGTGCACTCTCAGCAAGTTTGTGAATGACACCAAGCTGAGTGGTGCAGTCAACATGCTGGAGGGAAGGGATGCCATCCAGAGGGATCTTGACAAGCTTGATAGGTGGGCCTATGTGAATCTCATGAAATTCAACAAGCTCAAGAGCAAGGTCCTGCACCTGCTTCGGGGCAATCCCAAACTGTGCTATATGTGGATTAAGGACTGCCCTGTGGGGAAGGACCAAGGGCTATTGGTACATGAAAAACTAAATATGAGCCCCAGTGTGCACTAGCAGACAAAAAAAGCCAATTGTATACTGGGCTGCGTCAAAAGAACTGTATTTTGCACTTTGGGGGAGGTGATTCACTCCCTCTACTCCACTCTCATGGACACCCACGTGGAGTACTGTTCAGCTCTGAGGCTCCATAAGACATGGACCTCTTAGCGTGGATCCAGAGAAGGGCTGTGAAGATGATCAGAGGGCTGGAGCACCTTTACTATTAAGACAGGTTGAGATAATTGGGGTTGTTTAGCCTAGAAAAAAAAAGGCTCAAGAAAGACTTTATTGCAGCCTTCTAGTACTTGAAGGGGTCTTCCAGGAAAGATTGGGAGGGACAATTCATCAGAGAGTGCAGTGAAAGGACAAGGGGTAACGGTTTTAAACTAAAAAAAAAATATATATATATAGATTTAGACTAGATATTAGGAAGGAATTATTCACTGTAGGGGTGATGAGACAGTGGAGCAGGTTGACCAGAGAAGTAGTGGATGACCCATACTTGGAAGCATTCAAGAACAGGTTAGATGAAGCCTGTTGTGTGGCATCCCTACTCATGGCAGAGGAAATGGAACTAGATAATCTTTAAGGTCCCTTCCAACCTAAACCATTCCATGATTATAATTCTATGATTAATCCTTTGATCTAGCTAGTTTTAAAGCAGGAGCCTTGAGGGCTCAGCTCCCACAGCATCCTTACTGTCTCCTTGAGCACAGCCTTGTGCACGGGTGGGTTGGCCTGACTCTGCCCCAGCTCCTGCCCCTACCTGGAACATGCCCATAGTCTTGCCATAGCACACTGGTGAAAGGACATCTCTTACCAGGAGGGACAGGAGAAACATAGCTCCAAGGCTGTGGGATTTCTGAACTGGCCTGACAAAACCACCACTCGGTAACACTGCTGGCAAAGAAGAAAACTGAAATACTTTCATACTTTGGTCTCTCTGTTACTCTAAGGAAGAATACTTAAAGTCCCTTATGTAAGAAGCATATGTTATACACTCAGGATTTTTTACCGCATGTATATCTATTTAGACGATTTTCAAGCTCAAGCATGTGATATGCATATAAAAAGTAACCTCTGTGCTCCAGCCACTTTCTACTGAGAAGAAGGAAGCCACTGAAGAGTGTAGTATAAAGAAGGTGATTAAAAGAGGAGAACAAGACAAAGTGAATACTTACAGGCAGCTTTTCCTAATGAAGAAAACATAGGTAAGTAAAATTAGAAAATGGAAGCTGGCATCCCTTTCATGCTGGAATATAGAGTAAATATTTTGACAGTGAACTGATGTATGATAAGTATAGGTCAGAAAAGCCTTTGAAAATTAAGACAGGCAGCTTAAGTTGGCTACAGTATATAATAAGGAGCCAGATGGTGTGCAAGGAGCTTTGCATATACAGAGAGTATTATGGTCAAGCTGACAGACAGAAGTGATCACACAAAAATGGTCCTTTCGTTCAGGATGGATAAAAGTGGGGGAGTGTTGTGTTTCTCAAGTCTAGACAAAAGCATTTTGCAGGGTGAAAATCTGGATGAGACTTTCAGCTTTGTGGGTAGCTAAGGAGCTGTTTCTTGTCTGACATTAGGCAGAAAGAATCAATAAGATGTAGATATAGCTCAGAGAGGATGCTTTAGACACTGCTCTGAATATAAAATGACACTTCAATTAGGTGGCTGATTTAACCACTGAAATGACAGATTACAAAATCTTTAGATTAGATTCAACATTTCTAAAATAGAATGGACTACAGCAGTAATTCCAAACGGAATGAAAGCTCATCTCGGCAAAACATACAATATTAATATTAAGGTTTCTAATAATAAAGAATTATATAGAAACTTTGATATGTTGTTTGCTGTTCTTCATTGTTAAAGGTGGTTCCTCCTTTCCTGATGATATTAATCTGGATTTTAGCTAATACACTGAAGGAGTGCTATAATCAAATCTCTATTCTCCAGCAGGCACTTAGAAATAGATCTAGTCACTCTTCTTTTGTCAAAGTGGAAAAAGGTTGATTTTCACACCTTCAGGTCTTTATCCAAAAAGATACTCTTTTTCCTATCGTTTAATCCTTAACAATATGCTCTAATTGATACTAAGAGTTATTTTTCACTGAGAAAATAAACTGAGAGCATCGGTGGCTGATAGGCAAGTATTGTAATGGAAGATGGTCTTTTGACAGAACAGCTTACTTGCTGAAAAGTTTAAATGCCATCAAGAGAAACGTATTTGTGAATGTTCATGAATCCTTTCAGCAAATTAAAAATTCTGATGATTTTTTCAAATAAAAATTTTTATTTTTTACCTGAATGGCAGTTTCAAAATACATGTATACTTACCTAGATATAACTGAATAAATTATTAAGGATTAGAAATTAAGTTAATGATAAAATTAATTACATTTAATTTGAATAAACACTTCATCCTACCCTGTTCTGTGGGCTGGTGAATCAGCTGTTTGCCAGAAAAAATGACACAGAGTAAGGTCTTATACCTTCCTACACATATTCTTGTTACTGACACAGAACTATTTTTCAATTAGCAAGTCATTAGCTATCTGGCAATCCAGATTCAGTCCTTTATCTAAGTAAGCAACCACTCAGTTTGTCATGTCAACGACAATCTACTGAAGGATATTTTTTTTTTCAGCATAGCTCTCCTGTTTGCAGATATCAGAATATTGCTGTCTTCTGCACAGTAGATTAGCAAAGTTTCAGTAATTCTCCCAGTCATCAACTGGGACACCTAATAGCTTTAATAGTAGGTCTCTAAGTCATATTCAGAGCAAGTTTCCAATTTACAGTGGACTTTTGGAAACACTTAAGCTAACTGTTTTTTAACCCATGTCATGTGCACCACAGTGTTTTGTGCTATTATCATTTCTCAATTAAAACATGCTGTATGAAATCACAGAGGAGTCTATTATATCAACAGTGTGACCTTTATCAAGTGAATTTGTTATCTCGCACATATATACAATTATCAAAATCATTTGACAGTTTCTATTTCCATAAGCCTTATTGATTGTCATTAATTGTATTACACTTTTTAAAATTCTTTGTTAATCAAGTCTGTAACAGTTCTTTCATTGTTTTGCTTAGTGTCATGTTGATTAGGAAAGCAAGGTTGAGGTAGAAGTGGAAAAGAAGTGTTCCATTCTAGAAATAATGAGTTCAAAAAAAATAATAATTTAAACAAAAAGACTGCCAGCCATGAGAAAGAATAAAATTAATGGATGGAATAACAGTAGGAGAGATAGAAAAAAGACTTTTTTCTTTAAATTGTGAATGAATTAGTCCTATGTAGTAAAAAGAGACGAAAAAAGGTCTGGAAGACCAAAGCAGGTGCCAGGAAATAAGTTTCTCTACTACAGGAATCAACCACACAATATACAACAGACCAAAGAGGAGGATTTCTATCTAATTGTTATTTCTGCAACAAACTGACAGTTTCTTGGACATTGGCTATGCATTAATTGTAAAAATCTTTCATACAACAGTGAATTAGCATCTCTTTTTCTTGCACAAAATAAGCAAAACAGTCTGGTTGATTTCTTCTTTCGGCCTTCAAAGGAAAGAAAGGGAAAGAAAAGGAAAAATAAAAGGGAAAAGGATAAGAAAAGGGGAAAAAGAGGAAAAAGGAAAAAGAAAAGGGGAAAGGAAAATAAAGAAAAGGGAAAAGGCAAAAAAAATAAAAGAAAAGAAAAGGGAAAGGAAAAAATGAAGGGCAAGGGCAAGGGCAAGGGCAATGGAAATGGAAATGGAAATGGGGAGCAGGCTGTCCCCCTGTTCCAGGCTGTCCCCCCAGCCCATGGGTCCCACAGCAGAGCAGATCATGCTGCAGCATGATCTGCTGGAGGAGCCCACAGTGGAGCAGGGAAGTGACTGTGAAGGATCAGTGGAGAAGAAGTGCTAAGGACTGACCGCAGACCCATGCCACGTTCCCCTGCACTGCTGGGGAGGAGGATGTAGAAGAGGTTGGATGGGGGTGAAGGTGGTTTTAGTTTACTTTTAATTTCTCACTGTGCTAGTCTGCTAGTGATAGGCAATAAATTGTATTAACCCCCATTATGCTGAGTCTGTTTTGCCCATGTTAGTGATTGTCCCTGTCCTTATTTCAAGCCTTGAGCCCTTTTCATTGTATTTTAGCCCCTTTTCCTTTGAGGAGGGGGGTGAGACTCTGGTTGTGGTAGAGTTCAGTTGCCCAGCATGGGAAAAACTCCACAACTGAGTAAACAAATTCCTTTTCTGCTTGTATGGACATGATCACCGGTCTGAACACCAGTGTGAATCTTAAAGCTTGTTGACCTTATCCTACTTGTATCAGAAAATTATATGACAGCAGAAACATACTGGGCAATCTAAGGAGATGCCTGAGGTGAGTTGAACAACAGAAAACTGGGTTCTGCTTTCTCTGAAGTGTGATGGCTATGTTTTGCTTAATAAACAATGGTAATGGTAATACAGCTGTGAATTTACAGTGATCCTTCTACCACCTCTCTGCATATGCAGACAACAACCACACACCAACCCATGCAATGCTTTTTCATTCTTTTTGCTTCCACTTCAGCTATTTGTTGTTTTTCTACTTAATTCTTTTTCTTAAAAGGGAGATTGGAGAACAGTGATGCTTACAGACTCTTCAAGTTATGTTGGGAAGAGTCTATGGTTGGCTATGTTTCATCTGGTATTTTCTCATTGCAGATGGAGAACAACCTTGGCACTCTGACAGCAACTCCTTTTTCTTCATTCTTCCTTTTCTAATGACATTTCTCTCTTATTCTTTGTCTCTGCCATAAGGACAGACATTAGGCTGTTGGGCTTTTATTTTTCATATATATTATGTGTTAAATTCCAACAGGTGGCCATTGTAGCTCCAGTTTCCAAACAGGACATATGCAACACTTATAGGTATTATGTTGTCTTCATATCAGGTTCAGATATGAAACTGGTATGCTGTTAATTTGTTTCTTTTAAAAGAACTAGAAGGAGAAAAATGACTATCACACCGTTTTTGAGTATTATAGTTAAAGAAATGCTACATGGAAAAAGACAGAGCTACTTCTGGTGGATTTATTTTCCATAAAGACACAGGTGAAAAACTTTCTTAAGCAGATGCACTAATTTGTACCACGTTTCAGGGATAATATTTTGTAATTCAATCTCTGTATGTATAAAGACCTTTTGTTGTTTAAGTGCATTATCTTTTGATTTTCACATTATAAACAATAACTGTCAATAGTATCATTTTAATTAGTCTCTTTTTGTAGTCTGGCATACTTTCATGTCTGTGCTGCAGAACTTTAGTTTTTACTTTAATAGTTATTTCTGATTTCCTGCTGTGGTTATATATTGAACATTAGAAATTATCTGAAGAGAGAATTAGAGGGTGTAAGTGTGATTGTCTGAGTCATGTAAATGCCAAAAGCTTTTTGTGACATTTTTCAGACTTTAAAAATGGAAATATGTTATTTGCACACTGACTCCTGATGGAATATGACACAATGCAGGCACACCATGAGTTTAAGATAGGCTTTGGGCCATTAGAGCCTGTGTGTAGTGACCATACGCTTCTAGAGAAAAAGGCAATGAACTTTTTTCTGGATGGACATCCCTTGCTGATGGACCAAAGATAATCTATCAGGTAAATGAAAACAAGTTAGATTTACAGACTTGCTGGAATCTGTTATTCAGAGTGCAACTTTATAGAGTGTAATTCAGACTTGATGTAACTTTGGTCTTTTCTTCCATATGAGGTTCAACATCCTGGTATTTGCCTATGAAATATTAATATTGACCTGTACAGTCAGTGTTCAAATGCAGAACTTTGAGCTGAATTATATTTCATATTCATAAAAAGAAGAACCATCCTCTTAAATATACAATCTGTAAGCATTCCACTTCCTTTGAAGCATGAATAATTTCCTTTAAAGTAGTCCCAAAAGAGGATTTTTATTTGTTGTGTGCCCTATATTGTTGGAGGGCATTAATATGCTCTGAATACACTCTGCCACACCCAGCCCTTCTTCAAAACCCTGACGGAAATTGTAGATTATGACACTTCAGCACTGGTCCCTGGAAATTTCCAAATAGAAGCAGTCAAGTGGGACTTGGCAACAATCACAGTTAAACATCAGACCCATCCCACAGAACTTTTATAGCAACTGCATACTCACAGGATCCCACCTTGCTTGTCTGAAGACAAGAAGTAGCTACCACTTGTGAGGCTGACATATAATTTTCTTGCTCTTTGCCTTTACAATTTCTCCTCTTCAGAATTGCAGTTTGATAGGGGTAAGAGGACATGTGATACATTTGTGGTTCTTTAACCAGATTAATTTCATTGATATCTAGAAAGGAGGAGTATGTCTGCTTGAAAGTACCACTGGTGCTGCGGTTAACGGGTTGTGGATGAGTCATGCATACGACAAGCCTAGCACATGGTAGAAACTAGTATTAAATGTTCTTAATAAACCTCAGGATTAGCATGTGAACAGAAATTTGTCCAGCAAATACAATTGTGATTTGAAAACAGACATCCTTTGAAGTCTCTTAGTAACTGATATTTTTATATTCATGTAACATTTAATTATAATAATAATGATTAAATAATTTATTAATAATCTCAACAATAAACTTCATTGTTGTTGTTGTTTAAGTGTATGGTGAAAAGGAGCTAGAATGGTGTAATACTTCAATAAGTGGTACTTCATTTTCCATTGGTAAATAATTTATTTTTAATCAGATATTTTTCTATTTTTTACTTTATTAAGTAAAGATTAAAAAAAAATAAACTGTGCACATACATGTAAAGAGTCTGTGTGAAAAGTAGAAAATATAGAAGTAAGGTTATCCATGTTTACCAATTGCCCAACTGCCCATATTTTCTGATTCAGTCTCTGCTGTCTGACAGTCAGTGGAGAACAACTTCTAACAACAATTAAGAAAGTAACCAAGAGCTCCAGCATATTTTGCTTCTTCACCTTCTAAAACTTAAGGACTCCCTCAAAAGTACTCACAGCTCATAACTACTGCTTTCTGACGATATCATAGCAAAAATAGGGAAATGAACCATCTTCAGAAAGCAATTCTTACCTGAAAATGAGATATTAAATAGAAGCACGTTTTCAGAGAGGATGCAACACCCCTTTTAAGGACAAGTAACAATGCAAGTGAAGAGGGCCATGAACTATTGGTTTCATAGAGGCCTTCTGGAGAGAGGGGCATCCGCAAAAAGTAATGATGACACAGTTTTAATGTGTTTTGTGAAGAGGAAGAAATTGGCTTCAGAGCATGAGCGTACTTTGTATTCTTGCCAGATGATCTGAGGTCCTTCCATCACTGGTTCTCAATATCATTTCAGCCACTTACTTGGATTCTGTTATTGTACTTCACTATAATTCTAATTATCACTCATCTCGGTAGCTGGTAGCTTTTCTATTATTAACTAATCATCTATTGGCCCTGTGGGGGTCCCATAGCTTCCAGGTCTTTTTAGTGAGGTTGAATTAGATTATCTGGCCTTATTAAAACTTAGATTTAACCCAAAGTGGGAATGGGAAAATATTCTCCTACTTTCCTCCTACTATTCTCCTATTCTCCATTTAAGTAAAATACATCATTATAGATGTTTATGATGCCTGAGTTGCACTGCAAGTTGCAGCAGTCCAACTTAGGGCAAATACAGCATGCTAGCAGAATGGGTGAGCTGAATGGTGCAGGAAGAAGAATTTCTGTTGCACACATTCTTTAAAGCAATCAGTATAATCTTTTCTTGAGTATTGATTGTGAATTAGCAGCATTCGTGTTTAAAACATAGACTCTCACTCAAGGTAATCTTTCAATTATTAAAAAATGCTGTCTAAGGTCTGATCCAAATTCCAGTAAAATCAAAGGAAAGATATCTATTGCTACTGTGTAATAAATCTAGCAGATTGCTAGCATTTTCCAGAAAAGTGCCTAAGATATAATTGTGTAGTGATAACCTAGGATATCACAGTAATGTGATTTTATACTCCCTAACAGAGTCTTCATTTGAAATTAAAATCTGTTTTGAAACTGTCATCTGCTTCATGCTACTTAAGTAGAAAATATATTTGATAATTGTAGATTACTTTGTATTTTGTAGTAAGCAAATATATTAAAGAAAGTAAAAAGTAAAAGTCCAAACTATGTCTTTTAAATTGAAGTTATCTTCAAAGAACAACTTCATCTTCAAGGAATGAACTGTCTGAATTGGTATAAAAGAACACAAAAGAATGTGGGACATAAGTTCACCTAGCTTTTGTTGTAAGGTTGCTTGACATGATTTTCTTTGAATGAAGCAAATTTTACAGACAATAGGAGGTTTTGTGCTCTGTTCTGTTATTTTTTTTTCTCTCTCTCTCTTTCTTTCTTTTTTTTTCTTTTCTGTTTCCACTCTTTTTTGTTTCCTGCATCTCAGTCTTTTATGAGTTGTTCTGTGACCATCTCAGAGCAGGAAGGACACAGCTAAGTATTCTTGCAGGTCACTTCAGTTTCTGTGGAGAATAGGAGAATTCAGCATTAAAGTTGTAGATGTAAAAGCTATGAATGCCTTTTATGAAAATTATCAGAATATGACACTCATTGTCCTACTATTTCTTCCCTTCCCTTCCCTTCCCTTCCCTTCCCTTCCCTTCCCTTCCCTTCCCTTCCCTTCCCTTCCCTTCCCTTCCCTTCCCTTCCCTTCCCTTCCCTTCCCTTCCCTTCCCTTCCCTTCCCTTCCCTTCCCTTCCCTTCCCTTCCCTTCCCTTCCCTTCCCTTCCCTTCCCTTCCCTTCCCTTCCCTTCCCTTCCCTTCCCTTCCCTTCCCTCCCCTCCCCTCCCCTCCCCTTCCCTCCCCTCCCCTCCCCTTCCCTCCCCTCCTCTTTCCACCCTTTCCTCCTTTTTTTTTTTTTTTTTTTTAAATTATCAGTGTCAGTCACTGAGTGAAGTGAAGGAGCTAAGTGCCTGTAAGGGATAGTGAGTGCTCTCTGCTCAGGTCATGGCAAAAGTGAAACAGTACCTTGCTCCAGCTCTGAGTAAATTCTGATTTCAGCCTGACACACTGCTATTTAGGGAACTAACAGCTTTCAGTTCTCATTAAAATAGCAAAAGACTGTGTTATTATGCCTGATCACCGCATTTGTACTTCCTTGTAATACTGGCATCATTAGCTGTAAAGTGTGTCAATTTACTGACGGTGGAGATCTACAGCTCAGGCATACAACAACTGAGTTGCAGAGGATTAACATGTTTCTGTGCATAAGTGGAACCATGGTAACCACTGTTAACTGCTTTTGCAGATGTTTTGAGCTCATTCCAGTTGCAAGGCAATGTGATTTATTTGCAATTCTGGAAGAAGTTTCTAGCAAGCTGCCTTACTTTTTCAACTGTAAATAGCCCATGGAGCACTGTGCAGTTGAATGTGTGGAGGATACAGATGCAAGACTGCAACTGGGACCCAGAGGTTGTATGAGGAAGGTGAACACTGTGGTGAATATCCAGGAGGAGTGGGCTGCTGCCAGTGGGTGAGGGTCTTGTGGTATCTGCCTCTGCTAGAGCGCCCAGACTGACCCAACCCACAGCATCAAGACTGAATGCAGAGTGGTCAGGCCACCCTGTCTCCTGCTCCACCTGTTCCCAAAGTGCGTCGTGTAGTCCAACACACCTGAGTGGGTTTTATTGCTAGAGTTGCCTGAATATTTCTCAGATGATGATGCAATAGCCACCCAGAGACAATCAGATTCCTGCAGTCATTGTCATGCTGAGAAGAGGTAATGGAAGGAGTTCAAGGGACAGACTAGTTGATTTCATATCATAACTGGGACACTGTCCAAAAAGCTTGACATGAGTCAGCAGTGCACTCTTGCAGCCCAGCAGGCCAGCTGCATCCTGGGCTGCATCAACAGAGGGGTGGCCAGCAGGTGGAAGGAGGTGATTGTCCCCCTCTGCTCTGTCCTTGTGGGGCACCACTTGGAGAGCTTCTTTCAGGTCTGCGGCCCCCAGCACAAGAAGAATGTGGATCTGTTAGAGTGGGTCCAGAGGGGTGGACAAAGTTGATCAAGGGGCTGGAGCACCTCTGCTATGAAGAAAGGCTGAGAGCTGAGGCTGTTCAGCCTACAGAAGAAAAGGCTTCAGGAAGTGTTCATTGTGACTTTCAGTACTTAAAGGGTCTTATAAAAAAAAATGGAGAGGGACTCTTTGCTCAATCAGATAATGACAGGACAAAGGGGAATGGTTTTAAACTAGAAGAATAGGGATTTAGATTAGAGATTAGGAGGAAACTCTTCACTCAGGGTGGTGAGGCACAGGAACGAGTTGCCCAGAGAGGCTGTGGGTGTCCCATCCCTGGAGGTGTTCAAGACACCTTAGATGGGTCCCTGAGCAACCTGATCTAGTGGGTGACATCCCTGCCTATGGCAGGGGGATGGAACTAGATGATCTTTGAGGTTCCTTGCAACCCAAGCCATTCTATGATTCTATGATTCCATTTTTAAAAACAGGAGTGATGTTTCCCTTTTTCCAGTCACCAGGGACTTTGCCTGACTGCCCTAACTTTTCCCATATAATGGAGAGTGGGTTGGCAACTATCTCTGCCAGTTACCTCAAGATATAAGCAGAAGCACCAAATTTCATAAATGGTATGGATGAAATTTGGAACTGAAATTAGAGTGTTCCAGTAGAATGTTGTGCTTTACATGTCAAATCTTTTTCCCTTCTATTCCACAACTCATGACATGTGTACTTTCAACTCTTCTTTTAAATGGAAAAAGCTTCAGAAAGAGGCAAGCATGTCAAAATAAAAAAAATAAATAAATAATAAAAAAAAATAAGAATCAGAGAAGGACACCTCAGCAACATATTATTATTTAGCAATGTTAATATGTAATAAATGTACACAGTGCTTCAGAAACAGAAAAGACAGGCACAAGACAGAGAGTCCTGGGTCTGCTGCATATTGCAGTCAATGTAGGCTTTGCTTCTTGTTTTGACAGTTAACTCAAATTCAGTTGCTACTGTCATGCTGAGCTTCATTTTGTAATGTTAGTACTAAAGGCAAAAACAAAGGCTGTTACATTATAATTTTGATTTCACATAGACAGAACAAATTTCTAATTTATTTTTACATTCAAAGGACACAAATCACATGAAAATAATAATAACAATTTTTTAAAATCATTTGCTGTTACAGAGTAAATAGCATAAAACTTACCCTTTTCATGTTTTATGCTCCCTATATATTGCTGGAAAGGGATAACAAGCGGCACCCATGTGACTGAGAGATGTGCCTCAGAGTAAAACACACACCAAAACAGAGATCTTTTCACATTTATAAGACTGTTGCTGTCTTTTGCATGACAGCTATCACATTTGAAAACATTGATTGTTCAAAAAGAACCAAGAGTTTTTAAAGACATCAGAAAAATAGGTTGAAAATATACCAGCATACCAGTTTACTCTTGCAAAAATATGCTACGTTATGTTTTAAAGTCATGATTTTCTGGCCTAGACATCAACCATCTAAAGAATGCTTACATTAATTCCCAGGGTGCTAAAAGTGAATAAGGCAAGAGGCATTTTATATCAAAAAGTGGAAATACTGAAATCAGTAATAAGCCAGTGAGGTAGTTCTATTAGTGATTACTTGAGTGTCAAAAAAAGCTATATATAAAAATAAGTCAGTTTCCAAGACAGCACAAAATCACAAGTTAGTAAATGTCAAGAGGGGAAAAAGATACAGTAACTGACATTAGCTTACAAACTACAGAAATCTGCAACTGTACAAAACCAAGCATAGGAGTGTCAAAAGTTATGTATCCATTAGAAGATTACATTAGAGAATAAAATAATGTCTTTGATGCAATTCTTTCATTACTTTACTATGTGACACCTGTTGCAGACATTCCTCACACCACTTTTTATTGCTGGAGCATTTCCAGAGATAAATACAGAACCTATCCTAAAAGCAATGGAACTTCTAAAGTTTAGGCTAATTGTTACAAGAGTTAATTAAATAAATAATTTTTTGCACACAGGTGAGTATTTTACCAGTACTCAGAACATAATTTAATCCCAGATTTTAAACCAGAAGTGAGAAAAAAAATGATAGTGGTAATATATATAGAATGATAATAATTATTTAATTATTATATTAATCAATGTACGGTACTGTGACATAGCACAGTTCAAAACAAAACAAAAAAAAAGTCTAAACAGATCAATCATCCAAAATGATTTAGAGAAAGGCTGGTATGACCTTCAATGGAAAAAAAAAAAAAAAAAGTCAATTGACCTGTAGTTTTTAGGCAAATAATTCCATGGATTTACCAAAAGAAGAAAGAACTCAGAGAATGGCATCAACTATGATTTATTGTCTATCGTATATTATTATATGATATCTTTCTACCAGAAGACTTAATCTTTTAAAAGCTAAAATACATGCATATTTTTACACAAGTGACTATTTCTAGCCAAATGCAGTGCAAAAGTAATTGAAGCCAGAATAGGTGAACAAATAGGCCATCAGAGACAGGTTTCTGAAGATTCCAGACATACTAGAGAAGACAGAAAGGACCAAGCAGTGAGGTTTGTAATGGGTAGTCACAAAGTGAAACCTCTATTCTTAGCCTTATTTATCTAGAAAACGTGTTTTTCGTATACTTGACAACTGTCTGTCACCCACTTACTTTGGAGTTTAAATTCATTCAAATTCATCTGAACAGTAAGAAGTTGAAAGATAATCAATGTCCTGAAGTCGTATGTACTGGGCATCTTGCTAGAGCAGATCAAGGGGTACATATTCCAGTATCCCTGGGAAGAAAGTGGCAGCCATTCTGTCCACTAAACCTGAGTGTCCAGCAAACATACTGTTATGACACAAGATATCATTGGAAATATGGAAGGAAGATGTACAGTAAAAACACCCTTAAACAGATTAAACACAAACCTCTTCAAAAATGAGATGTCAATAGACCCAACATACATGGAAGAAGCTGTTAAAAAAAATAATAACAATAATAATAACCTACTATTTCCTTCAAATTCAGGAACTAGTTGTTCAAACTATATCATTTAGCAGAATCAGATCCTGATCATTAATACTGATACTAATTCTAAATATCAGTGGTAGGTCAGGACTAGGTGAAAAATGAATCATGACAGAGAAAGTGCACTCAGACACTGTCTTTGGGTTTTGGGGCAAGAGGGGTTGTTTTGTTTTTGTATTTTGTTTTGTTTTATTTTATTTTATTTGAAACAAACAACAGAGTTATATGACAAAGGTTTTAAGACATGCCTTATCAAAGCATAAACATAGTACATTTCCAACACTGTTTCATATGAGAAAATGATAATTAGCTTTACCAAATTATCAGCTGTCTCAGGATACTAATTTCAGTTGTTGAGTGTTTGTTTCAGTTGGTCTTCCTTTCTCACATTCTGTGAGTGGCAGTTTTTAAATTAATAGCAACTTTATATCATACATAAAAGACAACTGAAAAAAAAATAAATAAAAAAAACATACAGACATGTTGCTATCTGAAGAGCTTGACCACATTGTCATTCAAAAAAGAGCAATGGATAACTTGCACATCCTAAAGGCCTCAAGAAATATGCTATTTTTCAATCCTCAAGACTGAGAAGCTATAACTCACAGCTTAATGCAAGACACTAGCTGGCTTTCACACATGATATTTGGCACAATGTCTTAAAATATTGGTTTTGTCTATTTTTACTGTCAAGTTGCTGGAGAATGAAATTCTTTTTACAACATAAAATTTAAGAGTTGACAATATATTTTTTCTATAGTTTGATGTCTTCAGCCTCTGACAGTGGCTTTAATTTATTATAACAATTTCAAGGGGCTACATTTTAGCACTGAGTACCATAAGTTAGAACTAGATACAGAAATCTGCCAGCTCTAATTCATTGCAAAGTAGGTGAAAGGTTTTTTTGTTTTGTTTTTAGTTTGTATGTTGTTGTGTTTTTTTGTTTGTTTGTTTTGTGTGTGTGTGTGTTCTTTAGAACTATTAAGCAAGAATTTAACCAACAAAAATTTCTGATTCAAAATATGTCAGCAAGGGTTAAGGTAGAATAGGACAACTTCTGTGTACTGAGGAGAGTACTTTGTCTTTTACTAGATAGTCCATGAAGGATTTTGCAAAAAACTTGCAGTCAGTGTGGTAAAAGCCATTTAAGGCAGTGAGATGAAGAAAGAAAAGAAAAGAAGTGAGAAGACAGACTGAATAGAATGAAAGTGGGTGGGAAACTTTGTAAAGTAATCAGAGTCAGTAGGCAAAAATTGTATTGGAATGTTCTAATTGGAAATAGCTCTTTGTAGATCTGATTATTTTTTTTCCTGCTCTTCAGCACAGTGATGTAGGGTGAAGACCCACTGAAGGAAGATCCATGGTGTGACTGAATGATCTTCTGAAAAGAGACATCTTGGCTACTGAAATGTTACGAATTTTATTCCTATTTCCCAGTGTGGGCAGCACCGGTCTGCATAAAGCAACGTAGGCATACATCGGCCAGTAGCGACTAGGAAAAGGTGCTAGCAAGAAGGATCTTGTTTTTACTACTGCAACCAGAATGATGGTTCAGAGTAAAACCAATAGGAATCCTTCCAATAGAAATAGCGTGAATGACAAAATATTTTTAATTGATGGATTTTGACTTCTTCCCAAATCAACTGTAATCTTATATATTCCTCATGTCTATGACAGAATGGCTGAGTTGAAAACCACTTCAACTACTTTCTCTGCTCTGCAGTAGGATTTTTTACATAAATATCAATCTGAATTTTTATTTGAGCCCCTTTTGATAAAATCATTTGGAAAACAGAAATTAGGAGAAGAAACTGATACTGGTTATGCAAATTATCCTACGGATAATATAAATATGGGTCACATACCGCATTGTGTTAAATAGACTGTAACCAGTGGCTAGAAAGATATCATCTCTCCCCTCTATTTGGTGAAGCCACATCTGTAATGCTGTGCACATTTCTGGGATCCCCAGCACAAGAAGTATACTGGCTTACTGAAGCAAGTCCAGTGGAAGGCCACAGAGACATTTATGAAACTAGATTGTATGACGTAGGAAGAGAAGCTGAGAGAATGATATTTAACTTGTAGAGTAGAAGACTAAGGGAACATTATTACTCTTGTGAGTAACCTAATAGAAGGATACAGAAAAGGAAAGAGGCACTTCTTGAAGATGCATGCTGGAGGAATGGGAAGCAACAGTCACAAGCTGAAAATAAATAAATACATACATACATAAATAAAGACATTTGGAATACCTACTGTGGAAAGGGGAGGAATCGGTGAGGCTGATGAAACACTGAAACTGGTACCCCAAGAGACTGTGAAAACCCAGTCATTCTAGGAGATATTAAAACCTTGACTGGACAAAGCCCAAGGCAAATAGATTTAGTTGTCCTTGACTTCAGCATGAGGTTGAACTAGATGGTTTTCAATCATTGAAAATATTTTAATATTCTATTCTGTGAATAAATGTGAAAAATAAAAGTCTCATAGAGCAATTAGGAAACATAAGAGGCTTTGTCAAACAATTTAATAATACGCAATTATTTGCCCAGATGTGTGGCAACTTCCCAGTCTAATCTCACCCTAAGTGAGTTTTAAGATGTGAATTCCAAATCAAATCAGTACTCTGAATCTTCTCAGATTTGATTCTTGCTAAATATATAAAGCTATATTATCATCAGACAGCCAATGCCTGTGAATCCTCTAAGTTCATGCATGACTTAAGCACCAAGGGAGTTATGATCTCATCAAACAACATATATAGGACTTAGTAATAAAGATATATTAATCAATTTAGAAATCAGGATCTGGTTCACTTGTCTAGTGTTTTCTAGACATCAAGAGTTCCCACTGTGAATTGAGTGAATAAAAATTTAACAAAGCTGTCTTATTAACAAGCAGCAATAATGACACATGTCTCTTCTGGTGTTATGAAAGCAGATTATTTGACATCAATGCTGAAATATTTAATTAACAATAAATGTGCTATCTCCATAGGCCTCTGAAAGAAAATGTTGTTTCTCATTTCATTTGCCAGTTTCATGGATAGGGTTCTTTTTATTTCAGTTTGTCTGACAGTTCAGTAAACAGTCTTCCTCCTAAACCTGTTCACTAAAGTTCTACCTACAACTATCCATCCATTCCTATTATAATTATTGCACAAACTTTTATGAATGACTCATACAGAAGGAACATCAAGCATATACATTCATTTGTGCTGTTTCATGAAGAACTGCTTTGTTGTTTGTTGACATAAAACATTTGTGACAACCTGTTAGAAAATGAAATTTACCCAACAAAGTTCACAGAGAAGAGTCTATCAAAATAGCCATCAACAAGGTGCAAAAAGTCTTTTGGAATTCTTTCACATATTTCAAGGTGTAGGTCTCTTTCAACTTTATAGGTCATGGGCTACATGAGCAAAGCGTTACTCAGGCAGAGGGGAATGGTGCAGAAGTCCAAAGAGAGTTTCATGTTTCCCCTCACCTCACCCTGCTGATCTTTGGTTGCCTTTTTTGGCAAAGGAATGTAATGGGAGACAGGTTGAACTGAGACACAGACTGAAGGCACAGCAACAAAGGAAGGCTATGAAATAAGACCCTGCCTGATGAAATAAAACAAAGGAAATGTTTTCTTACACCTCAGTAAATCAGTCAGATCTGTGCCAGAAGAGTGCTTTGGTTACAACAGGTGCTTTCATGGTTTCTCACAACTTCTCTACCTTTCCCCGTAAAGTCACAGAGGCCAAGCCAGTCCTCAGCCTAAATTATAAATGTGAACAGTGAATGAACAAGTCTGAGGATACTTTGACAAGGGTGATCACAGAGCACCTCTTAGTGCATTGCAGTACCTAAGATACCCAAAGAATAGAAAGATATGGGCTCCTTGAAACACTACCACCAGGGTAAATTATTACTAGATTCCATGTATGCAGTCATAATCCCTTCTGCATCGGCTTTGAAAAATCATTGCATGGCATTTTAAAGACATTTTAGATTTTGCTACATCATTTAATCAAAACCAACATTCCTTAGGAAGGAAAAAAAAAAAAAAAAAACATGATTTTTTTCATTTAAATTGCTACATAAAGCATGATAGCATAGAACAACTTGGTAAACCACACTTGCTTTGTTTTGATTTTCACTTTGATGGCATATAAAGAGCATAGAATGCACTTATTTACTTTCACACATTAGTTCAGACAGATATGTAATTGTCTGTCTATACAGAACTGATCTGTATCTACCAAGCTTCAGACAATACACAAATCTAATCAGGCTGCATGTCAGTAGTTGGAGAATGTTACAGATCACTGCTATGGTGTTACATCAATACTGATATAATAAAGTTATAAAGTCATATCAATACAAATATAGATTTTTCTGAAACCACACAGATTACAGTATACTCAAGGAGTCCAGTAAATTGTATTTCAGATTCCCTGAGTGAACTCCAATGTCGCAATCCTACCAGACATGTATACTGTTCTACAGATGTATTGAAATCAAAGTGGAAAAAGTGTTTTGCCACATCATAAAACTGTCATTCATTTTTGTCTGTTTGACAGACTTTTTTCAAGTAAGCAAGAAATTTCAAAGCATTTTCAGGGTGCCTTAGAGTGGACTACATAACATCATCTAATGTCTGCCCTAGATAATACCGAAGTTAAATCAGTTCTACTAATTTCCTTACATACATGAGCAAATCACTCACAAATGTGATAGAAAAGGGAAACTTTCAATGCAAGACTTAGGTCACCACTTCTGAAACAAGATTAATGTACATAGTGACACTTCCAAAGATAAGCAAAACATATGTATGAAACAACAGTACATAAATGTTCACATGAGCAGGTTCACATTTCCTCTGATTTCTGACAAACACAAAACATCAGAGAAACCTGTGAAATCCAAAGATATGGTGTAAAATCCTTATTAAGCAATGAATGGCTGATCTCTTCATAAAATCTTTAATGAATTTCAATATCTACGACATAGTAACTAAGCTTTCAAAAACAGATTTTTATCTTTTTTACATTGTGAACCAGAATTTTCATTGCATTCCATGGTTATTTAATTGGTACCCAAAAACCCCTCCATCCTTGCATTATTAATGTATTTTCCCATTGCAGACCTAAACAGACCTAAGCTTCTGAGTATCTGTTGTTTTTAAAGGAGCCCAGCTGGTAAAAGACATATTGTTATTAAAATATCTGATGAAGAACTACAAGAACACTACATTACTCTAAATTAAAGTAGCCCAGTATCATATGGAATACATGGTACATATCTTCATGGTATATGTCCATAAAGCATGTAATATGTGTTATATATCTCTAAGGGAGTGTTTATCTGTTTTAGTCAGAGGAAGGTCTACTGTCACATGTATATATGTTAGAAAGTATGAGGGAACACAGAATCACTCATACAAGTATAAAACATATTCCAAAGTGGTAGGTAAATACAGCTGCTCACACAGTGTACTAACTTGGAGGCAGTATGAACTTCACTAAAATATGCATGACTACTTGAGCTCTAACACAGAGGTAAACTGAATGGTTTCAGTCAAGGTCAGTAAATGAAAACTACCAAAAATGCAATACCTCCGACATACTTTAGTTTTAATATACATATATCACATATATGCATATTATGTATATATATATATAAATTATGTGGTTCCCTGATCCATACAGTACACTGCTGCTTAGTACAATTGTATCTCCTGAAAGAAAAAGGAAAAAGAAAAAGGAAAAAGTGAAAGTAAATTTTGCTGTAAATGTTTAAATGGCTTCATTATAAATTCTTTTTCCAAGTGAGTAAAACAAAAATAAAATCTTCTAAGCTGTTAAATAACATAAAACATTGGTATGTTTTTCTACCTTCTCCAAATAGTCAGTATATAAGCAAACAAAATGAGATTACTATTACAACAAGAGTAGAATTTGCTTCAGAAATCTAGTTACCATACAGTTCACTTCTGTATCTGTGTCAATAAAAGGTTGAAAAAAAAGTTGCAGTATAACTATTGATAGGGATGGTGCGACACATGTTTGCTGATAGAGGGTGACAGATGTTTCAGAAATTCTACAATAGAAATGAAGGATGAATAGTTGAGTCCCCCAGGCACAGCAAGCAAGGCCACAAAAGAAATTTTCTGCAGTCACTGCTTTGACAATCAAAATATTCTGAGTTATTGAGGTTTCTCCCAACCCATCACAGCTATTCTTGTGCAGACCGAAACCACATCCAACATAACTAGTCCACAGAGCACATATGGTCTCATTACAGTAATGAAAAGTACAGGTTGTGCTTAAGTGTTCACTGAACATGGATATGGAGAAACAATTTCAGGAAGCACTATATTGTGAAATGCCCTTCCTGAGGAGAAGCTAGTGAACTTCAAATAGCTTTGCAGTTCTCATATTTCCCTGTTGTAAAATTAATCCTCAAATATTTTTTTTTTTTTGTGAAATAACAGAAAACAAACAGTCTCTGGTGATTTGTTACATATTTTATGGGCAAGGATGTGTGCACAATCTCAGTGTATCAAGTTTCCTGTATAGTCATAGTTTAGTGTTCTAGCATTCACTGGTCATCTGTCTATTGCTTAGTCATGCAGAGGATGCCCTTCTGACTCAGGAGACTCATGATGTTCACTGTTTGGGCTGAATAAAAAGTAGGGATTGAGACATTAGGACAGAGTGATCTTGGGTATTGTCTCATTTGCATCACACTTAGAGAAACTCCAGGAAATCATCAACAACATCACAATGATAATGTAGTACATGGGAATCAAGAGGAGCTGCTACTCTTGCTTTTGGTTGCAGGCAAGGGATTTCACAAAAGAAGAGGAGGACTGGACTGAAAGATACCTGGTAACTGTTGGTCCATTTTAAAGGCTAAGGAATGCATTAAAATGCTTTGTTCATCAAATCCTTAAGAGTCTGCTAATAAAATACATGTGGGAACATCACAAAGGTAATTTAGTGTAGTTTTAATTATACATTCACTGCTTTGAGTAGCAGAAATAATAAGATTTTCCTCTTTCTGAAATATATCAAGGCCCTATCACATTACAAAGTGTAACACCTCAGTTACTAGGTTCAGAGAAACATTAAGGCCTGAATTTTATAACATTCTAGAGAAACTTCCTGGTCGAAAACTCTGCTGGAAATGGAGTAGGTCCAGTGGGTCAACTCACTGTAACATCAATCTAGGTCAAATTTAATCCCATGCAAAATGACAGCAGGATTCCTATGGAGCAACAGGTTTAGTTAAGCCACAAAAATCATATGCATTTTTCCAGCCTTTAATAACCTGTACTTTCAGTCACCATGAACTCCTGTAGCTCTTAATTAATTAGTTTCATCATCAAGAAAAAAAAAAAAAAAAAAGAAAAAAAAAGGGACCAATCTATCTGTCCTAATTCAGGAAAATGTTCCCACTGTTGGGTCCCATCAAGTAGTAATTTTCACAATACAAACGTGAGATAAGAGATAATGTTATTGCTGTTTTGCTACTGCAGTATTTGTGGCAAATTACATTATTTATCAAGGACTGAATATTAATAAAATTCTACATTTAGAAACTGAATTCAAGACCTTTTGATTACTGTTATCTGCTAGCAAACTCTTGATTCCCATTTTAAAATAAAAATTAAAATATATTTTTCCTGTATCAGTAACCAAAGAAATTGTAACATAATTATGATTTGGGGGGTTTCCAGCTTGCTTTCTTTATACCTTGAATATATTTCACAATAAATCAAGTTTCCTAGCCTTCCCTACAGTGAGCAATCAGTCGGTAAGACATTTTTGCACAACTGTCTCATAATAAGGGAGGTAATGAACACATCTTTTTCAAGAAAATAAGAAGAAAAAAAAAAAAAAAAAAAAAAAAAAAGAATTTATTAAGCCAAAAAAGGTGGTAGAGAAACACAGAAGGAGATCTGATATCTTTAAATATTTATATGAGATGTCAGACTGACGGAGTTTTTTCAAATCCCAGAAAGTATTGTAATTGAAAGAAAATTCCGGAAACCTGTAAACCAGAATATCTGCAACACCTTTGGTGATCTCTCATGCAGATATGTGGTGAACATCTCACAGAAACTAGCTCTTTGGAAAACAGTGTGATAGTAATCAACTGAAGAGGTATACATAATAATCATAAAAGATTAGAGATCTCTCTTGCATTCTTACCATAACATAACACCAGAACATAGCTGTTAACATCCACAACAGTACAAACTTGGCATTGACTGCTCCAAGTGTTTAGGCATCATATTGAAATCCTATCATGAAATAATTTTTAAAATACATGGGGTATATCTGAGGTTAGTTTTCCTGGTCTTCTCTCTTCTGTATTTAGAGAACACAAAGAAAAACATCTTTAAAGTACACCTAAGTACATTAAATTGAAATATTTTGCTTTTAAGGAAAACTGAAGTCTTCTCCATCTGTAAGTGGGGAGGTGAGAGGAGGAAGGAGCAATGAAATTTATAACTGAAAATTATAAGGCACTTTCACTCAGAAAGCTCTGATAAAGAAATATCCATAGTAACTGTCTCCATTGTGCAATACTTATGCAGTTTATACAAAATCTATAAGATTTGATTTAAGCAAGAGATAAGCCAGAAATATGTTTTATAAGTCTTTGCTTATGATTAACTATTAATTATAATATTAAAAAAAAAAAAAAGATGCATACAGAGTGCTCAGCTCAACAAAGAAAAACAAAAAGAAAACTAAAGCAAAAACAAATGAAAGCTAGAAATTATACCACAAAATGTTTTTGCAGTATGTTATCTGTCAGAAACGCACAACTGCATGCAGTTTACATGCAAGGGCCTTTATTTTCCATTGTATTTAATTATTAAAATATCACCAGTATTAGACAGAAAAACATGTTGCCTAGAATCTTTTTCTTTTGAAAAAAAAAAAATATATTCTTCTTTTAACAAAATCTATACATGCACAGACTTACACTAATATGAGTGCAACGCAAACTGCTAAGTTGCATCTGATTTTCTTTATGTTGTTACAGAGAAACAACACAGTTCAAACCTGAACAAAAGCCAAAACTTCTCTAGAATACTGAAGCATCAAAGTCTATAATTTCAAGTGTGAAGCACTACAGGCATAGGCTCATTTTCCAATATTTTGATCAGTATAGGATTTTTTCCATTTCTGTTTATTTATTATTTTGTGTGTGTGTGTGTTCAGTTGGGCTCTTTCTTGCATTCCATATAATATTTGGGAGGATGGAGGAGATACTTTAAGTTGCTTGAAGATGTTCTTTGTATTAAAAGTGAAATGATGGTCCAGAGTATTTGAAAAATTCTGGAACTTAGTGAACACTTTAAAAACATATTTGATTTCACAAGCCTAATACAGTTTCAAAGAAAGATGATATGCTTTTGCACATTATTTTTAAATAAGTCTACTAATCTCTTTTGCTGTTATATGTGTAGCTCAGTGTATGGAACCAGTCTATTATTAAAAAAGCATGACTAACAGAGCTTCTTCATAGGACTGAGTACAGGATTTGCCTATCTCATTTGACTGTATCAAGTAAAAAATATACATCGAACATATTTAGAAATTCATACTTACTTTTTCTGTACTTGTCAAAAATTTAAAACTATTCTTTAGTAAAATCTAGCATTCAAATATTCCTGACAAATGATTTTGATTTTGTAGAAAATCTGTGGTATGTGATCCAGATAGATTGATTCATCATCATATAAAAAAGAAATGTGAAAGCAATTTGTGTATGTTTTAAACATGGTCAGTTTCACAAACTGTATTTGGTAATGTTTATTCTCTGTTCTTTACTCCTTACCTTTCTTTTCCCTTTTTTATGTCACCCATATGGAATCTTAAACTAACCTATGTTGTACAATAATTGTCACATGGACTTGTATCTGTTCTGGTTGTTGTTGTATAAAAAAATAATATTAAAATTAAAAAAAAAACAAACAAACAAAAAAAAAAACTACCCAGGTTTCAGAAACTTGTTTTTATTGCTGGTTTTATCTGTTACTCAGTTTGAAAGAAATGTTCTGTTTTATTACAGTTTTTTAAAAGAGCATAAAGCATAACAGGGACATTCTTTAAGTTTTACTCACATTCTAGGTGTTGGGCTGTGGCACTATTTTACTAAAGTATGTTATTCATGTTCATCAAGGTATTGCCTGGTATGATATCTTAATTTGGGTTCTCTGTTATCTCTAGTTTTTGGAGATTCCTCTCTGTAAGGGTATGGAGATGTCTTTAGTTGTTAGAAACTACAACAATCTTAAAGCAACTAAAATTGTCTTAATCTTAATATATATATATTATCAAGTGCCTGTAATATTAGAAAGGTACAAACAAATGAGGAACTAAAGTTTGCCCTGTGTGGGTACCAAGGCACAGACAGGTCTTGTTATAAGCACTTGGGGAGACAATGGAACAGTGACAGATCTCACACTCACAGACCCTAGGTACAGACTCACCAGCTGTCACAAGTTCTCTGTGGTGAGGGTTTTTTTCCACTTTCAGACAGCAGGGCTAGGCAAAGGAGATCTGCAGCATCCTAAACCTAAGGTGGAGGATCTCTACAGCAAACCAATATAAATGATACAAAATTACAAGAAGAATTATGCAATATGTAGTGGATGAGAAATTTCACCATCCTGTTCCCCGCATAATCACAGAACAAAACAGTATTCCTGCTGCAAACAGCCTATGGAAAGAGGACAAGTAGGTACCATCATGCAGACATAGGAGAGTACAAAGAAAGAGATAGTAGATACCTTCTTCAGAGTACATTTTGAAAGTTTTAAAAACAGATGTGATCATTCACCAATTTTATTGGCTTCAGTCACTCACAGGAACGTCAAAAGATATGTCACAGAAATGAAAAAGGCAGAACTTTTACTTTTTTTTTTTTTTTTTTTTTTTTTAAAACAATGTCAGTTCCTACTCTGCTGTTTATCCTAATCTCCCATTCAGTCTGGCCTCATACTTCTGATGCAGGGGCTATAGCCATCATCATTCTCCCAGTGGATTTTTCGTTATTAGTGTTATTAGTGGAAAAGTGTTAATGATCACTGGTCAGACCTGGCAAGTCTTGTTATACATTGTGTTTGTTTTTGAAAGGGCATAGAAATTTTATAGTCAGGGTTCTATGGCAGATGCTAGAAACACAAGTGCTTCACCTGAAATGGAGAACAGAGAATTGTAATGGTCTCTGTATGGTAAGGACGGGACTGAAGGTCATAAATTGGAGCAGCTGTCCCCATGCTTCCAAGTTTGCTGAGAGCCGTATTTCTGTCTGCCACCTGAGCCCTTTAGTAGGACACTTTGGATTCCCCAGAAAGATCTGCCACTCAGGGCTTAGTAGGTGACAGAAATTCACACACTGTCAATTATCACTTAGGAAGAAACACCATCCAGTCCTGTTTCATTTGGGCATGTTTTAAATTACAGACCTTTCAATTTAAATTTATTTTTTTCTGTGGCAGTTATAACTTCCTCTGCTATATAATGGAGGTTATTTATATATACAAAGTTATTTATATTTAAATGTAGTGGGTGATGTTTAGAGTGAAGGTCAGATAGCCTGCCAAATGCACAAGTTTCTGTTTATTCCATAGGTGATACATGCCAGGTCTGATATTCTACGGCACAGCACTGGCTGCTACCAGAAACAAGCCACGAGAAAGAAATAATTTTTCAGTTTATCATAAATATAAAGTTGAAATATATCTGTGTATTATTTGTTCTTTAAGCCTCCACTGTATTTTTTCTAATAGCCTCATTCTGTAGTCATATTTGTGATCCTGCAGATTTTCAGTGAATCTGTCCTTGTGACTAAGAGCTGAAAGATGAGACTGTTGCAGGATGGGAATAACTATTTTTTTAACATTACTGTGCATCACTGTAACTATCAAGCTGTTCTTACTAACATTTTTTGCACTTCTTTGCTTGTTAGGTTTGCCGCCTTTTTACTTTAAAACTTAAAAAAAAAAAAAATTATTTAGCCATTTAATCTTCTCTTATTTAATTCAATAATTTTTCTTTCACTCTCTTTGAACCTTTAATTTGCATCTTTTTTCTGTATGTTTAATATTTTCCTTTATTATGCTTTTCAGAGCTGTAGAGTTATTTTTTTAAAAAAGTTAACCTAGTTTGACCAATATAAGAGAGAACACAACCGAGTGGAAGCTATCTTTCTATTAATGTAATCCTTTTGTTTGAAATGTTTCCTTTCACTTAATTGAATACTGACAAGCTCTTTCTCCCCCATTCTTACACACACAATACAACTACCAAAATAATCTCTATTTTATTACAGTGCTTCATAATATGTTGTACCAAAATGTCTAGGTCCATTTGTACTTTCATTTAGATATTTAGTCAGTTTCATTATTTTCTTTTTTTTTTTTTCTTGTGTGTGTGTGTAAATGCTACCAAAATTTAATTTCTTCCGAATAAGTATTACAGCTATATCAGTGAAACAGTAGGATTTCTGAAAAGAAGATGTACATTAGTAGAATTTAAAACTTTGCCTTTCATAATTTTTATGAATTTCATACTTTGCCTTAGCAAATCCTCTAAATTCGAATATCAGAGTCATTAGTGTTCTGTCTAAAAAAAACACTCTAAAGTGCAAAACTTAAATTCACACAATGAAGGCTGGGGAGACAAAAAAGGTTCGGATGTGCTAATGACAGAACCAGCACTCTGCAGCTGCCTCTACTCTGCCAGCTGGTGACAGGACACAACCCTCCAGATCCCTCTGCTCTTAGCTCTTGATAGATAGTCCAACTCACTTGTAATACGCTAATTGCCTGGCTGCCAAGGACATCCATTGAAATGTAGCACATTTCAGGCAGTGATAGACTTCTTTAGCAGGAAGAAAGAAGAGCCTTGAGCCTTGCTTTTACTGTCTTATAGCTCATAAGTGAGAACGTGTTCTCATTTCTCCGTATCACACTAAAAACTGTAAAAATGATTCTAGATAAGGCAGCACTCTTCATTTTCTTCCATCTAGTGCTCATATTGCTTCCTGAATACAATCTTTGGGTTGAGAAAAGAGCATGCTTACAAATGTTTCTAAAATCACAAAACACAGACACATCATTCATTCTAAAAACACTAGCAGGTATGATATGTCAGACAAGTTGATTTGATCTTTAGGAAATAGTTTAGTATCTAAAATTCTGTGTGCCATATATGAAGAAATAGTGCCAGCAGGATATTGAAAACCACAGAGAGCTCTGCAGGAAACATTAGGAAAGAACAGGGCAACTAAATGAACACCCAGGGAAAATAGATACTCTAAAATTGGATCCCTGCTGCATCAACCTTTGTGGATGATATTGCCAATTTGGGAAACAGTGGATTTCAGGGGCTTTGGTAACCAGAAGTTATATGGAATATTTCTGAAGTCTCTATTTTTGCATTGGAAACTGCTACACTTTTAACTATAATAAAATGACTCTATCTTTGAAGTATCCAACAAAATCATTGTCTCTAACAGCATTATCTTTTTGGATTCACAGTAAAAGTGTTCAAAGGTGTAACAGCACAAAAACCATTTGTCAGCTAGGACTGAGGATTAATCAACATAATTTTCTTAGCACATAGAATTAAGCAGTGTGTCTGTTATTCATATTTCCTTACAGAATAAAAGGAAGAGAGGATAAAATCCACACAAACATAAATTAGAAAACAGTTATGTAGGGAAAAATAATTATTGAGTTTTAGTACTCTGGTTTCTTCCAACTTAAGACACTAAGTAACATCCTACTTTCCATGATTGATGAAAACATAATTTTGATAAGCTTTTCAGAAATTAAGCTGAAACTTTGAAAGCAGACCTTCAAAACTTCCATCTTTCTGAAGAAATTCTGTTTGCTAAGGGATATTTGAAAATGGTGACTAGAGAATGTTCAGCTGCAAAAAATCCATTTCTACCCGTTACTTTCAAGTCCCCATAACAAATAAAAATGAGAACTCTGTTTAAACAGCTATTGAGAACTGCGACGTACTCAATGTCCTAGCAAATGCTTGCTTCACAGAATATGACAGTTAGCTAGAGGGAATCTTATTCTAGAAACAACATAGTTAATTTTCATCTTAAAGTATTGGGATTATTTTTCCATCTTTTTAAAATGCCTTATTTTATCATACTATTTAGTAAGCCTATTGAACAGCTAACGTCAAATCACACACACATGAGCTCACAGGGACCTGTAATTCTAGGATAAGCAGCCACTGCATTTTACAGGAATCTGGTTTCAGAAATCAGGCACAGCACACTGATTGATTTACACTCAAAAGTAATTGTTCTGAAAAGCTATGAAACCTTGACTTTCACAAGATATAGATGAGAGCAGTTTCTAAAATGTGCATACTTGACATAAAACAACCCCAATCCTCAACATGCATAGTAAAAGAAATATAATTTTTCCAAAATATAAACAGTTGGGATATATTTACCAGGGTCAGAAAACTTGGGTGCTAATCAATTTGGATTAATGACGTACAAATAATGAGTTGCACTTAAATCAACTATGTTGTCAAAACATTGCTCTTTTAATCCCTGGTAAATGATGAGGTTTATAAAAGCAGATTTTTGTAAATAGTTGAAGATTACTTAAACATATGTGGAAAGCAGATTATGTGTGAATCCACTGCTGCTAAAATAAACTATACGTCTGTCAAGAGTCTTTGTACTTCACCATTTCATAAATCCACAGCTAGCTGTATATACATCTTTACTATAATCCAACTTTATTTTATGTCTAGATTTTTCACACTAAAAAATACCATACCTGAACTCAGTTTTAAGGTCCTTTCTGTGCATCTGATCAGAATATGTTAGATTTTAAAACAAAACAAACAGCCTGGTTTCACCCCTTTCCAAAGCATACTAGATTGGAAATATTGGAAGAGCTGTCTTTAACATTTTTACATGGGTTTTCCACTGAGCACACCTAGCAGAGCCACTCCATTTCTGATTAACCAATGTCAGACAGAGCCATGGGTAAGAATAAAACAAAAGAGGAAAATAAGGCATTAGTCATGGCCACAAAGAGCATAAAAATCTTTGTACAGTGAAAGCAGTGAAGCACTGAAGAGCAGGGCTAGCTACAAGATGATGTGCAGTGGCTGTTTTAAATGTGAGTGTACTAATTCCACATAATATGCGAGTTTTTTGTCAATCAACACCCAAAAAGCAAGCTCTGCTCTCTGCACTTCCTTACATCCTACTAGCCCTGTCTTTGCCAAAATTTATATTACTTAATGATTCTTTACTCTTTGTTTCCAATAGTTTCTATATAATGTCAACAAAACAGATGTGGACAAATCAACTTCCTAAAAATCATTTAAATATATATATATATATATATATTATATATTATATATTATTTCACAGAATTTCACAGAATTTTCTAGGTTGGAAGAGACCTCAAGATCATCGAGTCCAACCTCTGACCTAACTCTAACAGTCCCCACTAAACCATTTCCCTAAGCTCTACATCTAAACGTCTTTTGAAGACTTCCAGGGATGGTGACTCCACCACTTCCCTGGGCAGCCTGTTCCAGTGCCTCACAACCCTTTCAGTGAAGAAGTTCTTCCTAACATCTAACCTAAAACTCCCCTGGCTCAGCTTAAGCCCATTCCCCCTCGTCCTGTCACCAGGCACGTGGGAGAACAGGCCAACCCCCACCTCGCTACAGCCTCCCTTGAGGTACCCATAGAGAGCGATAAGGTCGCCCCTGAGCCTCCTTTTCTCCAGGCTGAACAAGCCCAGCTCCCTCAGCCGCTCCTCGTAGGACTTGTTCTCCAGGCCCCTCACCAGCTTCGTCGCCCTTCTCTGCACCCGCTCAAGCACCTCGATGTCCTTCTTGTAGCGAGGGGCCCAAAACTGAACACAGTACTCGAGGTGCGGCCTCACCAGAGCCGAGTACAGGGGGACAATCACCTCCCTAGCCCTGCTGGTCACACTGTTCCTGATACAAGCCAGGATGCCGTTGGCCTTCTTGGCCACCTGAGCACACTGCTGGCTCATATTCAGCCGACTATCCACCATCACTCCCAGGTCCTTCTCTGCCTGGCAGCTCTCCAACCATTCCTCTCCCAGCCTGTAGCTCTGCTTGGGGTTATTGCGCCCCAGGTGCAGGACCCGGCACTTGGCCTTGTTGAACTTCATGCAGTTGACCTCAGCCCATCGGTGCAGCCTATCCAGATCCTTCTGCAGAGCTTTCCTACCCTCAAGCAGATCGACACACGCACCTAACTTGGTGTCATCTGCGAACTTACTGAGGGTGCACTCGATGCCCTCGTCCAGATCATCGATGAAGATATTAAAGAGGACCGGCCCCAGCACCGAGCCCTGGGGGACGCCACTAGTGACTGGCCTCCAACTGGACTTGACTCCATTCACCACGACTCTTTGGGCCCGGCTATCCAGCCAGTTTCTAACCCAACGAAGCGTGCGCCAGTCCAAGCCAAGAGCAGCCAGTTTCTTGAGGAGAATGCTGTGGGAGACAGTGTCAAAAGCCTTGCTGAAGTCAAGGTAGACCACATCCACAGCCTTTCCCTCGTCCACCCAGCGCGTCACTTGGTCATAGAAGGAGATCAGGTTCGTCAGGCATGACCTGCCTTTCATAAACCCATGCTGACTGGGCCTGATCGCCTGCTTCCCCTGCAAGTGCTGCGTGATGACTCTCAGGAGGATCTGCTCCATAAGCTTTCCTGGCACTGAGGTCAAACTGACAGGCCTGTAGTTTCCCGGGTCTGCCCTCCGGCCCTTCTTGTAGATGGGCGTCACGTTTGCTAGCCGCCAGTCGATTGGGACCTCCCCTGATAGCCAGGACTGCTGATAAATGATGGACAGTGGCTTGGCCAGCTCCTCTGCCAGTTCCCTCAGTACCCTTGGGTGGATCCCATCCGGCCCCATCGACTTGTGCACATCTAAGTGCCGTAGCAGGCACTTCTAAGCAGGCACGTAGCAGGCACATCTAAGTGCCGTAGCAGGTCACCAACCAGTTCTTCATGGATAATGAGGGCAAATATATATATATATATATATATATATATATATAAATATATATTTTATATATATATATATATATATAAAATATATTATAATATATTATAATATATATTATATATAATATATTATAATATACATATATATTATATATATATATATATAAAATATATATATTATATATATATGTATTCTTGATGGAGCTCTGAAATGAAGATGCTGACCTTAAACAGTAAAATATTCTGTTCTTGGCATCTCTGTCTGCTCTCTCCCTGTCGACTTCATGGATAGCCAACTGCAGTACTCAGACTTCACTACCTTTATTGCCGGATCACATCATATAAATCTACTGTACAACAACCAATAAAAACAGAATTTATGTGATGGTAAACAGTCCTGTGTCTGCTACTGGACAGTAATTACAGCGCTGTGGGTAATTTGGGGGTGGCAATATGAGAAAAAGATGTGTTATCACTGATCAGTTTTCAAAGGTACAGAATGCAGGTACTATTCAGTGACTTGGCAAAGAGGTCTCCTCACTCTGAGTCTCAAATCACATTCAGTAACACACACAGAAGGAAACCAAAATACTTCTTATCCTCCTTGCTGGTGTTTGTTTTTGTTTTCAGGATAGTTTTAACAAACAAGACATGTTGCTGACAGAGTTGGCTGCACATTGAATACCCTCTTTTTCAGTTTGCAAAAAGAAAACTGTTTGAGATCACAGGAGGAACATACATAACGATAATAACAACTATAGAAGAGTGTAATAAGGTGAATAGCCACAACTATTTCTGAGAACAGCTGCTCTAATTTCCACTAGCAATGAAAGCTGGATTGATTCATCGACAGAGAAAACTGATAAGATATTTAGTTTCAATCCTTATAAATTTATCATTTTGCTACATTGTATGCTGTATTTTGTACATGTAGGTCTCAGATACATATAAGGTACCTGAATGACCTCACCTGTGATCTATATTCTCCATTTAAAAATTCAGCATTATGAAGTTGTGGAGTTACACCCTAGAAACTCTTCTGATCTACAAAAGCATGCACATAGTTTTGCTTATGGGGACATTTCCTGTGCTTGCATTTACATTGATGAATCCCATCACTGTGGTCTGTCGTTATGAAAACTGAGGAAACACTTTGAAAAAAAAATACAGAAATGATTGTCTGTGGGTAAGTAAGTTAAACTTTGTGTTTGTACTGCTTTTTTATGCTTACTTTTTACAGATATTTTAGCTAACAAACAGTCTAGCAAAATGTCACTAATTTTGAAGAACTCTTCTGAATAGTTTCTACATATTGCAGTGAGTCCAAATCCATTACCTCTGGAATGTTTCACAATCCCAAAACTTAAGCAGCAACTATTCTACTGTCCAGCAGTGCTTCCCAGCACTTGGAACACACGTTTCCTTAGAAGTGATTGACTGCCTTGTGCTTAAGAGGATCTTCTCAGATCCTCTTAGCAGAACCATCTCAAGACAGCTTCTTCCCCCAAACTACAAGGAAGATGCAGCTTTGCAGCAGCATCAGAGCAGATGGCATCCCATGGGGAGAGGAGAGCACCAGAAGCTGTTAGACTGGGTGGTAAGGGGCCTGTGATACCTTTTCGGAAGCTGCTTTGGTTTTCTCTCCTTTTAAGATCTTTTTTTACCCTTCGGTAAAAATTTTACTTCTTCACTTCACCAGCCCAAACCACTTCTTATTTTTATTCTCCATAAACAAATGAGTATTTCTTCACTCTTCCCATACTTACCTATTTCTACTCCACTAGAAGCAACGTAATTTTGACCAGACTTGAGAGATGGGTGTTGTCTGTTTTCTTTTAAGTCATAAAATCTTCTTTACACTAATATGTCTGCATCTGCATTAGGATATTTGCACTGGTCTAACCTACTCATGTAACAGAAGACTGCTCCTTTCCTTTTTACTTAGGCAGAAAACCCACAAAAACTGCAGTGTGAAAACACATTTCACAGAATCACAGAATGACAGAACAGTTGAGGCTGGCAGGGACCTCTGGAGGTCATTGGATCCAACCACCCTGCTTAGCCAGGGCCACCTAGAGAAGGTTGCCCAGGCCCATAACCAGGTGGCATTTGAACATTTCCAAGGAGAAAGACCTCACCACCTCTCTGGGCAACCTGTTCCCCTGCTCCATCACCTGCACAGTGAAGTGTTTTCTGATGTTTGAATGGAACCTCCTGTGTTCCAATTTGTGCCCATTGCTTCCTAGAATATTTGAGATTTTAAACATTGTGTCCATGGAGATTACCAGAAATTTAATCTGTATGTTCTTTCCATTGCTAATTGCAGTTAATATGCTTATTAAGAAGTTGGCCGTGCTTATTACAGGGAATGACATCTCAGAGGACATATTGGTTGGGTTGCAATGCACTCAAAGAATGTAGGAAGCCTGAAGCACCTTAGTTCATGGCCCATTTTGACAGAAAGAAAGGAAGAATAAAGCACCTGGAAGCCTGAGGAAAGAAGGAGGTTATGCTTTAAGGGGGACAAATAACCACTTTCTGTCCCCCCTTTTCCTCAGCTGGCTCTTGCTCTGGTTGCAATTCTGCCATTCCAGGCTGCTCATCTTCTCTGCCCCATTCTGAAGTGAGCCCTTCACCTGTATAAAGTTATGAGCATTTTTTCCACAACTTTTAATTTTATAATTAAATATTCATTCTTACAAAAAGTAGAAAGAGCAGCTCCATGTGCCTACTAGAACTTCTTTTGTCTTTTGGTAGGGTTGCCACAAATAATCATTCTTTGATTGACTTCTCTCTCACTACTTAACTTCTGAATCTCTTCCTGCCATCCTAGCAACCCTAAAGGGTACAGGTCCCATACGTGCACTCATGCTGATCCCAAGGATGCCTCAGGTCTGGTCCTCTCTCAGTCACAAGTTCTACCAGACACATTTAACTACGTCCTAAGCAAGGTACAAGCTGAGTATGTATTATAAGTGAAGACTGTGTTTGTTTTTTTAAATAAATAAATATATATATATATTCTACAGATATTGAGCTCAAATATCTCTTATTTCTTTTACCCTTTTCTCATATCCTTGCCTCACTTTTCCTGCCCTTTTCACACTCTGAGTCAGGAAGGACAGCTTTGGAGGGGACACATTAGCACAGCATTTTTCTGGCAAAGTCAGCAGCTGTGTCTTTAGTTATTCAAAATCTTTTTTTTTTTTTTTTTTTTTTTTATTAAGACATATTTCATGCCAGCAACTTAACCAGAAGGTCAACTCCTTTGATTTTAGGAAAGCACAGGCACATTCTGTGGCATAAAGCTTAAAT
The DNA here is from genome assembly GCF_964035555.1 of Netta rufina. Lineage (NCBI taxonomy): Eukaryota > Metazoa > Chordata > Aves > Anseriformes > Anatidae > Netta > Netta rufina. The sequence continues at coordinate 55,280,146 of NC_140126.1, forward strand.
TATCATAAATACTATCATCTGCAATGTAGAGAGGGCTTGGTTCTCCACTGTGTCTCCACTGTTTTTTATGATTTACACTGGGCTGGGGAGTTTTGGCTAACTGCAACTCCTGAGATTTTCTGAAAATAAACACATGAAAAATAAGCAGTCATAGACAAAATTATCTCAGATATTTCTAAAAATGGTGATAGAAAATGAAACAAGGGATTTTGTTTGCTAATAGAGAGCTAGACCAGGAGCGTGCTAGAATTCCTCAGCCAGGATACATCCAAGTAACAAATTGCAGCATCAGGTAAGCTAACCTACGTTAGCTCCAAGGATGATACCTGGAAGCTAGCAGCAGGCCAGCTGCATTAGCTGGGGTTCACAAGGGCCAATGGCTCCTAGGGGACAGGCCTCCCTGCCCAAGGCAAAGTTCCTTGCTGATGCGAGGCTGTGTCTCCAGGACACCCAGCCAGCTCATTCAAGGTGCTATTATGGGGCAATGCATGGTGCTGTATGGTTCTGCTTTTTGGTCTTCTTCTGCTTTAGAGAGCTAATAAAATGTGAAAGAGGGGCACACAGCACACAGCAAACCATAATGAGACAGTCAGTGTACCAGCCTGATCCCACACACACCAGCCCACTTGCACTGTGGAACAAAGACACAAGTGCACCAGCTATATCAGGGCCATTAGCATTTGACACTCACAGCACACTGTATGGAGTTGGATATATGCGTTTGTAGAATGATCCGGAGATTTAAAATACATGTTTGAATCTTTACCAACTTTACAGAAGCTCTCAAAAGAAGTAATTTGGTTACAAGCATTAGTAAAGAATACACATCTATTCAAATGTAGTGAAGGCATTACAATCCTCTTTTATGTTGTAAAAAAATAAAAGGTAATGCAGGCCCAATCTTCCTTGCACTTATGTAAGTAGTGCTGACATGTTAATCCTCACATTCACCTCAGAGATGAATGAATACAGGAGACCAAAAACTGTTTAGGGTGTTATTGACCCAACAGGAAAAAAAAATAATAAAATAAAATAAAATAAAATAAAATAAAATAAAATAAAATAAAATAAAATAAAATAAAATAAAATAAAATAAAATAAAATAAAATAAAATAAAATAAAATAAAATAAAATAAAATAAAAGAGAGACTAAAAGGTAACATATTCCTGACAGACAGCAACAGTTGATCAATGTGTGAGCTACGATATAATTATTTTGTTATATGAAATATAACACCCTTCAAAAAGGAACTTGAATTTTGAATACATTAATTTAGAAATAAAATTAGCATTATTTTACTCCATTTTTTTCTTTGTCAAAACAATATTTTTTTTATAGAAGATACTGAATTTTAATCTGTACCTAACAGCAGAAATACAGACAAAAATTTATTCAAATATACCTTTTTAAGTACCCAGCAGTACACTGTGTGGATTTAAAGAGCACTTTCTCCCCTTTTTGAATCACATAAATAACTACCCACTCCCTGAAGGAAATTGAAATTTAAAATCTCAAATTTGCAGCTAATTACTGAGGGAGGGGAGGAAGGAGGAAAGGAAAGAAGGAGGGAGGGAGGGAGGGATTAAGAACACACACTAAAAAGATTGTTCAGATACATCTGCACCTTATGACTATCTTCAGTTTCAATACAGATCCCCAAACCCTCCAAGTTTCACTGGAAGAGACCATGAACCTACATGAATTTTGTTTAAAATCTGGTCTGAATTTATAATAAAATAATAAACCAAGTGAGTTTATATTTTCATATTTTTATGAGTATTTCAGAGATCTGTTATCTTCATCCAACTTTTCCATTGGTGTGAAGCTATATTATAAACAACCCAGGGCCATGGTACAGGCCAGATAAATACCTTACTCAGGTACACTTCCGTTAGTTATGTCAGTGTAAGTGTTTCATAGTAAAAATAAACTTGCTCAGGCAAAACTGACTGGAGATTCTTAGTTGGAATCTTTCGGCAGTCCTCAGAAAGCAGCAAGTATGCCTTACCTTAACATTAATTTTACTGTTTTATTTGCATTACAGTCATGTCTGTAAGTGCTTCCTGAAAGCTGCTTTAGTCTAAATAAAGATCTAGGATTTCACCTTTGTTATTTCTGCTGTTAATACACTGAAATAAAAACAAAACCAAACATAATTAAAGAAATTATGTGAGACTTAGCAAACGATTCCAGCATCAAGATTTTTTTTTAAAAATGTGTTCAGTTTTTAAACAGAGGTGGACTGAAACCAAAACACTGCAAGAGAACATTTCAATGCCAAGTGGAGAGAAAGATGCATTTAAGGACAGCCAAGTGCTCTCTTGCATACTTCTGTCTGTAGTCCTCACCCATAAATGTGGAGAGACCTTCACTGAAGTCCAGAGTCATTTTACCACCTCACGCTAGTTGAGGCTTGCTGGGAAGTTTCCCATTGATGTTGGAGCCTGTGACAGAGGGAAATTCTACACGCTTTGAGAAATGCAGCCCAGTATGTTTGTTCCCTTGCTATCTAATGGAATTATTTTTAAAGATGTATGTGTACTCATATGCATATGTATAAGTATATACATATATATGCATAGCTTTGTTTCCTTAATGTAAGCTATGACACCTACAAAAGAATTACATAAAATACCATAAATTACAGCTGATGTACAGGTGTGCTTGATTCCTTTTTACCATGAAGATGAAAAGCATCAAGGACACAATTATGCCCTGTCATAGCCAAGAAATTTTCAGCCATAGGAAAATTCCACAGCTTAACCTTTTGTGTGGAAGGGGTTCCATAAGAAGAACGAGGTAATAGCATCTGATTCACTTCTAAATGAATCATTCAATTATACCACCAGAATCAAGGAAAAAGAATGGACTAGGACTTGAGGATTGTCTTGGCCATTGGATGCACTCTAAAAGCATCTAAAATCAGTCACTTGAGAACAGTAAAAAAGAGAGAGAATTTTATTATAGCATTCTGAAGAGAGTGGCACCACTGCCTTTATATGAAGCTATGAAGAGCAAGTCCACACTCCGACTTCTGATTTAGATACAACATCCCCCCCAAATACAAAGAGGAGGAAGGGAATAAGGCCTGCTCCTCATGCCCTGTATTGAACTACATGCTTTTTAGTAGTGCTTTTTAATGTTTCAGATTTTCACAACAAACACACACACACAAAAGAAAAGGATAAGACTGAAAATCAATAAAATTGAATGAAATACTTGCCTGCAGGAAAGCACAAATCTTTCAAAGATAAAGGCCTAGATCTGGAGTCCACATACGAGCACAACATGTATTAAAGCAAACAAGTGCACTGCTACTGTATAAAGTGAAGAACTAGAATATAAAAAGGAAAAAAAAAAAAAAAGAGAGAGGAGAAAAACAACAACAAAAAACTACCTTCATGCTAATTTGAATATATAGCATAAAATCTTACATATTACTATCTAAGAGGGAGGGCAAAATGCAAGATCCTGAACCTGAAGACATACACCAAAAACACACTGGAAGCTTTGTGCAGATTTTGTGTCAAATACCCATCTTGTTTCAAAGATTTTAATGCTCTCAGATACGTAGAGCATGTGGGTGGCACATGGATAATCACCACGCTCCTGGCCTGGCAGCTAGGAAAGGGCAAACTCCGCCATGACTGACACATTTAGCCATGTCAGGAACACTAAACATCCATATGTTCCCCAGGAGGAAGAGGAACAAATGCAAAGACCAGATTCTGTCTGCAAATCCCACCTAATTCTTAAATTTAGTATTTCAGTTTAGCAATCTTTCCATCTACAATAATATTTCAATAGAGCAAATGTGTTAGTTATGATAATCTCATTCTACCATTTTAAGTCACATGTTATTTGTGTGGGTGGTTGTAAGTCTGCACACTTGTATGCAAACAAATGGAAGAAAAGCCTGAACACCTGCCAAACCAAAAAGGAAATAAACAGCAGGGAATTAAATGATTTTTTTTTTCTTTTCAGACTTCTAAGAAACAATTACAAAGAAGAAAGAGTAAAACCCAAAAGTACAAGAAAGTACTTAGCAGTAACTGAAGCTCCTTGGGACCTGGATCATGTTAAGAATCTGTTCAGGTGTATCCAACCCCAGTGTATTATTGAAATTCATAAATTTTTAAGGCCAGGCGGGATCATTAGTTATGATCATCTGTTTTCATCTACCACAGGCTATAAAGAAGCCCGAATAAAACCTAGTACCTAGTGAAACAGGAGAGGATCTTTTAGGACATTGTCAATTTTCACATGAAACCTTTAGTCTTATTCTCAAGGAAACTGTGCCAGCTGTATATCCTCCTATGCACATTTTGACTATATTCATCAAATGACTCATATGAGTAATTCTCTCCCATGTAGAGTACTTGAAGAGGAAGAGGAAGCTTAGATGGAATTTCAGCTGAGATCAGGGTCTCTTCACTGAGAGACCCTGAGGTAAATTTTATCCTGTGCCAATGCATATTCACATTAAAATCCCCAGGGAACTCAGCAAAAATGTTCTTTGGCCATTACAGAATTTTGTTCACATCCAAAGGCAAGATCAAAAAAAAAAAAAAAAAAAAAAAAAAAAAAAAAAAAAAACAAAGTTCAACAAAGAAAAAAAAAAAAGAAAAAAGAAAAAAAAAGTTCCACCTCATAGAATTGCAGAACCAGCAATTGAGACCACTGTGCAATGAGCAGCCCTGCTGAGCCTGTAGCAGAGTTCGGTGCTTCTATAGATAGGCCTGGTATTATCCTATCCACAGCCTTTTTCCCCTGCATGCTGTTTGTTGGCTCCCTGGTCTAGGTTCTTACTAAGTTTGAAATCATCAACTTCATTCACCAACCTCTTCTTTCATTAGCAGGAAAACAGAGAGGGAATTATCATACTACCTGTTGACTCTTCTGTGTTGCATGTATAAGTAATGAATGAGTTTGTTATAATAGCAAAACTCGGCAGTGAACTAACATCCAAAGACGTGGAAAATTGTATTTAGCTGGGATAAACAACAAATCTCAACAGTTTATTTCTTCATTTCAGTGCTGAACCCCTCCTCCTTGCCTGGCAATAGAGCTTTTTTGATCTCCATTAATGCAGAAAATAACCATAATGGACTAATCAAATGTATGATTCAGCAACAGAAATGAAAAAGCTCAGTTATACAGTAGAAACTCATAATATCTCTCATAATAAACTCATAATATCTTGACTGACAAAGTAGAAAAGAAGACTGAAGTTTTCTCATAAGCAAGGATAAAATCAAAGACATTCGTGTCTGCAGAGTCCTGTGTTTGTTCTGACCATACTGAGAAACAGTAATCAGTATTAGTCAGGCAATAGGATACAATAATCCCTCTGAGGAGCTGTGTAGCAATTGTTTCAGGAATTTGCATTTTACCTCAAAACCCCACTCAGGGGTCTACCTCATGCTGGCAGTAAGCACTCTGACTTTCTGTGCAAGAAAAGTATTTCATCAGGGAATAGCAACCCCTACATGAATGTTTTTTGTATACACATATAATAAGCCAAATTTCAGTCTCCTGTCTGAGAACAGATGTTATCCCACAGTGTCTAGAGAAGAGAGAGAGAAAGAGAGAGAGAGAGAGAGAGAGAGAAAGAGAAGAAGAAGAAGCAAAAAGTGACAAGAAGCCACAATAATTTTCCCTAATTTGAAACGTTGTTCTTTCACCTCTGCAAATAGCTCCATTTTTGTCAGCCTACTGTTATTACTCTGTGTTCTGCATGTATCGCACCAGGATTTTAAATACCCAGTACTGTACTTTTGAAATGTCTTGAATTGCATGAATATTTTCACTGAAAAGCATGCTTAAAAATTGAGCTACCACTAAGTTAACCTTTTGAAGCTCAGCATGGAAAGATTTCAAAAAAAAAAAAAAAAAAAAGAATTTATTTTGAAATTTAAAATAACAAATAAAAAATAGAACAAGAAATGATCAGAATCTTAGCCCCAAATTACACAAATAAATAAAAATCAAGACTATACACAGTTAAGAACTACTGAAACTGAGAACATAAAAATGCAAACTCTCACCCTCTCCTAAAGCTCCTAATATTAGAGCAAAGGTATGCTTAATAAAGAGAAATAGCAAGCAAGTAAAATACTCCTTCTCTTTCTCATAAGGGTGTGGTGAAAAATAATTCTTATGCAGAAAGTGCTTTAAGATCTTTGCATGAAAGGCATTACTTTGGTTAATAGCAAAGTATTATTATTAAGCGTTATTAAAATAAATTGGAAGCAGAGAACATCATAAATGTTTCCCTGTAGGTTAAATCTGAGAACTGGTCTCTGTTGCATTGTATCTCAGGTTTAACCTTTACAGCATCGCCATCATATGCATCTCATTTACACTGCAGAGATAAGACTCCCCTGGGCCACCAGCCTCCCAGCCATGGCCTAAACAGCTAGCTGACAGACAAACTGCTATTAAATTTTGTAATGTAATTTTAGAATCACCTTACAGAAGGTAACAAACAGAAGGAAACAAAAAATGATTTCATGTCATGATTTGTCTTTTTGTTAAAATGTGTTTTGTTGTAAGGATTCACAATTGTAAGTAAATAACTGCATGGAAATGCAAACCTCTTAAATTTGAAGGATATACCTTTACTGTAATCTGTAGCTGTTATCATGAACCTCAAATCTACCCTTAGAAAAACTCCGAGCCTTAGAAGATTTTGCTGAGAGGTGATGAAATGAAGGAGCAGACTTATCATGTTTCTCTCTGTTTCTTGCTATTGTTTTAATGCTTTTAACTGCGTCTGTTAAAATGCCAGCCCTGGAAATGGTTGTCCTGTGTGTAATCACAAAACAAACATATCACAAAACACCATCAATGTATACTTGCTAAACTTTCAGTAAGGTCCTCCAGCAGAGACCTGACAGGATTATACTGCTCTTGAATTTCCTAAGTCAAAAAAACAGGCTGCATAAGAACATTGGTGAATACATCAATCAGCACACTGATATCCAGCTGAATTACGGTCTCTCAGAAGTGAGGAATGTAAATACTAGGCAATAGTAAAAAAAGTCTGCTTAGAAAGGTATTAACTCGGATTGGAAATAGAAAAGAGAATTCAGCTGAGAAGATCCAAGACAAAAATGATAGAGTAGGCACTTCATCTATTAACTCTGACATTTTCTGGTTTTGATTAAGATGTCAAAAACGGAGAGGGAGATACTTAGTTTATAAAATTGTTATTGTTGACATATAAAAATTATAAAGATTTTTAAAGTATGTAAAATTGCCAATAAAACAAAATTCATTTTGTGTTGTTCTCATAAGGGTTATTTAAAAAGGTACCTTGGCATAGGAAAAACTGTGTATCCTCTTGTGAACACCTGTGAACTGTTGAGTTTAATTGGGCAACAGCTGGTGCTGATTGTGAGTTTTCTTGCTGTATCTCATTACTAGTTTCCCCTTTGCTCTTTCCTGATTCAGTGTTGCTGGTGTGTGCTGCTTAAAGGACCCTTGCAGAAATAGTTAAAGACAGCTAAAGAGTGGCTGAAAATGTTTCTGTGTACATCTGTGTACTAGTGAGCTTACTCAGAGTATAGCAGATGTGTGATGTACGTGGGTGGTGTTCAAGGGGGGATATCACACATTGGCTGGCAGTCCTCACGGTGTCTTTCATTCTCCATCTAGGCATCAAGTTTTTCTGCAGAGGTTAGGAGAAGCTGTGATTTAAAGCTATTTATGGTCTAAAAAGCTAAAAAAAAAAAAAAAAAAAAAAAAAAAAAAAAAAAAAGCTCCCATAAAAACCTTGTCATTTCACAGTAGAATATATTCCTTGCTTCCCACTTCAATAAAATTATAAAGAAGTAATCATGTATGTCCTACTGTATTACCTTGCTAAGCATTCTCAGGGCAAAGCTGCTGACCCTATTGAGCCAAATTACCATCTTTTGCAACATTTAGGAGAATTAGGAGTTCAGAGAGAAGACATTTTGAGTGCTGACCTTGCCAAAAGCAGAGGAGCTCCGAGTGCACAAAGTAGAAAAGTAAATGGCAGATGAAAAATGAGTTTTTCTGGAAAAGAGTAATGAAAGAAAGAGAAGGAAAAAGCCTTCTGCAGTGAAATTATCAGCTGAATGCCTATTGCAAAATAAGAGCATAATTCTGAGAATGTCTGAAATTGGTAACAGAAGAAGAGCTCTAAATATGCATTTCGAAGAACAGCTACTTACCATTGAATTGAGTGAAATAAGAACAAGACTGAGACTATGCACTTTTCAAAATGGAAATACCCACCTATTTACCTGATACATAAATTCATCCACAGAGAAGAAATGGGATTAAAATTAATGATCATGCCAAAATTAGGCTCTTCATCTAGTGCTGTTAAAAAAAAAAAAAAAAAAAAAAAAAAGCACCCAAACCTCAGATACAGTGCTCTGAAATTGCTATGAAATTGCTATTAAGTGAGCACTCACTTTAGTGTGGGCAGATGGTAAGTTTAGATATAGGTCATTGTAGCTGACTTTAATACTACTGATATTCTATTGATATTTATCAATGTACTTTTAGAAAACTTTCAATTTGTGTAACACTACCATATATTATGAACATAGTACATTGATATTTTCACCATCCAATATACATTAATCTACAATATCATGGCCAGATGAAATTATTAAATATTTTCTTTCTCTAACACTGTTTTGATTTCTGATGCCTTTATCATTAAGGTCCTTTTAATTTTTTTCTCTTTATTAAGAACAGGAAAAAGAAAAACAGGCAACAAAGAAGATAGTAATGCTGTGTACAGCAAGCGAAAATAGGTTTTAATAACATAAATACCATTTTGAGGTATACTTTCTACTTTATCAATAACTGAAGTGACATGATTTAATCCTTTTACACTAAGCCAATGAAATATCTCCCTAGGTGATATATGACAGACATATATTTGGAACTATTTTATTTTTGCATAGGGATGGAAGTATTAAATATATAAATATGCTCAGAAAAACTTATACCTGTGAGAGTACAAGATAATTATGAATATTTATAATCCTGAATTGCGAAGTGTTGTAGTTGTATTAATTTGCATTACCATTGATAGAGTTGGGCTTTAGATTTACCTATTAGTGTTCTTATAAATCTCATTAATAGAGGTCCCCTTAGCAATGTGCTTTTACTAATTCTGCAGCTGTAGCAATAGAAAGCATTAAGGTGTCCTGAGACAATTTTCAGCTAGAGTAGTATCTAGCTACATATAACTAATTGTTATAACCTGCATATAACAATATACATTTATTGCAGCATAGTGTTTTATGTCTTTATCTTTATTAATGCAGTATTAGCATTGTTATTACCCTCAGAAGAGAATTTCAGTATATACCGAATGCCTAAATAACGAAGAAAGAATTTATTTACTAGACTTTGTTAAGGTACAAACACTTTTGTAGTGGCATAACAGAAGAAATGTATTCTGACTTAAAGATTACAATCTTTGTGCTGAATTAGATGAACATTAACATCAAGCTGGCTGTCAGTACTGTGTTTCTGTTAACTCCAAAATCTGCAGCTAATTTAGACTATACTATTTTGTTACTAGGATTTAGTTTGTCTGTTGGGCTACTGGAGCTTCCACCTCAGCACGAGGTGGCAGCTAGGTTCTGTGTTTGGAAAGAAAACATCACCGATCACCTCCTCACTTATTAGGTGGCTGTTCCCAAAAGAACCTCTGCACATGTCACCCTATCTCTGTCAGATACACCCATTCTCCTGAGTCAGATGCAATGATATACCCACAACAACATCTCCCTGCTCTGCTAAGCAACTTCCTCACAAGAGGAAATAAGACAAGTCAGTTCACAAGGTATTGAAAAGTTCTGGTTAAGATGAAGAGAGAACACAACATTCACTAAGACTCAGAAATCACCACTTTTTAAGCTTTTTAAGCTCCAGGTAAACAATTGTGGAACTGCAGCTTTTTTGTTGTTGTTGTTGTTTGTTTTTTTTTTGTTGTTTTGTTTGTTTGTTTGTTTAAAAAAAAAAAAAAAAAAAAAGCTAACAAAAAAACTAGATATACTTCCTGAAGTTCACCACAGTAAAATTCACATATCTTTCCTAAGCTTGGTTGAAAATAATAGACATGCCTCTAAGCAGCTTACAGCATTATTAAATAAAATCAGGTTATGGCCAGATACCTCAGTTTCATCATACATTTACCTGCAGCTTACGGTTGCAATTTATATCAGAACCAATGCCATATTTCCAAAGGCTATAGATTTTTACATCAAAGGCTTGATTCTTGGCAGAAACAAGTAGCCATTTAGAGGAATAATGCTACAAATGCAGAAATACTAGTTAGTTATGTTCAGAGAAAGAAAATGACAGTAACACCTGCCAGAAGCTTGACAAACAACTTGCACTTCCAAGACTGATCATACCACTCTTAGACACTCAGAAAATATTTCAGAGGTTTTCTTTAGGGGCTGATGAGCCATTATGAAATTCATCAACAGATTTTAATGTGAGATTAATGTAAAACATACGCGTTAGTGACAACTTCCTGGATCCATTATAATCAAAGAGCAAATAAGGAAATGACTGCAGAAAAGGAAGCAAAGAAACTAATAACTGTATGCTCTGGGTAACCTTTAACCTATAACTAGTATTCTGTATTCAAGTACATCAGTCAAGATCTAAGTGTCCTATCTCATATTTGTGAAATAAAGGGAACCTGCATGATGTGTCTAAAGTGAAATCTGGCCCAATTAATTTTAGGTACATATTTATGCCAGAAAGAATCTATGTTCAGAAAGAATCTAATTTTGTCTCCATGATGGGATAGAACAATTTAAAATTTCTGCCATCATCTTGTAACCATCTTCTTGCCTTGGGGAATCTCCACCCCCAAGATAAGCAGAGACTCTTTGTGTATAATCCAGGTGAACAGTATTCACAGAAGTCTGAAAGCTGAGTCATCTCTTCCTGAGATGAGGAAATGCCACAAAAAAAGACAATCACTGAGCAAGCAAAGATAAAGACATGAAGAAGGAATCATTCACATGCACACTCTCTAACAAGCAGAAAGATACGTGTAAGTAATTCAGGAACCTGTTGGACCGGATGGAAGGACACTCATGTTTTTCAATATGTCAGCAGACATCTGCAAAGGCAAGGAAGAGGGTCTATCAGAGACATACACTGAGGTCATCATTCTGGGCAAGTTGTATGATATCATGCCTGAAACCATCAGTCCTGCTCTTCACCAGGGTTAATTACCATTAATACAACATTGCACTGATGGGGACAACACTGTTTCCAGAAGTAGTATGAGTTTAGTCATCTTATCTCAGGTGCCACTGGACCAGGCTGCACTGTGAAGTCCAGGTATGTCCCAAGACTCTGCAGACACTTTGTACCAGGTCCAGTGGATGTTAAGACAGGTATGCTCAGTAGCTCGACAAATTTCTGCTTGAGAGATGAGTGCTGAAAGATATCTCTAAGTCAACAACCAAAGCCAATGTTTTGGAATAATTATGAAAGGACTACAATGAGACAAGATGAAAAGGTCACCAGCACTCAGGAATTCATCTCACAGGTTACTGTGCCTGTGCCACTGTTATTGTGGCAGTAAAACTGAAAAGTGTCAGCAACACAAAAAATGATAAGGTATCCAACAATAAAAGGTGTCCTCAGACTCCATTGGTAAAGCTATAAATTGTAATTTCTCAAGCAGCTAATCTGTTATTATCAACTACTCTTCCAATTACCTTGGCAATTAGGGTGTTTAATGTTCAAACTGAAAATAAGAGAAAAATCAGTATGACTGTATACACAGATTCCTATTTAGATTCTTATACCATTGTCCATGCTACTGTTTAAGCACCTCAAAACAAATTATCAACAAATTTATAGTAGGCCACAGTAGATATGTCTCTTCCCACTTCTCACAGGAAGCTGGGGACAAATCAGAATATTTTCTTTTCTCTCCATTGCTATTCCATCTCTTTTCTTTTTCCTTTTGCCTTTTTCTCTTTGTCCTGGGCTTTGGATAAGTGAAGTTGAAAAAGTGAGCTTTAGACTTTTTTTCTTAAGGCAGTGAGATTTGTGGTCATTCTTATTTCCTCCAATAATGAGATCCAAACCACTTGCCTTAGTGCCAAGAAAGCCCTGTCTCCAGCTCCTATAACCTTCACCCTTGAGGCTGACAAGCTCATAGTTTCTGAGGGACCATGGTTGTCAAAGGAGATCATCAATACAAAGGGAGAGGTCCTCTCAGGGAAATCTTGAGCCATGTTCTGTGGTCTCAAAGATTAATAATGAGACCTTGAGCTTTATCCAACGTATTTATAATTTCATAATAAATTTATTAGATATATTAATTCATAAATTTTGTAGCTTCTTTCAGATAAAATCTGAAAATGGGCATACAGAATTGAGAAAGAAGAAAAAATGTAGTGACTGCTACTGCTTACACTTAACTCATTAGAGCATTATTATTTAGTTTCTATTTTTTATCTCAGTCCAGGCTGTACTTGTCCACCATCAGTTAGCTAATTAATGTTTTCTCTATGGACAAAGTGGGAAAAAATGGGTGTGAACATTTTTTTTCCTCTTTTTACATTTGTGGGAACTGACAGACAAGTCCTGACAAACAGGATTTATATATTACCTTTTTCCAACTGTTTGTCCTGCCACTCTGCCAGAGTTACCAGAAGCAAACATGAGCCAGATTCTCAGCACCTGTGGCTTACATCTCAGCCTATCCGCTTAAACTGAACTTGAAAGTGGTTTAAATTAGTACACCAGACTGTGAGGAGTGTCAGCAAAGAAGCTCAGCACAGACTTAGTCCTGCTGCCTCTCTTACAGGGCAGTAATACCAGCAGACAGAAGTGACTACATGACCCACCAGGACTTATCTGTCAACTCTCTGAGTCACACAGTGAAGCAAAATCAAGCCATAGTATATAAAAACAGGATTCTTCACATGCTCACATGCATGGTAAAACAAAAACAAACACAAAAATAAAACAAAACAAAACAAAACAAAACAAAACAAAACAAAAAAAAAAAAAAAACACTTTTAGGTTAAAAATACCTGATCATTTCTACACAGATAGGCTCTCTCTTAAAGACAGGAGTTTTCGTGTTTTCGTGGGCCAACCAGATATAACTCCCTAGCCTCTAGCAACTGCAATAATTTCATTCCTTAAAATGTTATCAGTATTTGTCTTAAATATGGATATCTTGACTATTAGAGCTCACTTGATCATATACAGCCCAAAATCTGAGCTTTCAGCTGCTTATACAAAGCAGGCTTCTGGACTGACATTTATATTTGCATACTTTGGTGGACGTCTTCAATTTCTACCTCCTGTTTCATTGTGCCCACTCTAATAAATACACAACTGGTATAGATTGTATTTCATAACACTGACTGATGGTTTTAGCTCTATTTGTGGTAAATCTCACAGGTCTGGTCACTAAAGTGACATTGTTCAACATTTACTGCAATATTTCATAATCCTCCTGACTGAAATGGAGATTAAAATCTGTTGTATCACTTCATTGTAAAACAGAAGAGCTAATACCATTTGGTGAAATGTAATTCCAATTTATGCAAATATTAGTTATTTTATCGCTTTACTATTTGTGTTTATTTCTTCCTGCTGTTTGGCCTACAATAGAATAGTTTGGCTACATTTCCACAAGCTGTTCTTATACTTCAATTCCTCACATGTTATTTCAAACTAATAGATCAACTCATTTAAAAAAAAAAAAAAAAAAAAAAAAAAATCCTTCCTTCCTTTCAATTTCGTTTGAAAATACGGCTTTTCTAATCCACTGTGGAAATCCATTGCCTTCACTGACAGCTGAATACAGCCCAGCAGTGGGGAGATAACAAGGAACAGCACCCTGGATGCAAGGCTGTTTAAGGTGTAGGATCATTGACTTGCCTTACTCCCAGCCTGATGAATTGTGTTTACATGGCAGGGTTTGGTAGCAAGGGGACTGCAGGGGTGTGTGGCCTCTGGGCCAAAGCCATGCCAATGAGCAACACTTGTTGGGCCTTTGGGAAAGCAGACTGAAGAAAAGGAAAAAACTGCTGTGTAACAGCAACTGGGACAGAGGAGTAAGAAAATGAGAGAGAACCAGCCCTGCACACACCAATGTCAGCAGGAGGGCAGGAGGTGCTGCAGGCAGGCAGCAGCAGTTCCCCTGCAGGCTGCACATGGAGAGGCCCCTGGTGGAGCAGGCTGTCCACCTGCAGCCCGTGGGTCCCACATGGAGCAGATCTCCACGCTGCAGCCCCCCCATGGGTGGAGGAGCCCCCGGTGGAGCAGGTGGATGTGGCCTGCAGGAGGCTGCGGCCCATGGAGAGCCCCCGCAGGAGCAGACCCCGGGCTTGAGCTGCAGCCCGTGGAGAGGAGCCCACGCAGGAGCTGATGAGCAATCTCTCTGTCCTTATCTCAGCCCTTGAGCCCTTTCCATCGTATTTTTTCCCCCTTTTCTTCTGAGGAGGGGGAGTGAGAGAGCAGTTGTGGTAGAGTTGAGCTGCCCAGCAGGGTAAAACCACCACACCTGACAGCAGAAAGCTCTCCAGGATCATTCTGGAAATTTGTCAGACACAGTGGTTTTTGCTGACTTGCTTGCTGGTACCAGCTCCCTCATGATTTCTTTAATTTGGTCTCTTCCTGTTCCTTTCTGTGGTGCTGTCGGCACTGATGTTTCTTGGCTATTTGTTAGCTTTGATGTTTTAAGGCATGCAAAACCAACATGTCAGCAATGCCAAAAAATAATGATAATAAATTCCATCTGATTATAATTCAACAAGAGCTTGCACCAGCTTGACTGTCCTCTACCTTAAGGCTACCTGACAATACCGTAAGGCCAAATTCAGAACTAGTGTGTAGAGTTAACTGTAGTTCAAAGTCTTTGAGGCTGGGCTGATTAACCTCCCTGGAATTTCAGGGCGGTCTCCTGCCCTACAGTCCAAGCAGAGATGAGCTTGGGTGGAACAGGTGACTGTATTCCCACTCCACTCCTTCCGTCGCCCTCCAGGGCTGTGAGTGGGAGGGGCAGAGAAAGCAGATGAGACTAGCGCATGGCGCAGAGCTGGAAGTGCAGTAGAGCACACCATATCAGCTTTATCAGCCTGATTATATCTGGCCTTGTGAATACTCATAGTGCCATATTATTCTTCCCCTAAGGCTTTTCTGCACTGGAAGACACCAAGAACTGGAACCCACAACCTAGATGGATTCTGGGACTGAACTGTGGATTTCTTTCCCTTCCCATTAAAGCTGTGCAGGCATCTATTTATATAGGTTGTTTCTGATTGTACTCAGCCCCCCTTCACACACACCTTTTTTTTTTTTTTTTTTCAAAATCATCAAGATTAAATTCTTATTACCTTTACTACTTCCCAAAGTCACTTATTATAAAATCACATACATATAACCCTTAAACTTTATAGTATCTGTCCTCCAGCTATTCTGGTATGGATTGACAACCATGCTGCTTACATCCAGTACACCCCACAGAAACATCCAATGGATTCAGCAGAGCTTTTAATGAAAGGGAAAGGGAAGACTGCCTGCCAGTTTCATGCAGATCAATATGACAGTGTAGGAAGCATTAATGGAAAATGGACAGATTAGTATAACATTTGATAAGAATGAAGCAGATTTAGTTTACAAAAATAAAAAAGAGCATATGGATAGATTTTATACTTCCACATTAATAGCAAGAAATATTGATGTGGAAACTTCTCAGAGCAACTACATACAAAACAAGGTAAAAATTAGAAGAACATTTTGGAAAGTAGGCATTTGCCAAACTTTTCCGGAGGCATAAGACCTTTCCCTAATAAATACTTCATAATAACTATTTTGAGGAAACATTCAGTATTATCAGGGATGATGCAGCATTCCTCTTTCAGAAAGGTTTGTTTTGTGTCTTTTAAACAAGATGCAAATTTTGACAAGCAGCCAATGAAGCAATAAGAGATATTAAAAGATATGGAAGCTTTCCCTGATTCAAAAGTCATTACAGGATAATTTGAAGCAGATTGGATAGGGTATGTTTCCTGCTTCTCTCCTCTGAAGAATCCTATTGTTTACCTCTGAGAGAAAGTGCACAGAAACTAGGAAGGTTTCTCAATAGAAGATGTGATAATTACAAAACAAAGAGTTTCTGGCACAGAAGCTTTTTTTTTCTGGAGGAAATAAAAAATAATAAAATAAAATAAAATAAAATAAAATAAAATAAAATAAAATAAAATAAAATAAAATAAAATAAAATAAAATAAAATAAAATAAAATAAAATAAAATAAAATAAAATAAAATAAAATATTGTGCTTTATCCTCAAAATAAATCAACAACAAGTCAGGTGTAGAATTCTATCTTCTTCCTTGTTTAACCAGCAACAAAAGCAAGATTTGTCCATGAATATATGAATCACAGAATCATTATATGGCTGAATTTAGAAGAGACCTCTCGAAGTCATCTGTTCCAACTCCCTGCTCAAGCAGGGTCATCTAAAACAGGTTGTTCAGGGCCACATCCAGAGGGCTACTGGAGATTTCCAAGGAAGAAGAGACCACAAGCTCCATGGGCAACCTGTGCCACTACTTAGTCATCTGCACAGTACAGAAGGTACTTCCTGGTGTTCAGATGGTGCCTACTGTGTTCCAGTGTGTGCCCATTACCTCTTGTCCTGTCCTCCGACACCACTGAAAGGAGCCTGGCTTTGTCTTATTTGCACTCTCTCTTCAGGTATTTCTGTACACTGATGAAATCCCCCATGAGACTTCTGCAGGCTGAACAGTCCTAGCTTGCAGCCTTTTCTTGTAGGAGAGATGCTCCAGTTCCTTCATCATTTTGCTGAAAATGGATTCTTTGTAATATGTCCACATCTGTTGCTCATGAATCTAAAAGTGAGTGACTTCAGAATGTCTCCCTGCAAGCTGAATCCAGAGATGGTTAGGGGCATGCACAGGAAAACAAGAGTATGCATTTATATGTAGCTAACACATATGCTTATGCTAACTTAATCTAGATGAGGTTTAACCATCCCCACTGTAACAACTACCACTATGGGTTTCCTCTTTTGCTGGCTATGTAGTATGCGCACTCCATAGCTGTTAAGACTGAGAAGCCCGGAGCCTTTCCCCTCTGAGCTGTGGAGTGCTTTTCTGCAGGATGAGTTGATGGAAGTAAACTCTATTTACCTATTTCATCTCAGTCATCACTGCAAATTGTTCAAGTTCCAAAGCTATAGTACAGCTAGTATAAGCAGGACTTGTCAATTTCTCCAGCTGTGGGCCAAGGGAGTCTCTGAGAGGCTGCTAGGAGATGGTATATAGGACAGAGTACAACAGAGGACAAAAAGTAATCAGTTTGGAAATAATAGGAAATAATACATCTTGTAGCAGCTTCCAAAAATAGCAAACCATCACAGAAATGGGATTTTGTTCCAGTAATTGTTTAAGATAGGTGTTTGCTTATAGCCCTTTCAGGCTGTATAGGTCTTCATACCAGACATAAACACAGAGAAAAGTGCTGTCATAATATCTTTCTGTCAAAGTACCTATTACACCTAGATAAGTTAGTTTAGTAGGATGTAGTTCCCGTCAAAACAAAAAATGCAGTGCAGTCTTGATCATGAGAGAGAGGCTGGCTATATCACCTGGCTATAGAGCCAAGAGAAAGATGACACCAGATGCTTCAGACAAGTCTCTCATGCAATACAGCTGGCTTCAGACCAAAAATAATACCAAATGTTTGTTCAAGAATAGTACATCAGCAACAGAAACAAGAAGCACATCAGAAGGGAAGTGTCTTGGAAAAACTGATATGGGAAACCTCATCCAGAGGCTGAGGAAAAGCCAGGGTGAGGGTTCAGAGTAGGATTGAAGAAGTGTCTGCCAAACAGTGTGCAAAAGCATACACAGAGAAAGGCTCTCGGCACCAGTGGTGAGGTCAGGCTGGGCACAGAGGCCAGCTACCTTGCGAACTAAGGAGCATTGTGAACACAGAGTTCCCACACCTAGTGCTGCCCATAAGAAAAATAAATAAATAAATACATACATACATAAAATAAAATAAAATAAAATAAAAGCTTTCATTTCAGAAGTCTCATGGTACTGAATTGCAACAGACTCTCACTTGAAGGAAAGTGTGTAGGCAAGCATTGATCCTCCCTCTTCCACTGGCACCCCTTCACGTGTCAACCCTTCAAGTATGCAGAAGTGACTCTACTTTTTCCTGCTCTCCTCCCTAAATTGTGTACAGAGTACAACCATCAGCAGCCATAGTTTATGGAAACTTTAATTCTGTGTTGTGGTTTAACCTGATAAGCAGCTAAGCACCGTACAGCCCTAGCAGCAGAACGGGAGAGAGAATGAGAAAAAAAAAAAAAAAGAAAAAAAAAAAAAAAAAAGAAAAAATGTAAAAAGTCATGGGTTGAGACAAAGACAGGAAGGGATAATAATAACAATAATAATAATTAATAATGAAAGAGTACACAAAGCAAGTAATGCACAATAAAGTTGTTCACCACCCACTGACCAGTGCCCAACCAGATGCTGAGGAGCAGCCAACTCCCCCCATTTTCAGCAAAACACCAACATCTCTGGCCAATCTGTGCCAGCTGCCCTGGCTGTGTTCCCTCACAGCTCCTGGTGCACCCCCAACCTCCTTGCTGGTGGGGCAGCACCAGAAGCTGGAAAGTCCTTGGTTCTGTGTGAGCACTGCTCTGTAGCAACTGAAACATCCATGTATTATCAGCATTGCTTTCATCAAAAATCCAAAACACGTCACTATACCAGCTACTAGGAGGAAAGTTAACTCTATCCCAGCTGAAACCAGGATACTTCCTTTAAAAGGACTGTGAATCTACGGAATATTGGAACTGTGACAGAAGTGTTATGCTTAGAGGAATGTTAAGTTGAAATAGTTACATGGTTCAACCAAGCTGATGCAGAAAAGGAGGAAAAGATAGCGGTGATAAGGGGGAGGGCAGGGTAGGCAGGAAAGGATTAAATGCACGTATAGATGTTTTTACTAGTGGCACAACTGTGGAACTCACAATGACAAGCCAGTTCCCATCTTCCCCATACCACAGAAGAATGGGCCCTTTTCCAGTATAGACAACTCAAGTGGTAGCGTCAGATGGGAGGAACACAAAATGAAGTAGTAGAGCTACAGAAAGCGTATTAAGCAGCCATCACAGCATGCCTGGTGCCCTCTTCAAAGCTTCTAAACACTGCTGTTCTTGAAAAGTAAGCAGCAGGACACCCTGCATATCCAGCTTCACAACGAGAAAATGTCAGCACAATTCCTTCCCCCTGCTTAAATTGTATGTTGTTGCAAGTGTAGAACAGGTTGGAGTGACTGAGCCTATAGGCAGAAGAAAATAAAAATAGCACACAAAACAACTGCTAGTTAAATCTTTCCAATCTATCCTGAAAGAGGGGAGGGGGATTGTGGGGGATGTGGCTATTAAAATGAGCTTTGTGATCAAAGGACACAGGAGAACTGTTTTGAAGGAAATTTAATTTTGCAAGTTGCTGTCTTGTAGCAATAATCAAAATGACAGCACTGCTGAGAGTTACTCATTTCCTGCAGACTACCTAATTTGTGATTGTGGTAGCAATACGTTTCTAGAACCGCAGTAAAGCATTAGCTAGGGTTTTTTCCCTTAATTTTGTCAAAGCAGAGAAGTAGGGATTCCGCCCCCACCTCCTTTTCTATTTCTAAACATGCATCTTCATTCAGCAACCAAAATTGGACCCCTCTGCCCTATGCAATTACATTTCCATGACTCAAGCTGGGTGTTTGTGTTTTATCCTGTTGATTAATAGCATTCACATTTAAATGGTCACAACCAGCCTTTGAAGTCATTAACACCCCATTAAGATGAATGGGGTAACTTCACACCTTTTGTTTCAGTCTCCTGACTGTGGAACCAACAAAACCGCAGAATATTGATTTACAGAGTAAAGACTGCCTTCACGGATATTGAAGGAAAAATATGGAGGTTTAAATACAGGAGAATGCTTCAATATCTGCTGAATAACTCTGGATAATCCACATCCTGAATTTTCAACACCTGGAGAGTCGTTGCCACCTTAGTAGTAAGGTAATGACATTTAAACCACTAATCAGTCTAGCACAGTTTGCACCATAATGCAGATAATTGTCAGCGTGAAGCTTCCATTTAACATCTTCTTAGAGAAAATAAATAAGTATTTGCAGCATCTAACTTCTCGGTCGAGAAAACATCTCCCCGGGTTTAAATATCTGCTGACTCTGTTATTTATTCTCATACATAAAACAATAATGTAATCCCTATTGTGTCTCTCTCTTCAAAATGCAGCACTGATAGCACTAAAATCTAGTTAGAATTAAGTCGGGGGTGGGAGGTGGTGTCTGTTCTGCACAATGAGTAATTGTAAATAAAACCATATTGTGTCTACTGTAATGTGCTTTGTCCTAGCTCAGCTACTTTAGTCTTGCTCAGCAGAAATGTAATTTACATGGGCTTCTGGGACAATCTTTCTACACTAGGTTCATTTTGGATTTTCTCAAGTAACAAAGAAGCTATGAACTAGACAAAAAAAGTCAATATTCTACCCCAGCAAGCTGTGGAAGCCCTTGCCATGACCACATTTATACCAGATGGCATTAAAAGGAGAAAGGGAAGGGAAGGGAAGGGAAGGGAAGGGAAGGGAAGGGAAGGGAAGGGAAGGGAAGGGAAGGGAAGGGAAGGGAAGGGAAGGGAAGGGAAGGGAAGGGAAGGGAAGGGAAGGGAAGGGAAGGGAAGGGAAGGGAAGGGAAGGGAAGGGAAGGGAAGGGAAGGGAAGGGAAGGGAAGGGAAGGGAAGGGAAAGGAAGGGAAGGGAAGGGAAGGGAAGGGGACTAGAGATTTGTTGGTCACACTTCCCACTATTTGTGTAGGTTCTCAAAGACAGTATTGTACCGGATTCACACTGTCCCGTGCAGCACAAGCCATCCCTAAAAAGACTCTGCTCCAGCAATCCACAAATTGGAAGTTCCTTTTCTGCAGCTGCCAGCAGAGCTCTAAAACAGGGACAGACGATCTATGAAGGGCAGTATGCCAGACTGTATTTTTCTTCTCCAAATTAGACAACATGACAATTAAATCCAAGGGAGATCCAGGGGACTTTGCTGCTCAGGAGGCTACAGCTCTCCCTGTGTGCTGGGGCTTCCAGGCCTGGAACCATAGTATACCATTCAAATTCTGGCTTTGAGCCATCCTTGGCACATGGCTATCCTCATATAGAAAATTCTCTTTGGTTTTGTTGATTTTTGTTGGGTTTTGATTGTTTGTTTGTTTTTAATATCAGAAAACTAAATTTCATGCATTTATAAAATACACTTTTTCCTTTACACTATGAGGCAGGTACCCTCCAGGCTTGTGTGAAGCAACCAGATGGTTTAAAAAAGATCACAGAGATCAACGATTTTCCTGTGCATTACTCCAGATTGGAGTTGTAGTGATTTGGGACTGTTGCTACAGGAAGGAACTGTTCAGATTGAGTCATTGCAATAGATTAATACAGCATTTAATTAATGTGCTTAACACTGCTGAGGGACTGTTAGGCTCTGCTATTGCTATTCTAGGGAGACCCAAGGAACAGCAGAGAGGCGATGACTTGCCCAGGGCACCCAGCAAGTCAGTGGTGAAACAGTAATCAGGACTTGGAAATTCCTGTCTCCCTGCTGTCAAGACTAAAGTGCCTAACAAAAAGTGCTCTGCACAGGTTTGATTTTATAACATTGTTTCTTGCTCTTGATCACTAGTGTTGAGGTTTGCTGTCTGCCACAGTACAGAAAACCTGAATTGGCCTTGTCATTGAGCATCTAAAATTCAGTGGACAAGCTGATTGAAAGAAATCATAATTTTGCTTTTAATAAGAATCTGTTACACAATACCATCAGCAGAAGGGATGTTCTGATTTCCTTAGCAGTGATAGGTAACTTTGCTTAAGAGTACTATCTGACCTTCATACTAGCAGTTAATCCACTTGGGGTCTGTATTATTCCCTAGTAAAATAGGAGATTCCTCTTATTATACCTTGAATACCTCCACCATATTTTGCTGCAAATCAGTAAATAAACCTTCATTACTGACTGTTGCTTTAAAACTGTTGTCATGAAAAATATTTCAGTAATCTTCTGAAAATGTCAGTTAGAGAAAGCAATTTGGTTAACTGTAGTTGGCTTTAAGTTTCCTTCTCTGAGATTTAGTGCTTTCTGTCTGGAATTATCTTTGAGTGAGTCAGATTTTTTTTGTTTTGTTTTGTTTTGTTTGTTTGCTTGCTATCAGTCACACAGAAATCCCATTGTAAGTGGATTTCAGGAGAGCGAAGATCTAAATGTGATTACATACCCCTCATGTTACATTTAAATAGTAACAATGTAAAAACAAACGTTATTTCCTGTCCAATTCAAAACATTCTTCCTACATTAAACATGAAGAGAATCAATATTTCATAGCAGTCTGTAGAAAACACAGAATGTCTACAAGCTTTGTGAAGTATGGTTACATACAAGCTAGAGTTTTGACATTATTCGGATACAGAAATCTAGAACAATTCATCTGGTTTATAAAACCCAAAGGAATGCTCTAGGTGTTTCACCACATGCTAGGAGAGATGATGGGAGAAAACTGGCAGAAGTTATCTCTTCCCACCCAGTTTAACTGATTGAGACAGGGCAATTTTGTTGGAAGAGTCTGCTGGCAATCAATATGTCTCAGCTTGCTCCTATATGCCTTGCTGAGAGAAAGCTGTTGGAAGAGAATCAAGACATGAAACTTTTTCTACTCTAGTTTAAAGCTTATGAAAGCAAATGATCTCCAGGGCACTAATCCTTTCACCTTGGTAAACATGCAACGAATCTAAATGAAAGAAAAACAAGACTCCTCCCTCCTCCTCTTTCTGCAGCAGCACTGAGTATTTCAGCCTGCACAGTGGTTTCTGCCTTGCTTGTGCGCTACAGCCATTCTGTAAAACTTGAATTTAAATAAATAAATAAATAAAAATTCAAAGGGAACAAAGAAAAGGAGAATATGTTCTCTGCCTATTTCTCAACATGTGTTTTCAAGCAAAAAGCCGGTACCTTGCCCTACACAGAACAACTACAGATTTGACAAGGGTGAATCAGTGCTGGCAGCCTCTTTGGTACTGCTAATGACAGGCACCCATTCTCCTGATCTGCCCATCTTTCTTGGCACCAACTCTGGAAATAAAACAGCCTAACTTTGAAAAACAAACCATTAGAGATTGTTACTTGTTCTTAAAGAGATATTTAACGGTGTTTACTTATTGACCAAATATTTTTGTACATGGTAAAAATAAACCTGGTTTAATGAGCTTGGAAGGCAATACTTGAGGCATTCGCTTATTTACTTAATCATATTATAATGGATTGCCAGTAATTTCATCTGACATCTCAGATAAAAGTATACCCTTCTGGAAATATAGTATCAGGTCAAAGAAGAAGACTTTCTCTTTGTTCCCTTCAGCAACAAACAGCGTCCTTAAAAATAGCATTTTGTGTATATTTTCTTAAGATTAAAGTGAAGCAAAAGAGCAGAGGCTTTTACACAAACTCCAGTCAAGTACATTATACTTGGACTGCAATCAATGACAGTAGACCTTTCTTCACTGAAGGTGGATCAGTGAGTGAACCATCCCTGGCTGTTCAAGAAATACTTCAAAATAAGTATTTTAAGTCTACTCTGCCTTGCCTATTCCTAAATCACATTGATTTCTTAGGGAAGACAATTTAGTGTCAGGTGTTTGCTGGCTAAATTGTGTAGATCAAGAAGACTAGATACTGTGGCCTAAATCACGATGGACTGACTGTGATTGGAAGAAGCTGAAGATTAGGCCCGACAACTCAACACCATGTCAGGGGGAGATAATATGGAAAGAGTGTGACAGAGCAGCTTGAAAGAAAAAACAAGTCATTGTCCAACATTTTACACAGTAACCGATGTATTGTGTTTTTCTTCTTGGTATTGGTTACTGAAGTATTGGTTTTGCTTACTGGTTATTGGTATGGGCTGTCATGTCCTCAAATAAATTCCTCCTTTCTGTAGCATTTCCCTTAAAGAAATACTACATATCACTTAGGAGGAGAGAGATGTTCAAAGCTGCCAGAACTTCATTTATGTGGGTCATACTAAACAATGTAGGTGGTTACGTTGATGCAGCACGCCAAATTTAGTCAAGTCTACTCAATGTGTAGTAAAAGGTACTACTGTGCACTAGACATATCCCATGAAAAGCTTTATTCCTAATGTCCTGCTGACAGGGAGCCAGTGAAGGACCCGTAAGAGTTTTTGTATGTCTGTCATGAGGCTTTGGTTAAAAGCATTTCTAGAAGCTCTCTCCATGTTTCCCTTGCACCAGGCAATCCAGTACAAGGATTTGAATATCCCCCTGCCATGGAACTATAGCATATAATGCAAAGAATGTAGAATAAATGTGTGAAAACAGGGTAACCCATACATAAAGTAATTGGCTGGGGGAATTCCTCAGTCCTTACATTCTCCACCTGTCACCTAGGCTGCAGTTAGATTTTTTTGCTTCATAATTCTCTCTCAGTGCCATTTCCATGACTGGTAATTTTCTGCAGAGTTTCAGTCAAAAAAACATAGCCTGCCAAAGCTAGAAATGCATATGCGTTTCCCCTTTAGATATTTAAAGAGTGAAAATCAGCTAGTGCAGAAAGTCAGTATAATGTCCTCTGTCTTATCTGTATTCCATAACATGTAGTAAAGGCTAGGAACAGGAAAGAAGTTCTGCATTCCTTTTCACTGCATACTTGGGTAGCTGGCACAGGTCAGTGTTCAGTAAATAAAGCATATACACCATGCATGATGGAGGTGAGCCCTCCATCGTTAGGACTCTGCCCACAAGCACTTTTGCAGAAGCCCAGTGGGTAAGGCCCACAACACAAGGCCAACTTCCATAGCCTATTCTGCATTTCTTCTTCTGTGAGCCCTAATACAGCACAGCCACACATACCCTGTTGTTTCTTCACCTACATGAAAAACAAACTATGGCAAAGAAGACTATTTTGTGGGCAAAACTATTTAAAAAAATGCCACTGGTAGTTTTTATACTAGTCACCCTATTTCAATGTGTATTTGAAAATATTTCCCTTATTATGTAAGGGCAAGAAACCACAGCAAAGCTATTCAGCATTTGCTTGTAAACCATACATACACACAAAGAGCCTGAGACTCCCTCCTTGCAGCCTTAAATCTTGGAATTGTGTTTAAAGTAATCTGCATGCTGTAATATCAAAACATGCTTGGACTAGCTAAGAGAGGCAGTTAGGTGTTTCCTCACTTTGTTGCTTCATCAAGCACTTTACACAGGAATTTAGCATTCATTTACTTTTGGGTTTTTTTTGTTTGTCTTTTTTTTTCTACAGAATGAAAGTACTGAATGCTCTCACTTAGACAAAACTGACTAATTCCAGAAACCATTCCTGAGAGTTATCCTATTACGTGTTTGTTAGAAAAATTGCAAAGAATCAGTTTTGGAACACATATATTTGTCTATAGCTCATTGATAGTAATATTTACTGTGATATTAGTATTATAGCAATATTAACATTATGGTAGACAGACAGGACTCCACCCATGATCTTACTTCAAGGCATGTTATTAACACATAATTCTTTCAGCTTAACAGGGACTAGTTGTAATGGTTAACCAGATGGTTTTATTTATCTTACTGTATTTGGGGGGAGGAAAAATGAAAAAAAAAAAATATTGTTCAAAGAACTTCATGAAGTTGGATATTTCTTTTATGTTGAAGATTTAACTATTTAGATAAGTCTGTATTAAGACAATCAACTTTTCATCTATCATATCACAAGAATTCAGGTACTTTCACACATAGAAAATATATATTTTGTCCATATACCCCAGTATTCAGTCTTTAGCCGTGGTCAAATGCTTCAAAGGTAAGCAGCTGTCAGACTATCTTCTCTGTGTCAGATTATCCTCCTCACCAACTCCTGACCATCAAGATTTTACTCTAATTCTGATGATCAAGATAAACACTGAAGTATAATATGTACTGTTTACATTAAATAATTGACTTTGAATCATAATTTATATCTATATCAAATTAGCTCTTTAATTCTAAACTGTCTCTGAATTCTTATTCTCAATAATATATTGTGGAAATAAGAGCTCACTAAGCATGGCAGAAAAAGTGTTCTGTTCTGAGTTTGCCATCTCTGGTGGACAGCAAGTGTTTCCTTGGTCCTGTACCTTCATTAGGCCTTTCCAGACCTGGCAGTCTCCTGCCAGTGGCTTTAGCCAAAGATTTCAGGGTCTGAATGAAATGGCAAACTTACTAGTATGATTAATCCTCAGGAATAATAGGTGAAAAATGATAAAATAAAATACAAAAGCAGAAGTAACATTGCTGCTTACTACATAAGAATAAAAGAATAAACAGAATAAACAGAATTCAAAAGACAACGCAACTAAGATAACACTAAACAGTCGAGAATGGAAAATGGCAAAGTGCAGGCAAATAACGCTGTTTAGGCAGTATTCTGCCAGCAGAAGCAAGATACTCCCAGTAAAGACTCTTGTCTGCTTCACTTGTGTTTACAGAGGAGATGGGTATGAGAGGTAACGTAAGAGCTGTCCCTCAACCTGGACCTAACACTTGAGTCAATATGCAAGGTACTACCTTTATCTGGAAGGAAAAAAATAAAAATAGACAAGGGACTCCAGTGTCATGTGTTTTTCCAGCACAGATTTACCCTTACACATTCCACCTTCCCAGCAATCAGTTTTGCCCACATTCCTGCAAGCCTAGATAAACTGTTAGTAGTCAGCATTCCAATTTCAAGATATACAGGAGAGTTGTTGTAATGGATTACATAGCCTGCTCTAAGTAAATTCTTATCACTTGATGTTGCACATAAATATATATATATATTTTTTTAAAAAAAGCATTTTCTGTATTAAAAACATGATTAATATAAAAAGAAAGGTAATGGCTAGTCTAGCAGACTTATTATTTTTCTATTTTGCATTAAAAGAAAAAATAAAACTTTCGGTGTATTACTCTTCTTCCAGTACTCACTAACTTGAGCTATTCTTCATCGATGCTTTTAAATTACTGAGAAAACTAGATCTAGTCATCCATTTCCTTATTTTTTCCAGCAGCCATGCCAACATCATATGTTTGTATAAGTCCCTTAAAACTATAAAACGTGCTGCAGCTAGTAGGAAGTTTTTGGAAATGTAAGTTTAATTATCAGCTAAGAGATTGCAGTACAGAACATGTGCCAAAAGAAACCTTGTATTTGAATGCTACTGATGATGTGGTGAAGGACAATTGACAAATTGTTTCTAAGGAACACTTCTATCAAAGTCAGTTTAGAGCACAAGAAGGCATTTGGAGAATCCATTTCTTGTTCAGGCCAGTTTTCCCAGTGCAGTCACAAAACTAAAGTTCAGTTTAATTTTTAGTTTTGAAGCTTTGAAATTGCAGATGAATCTTTAAGGGATACATTGGCCTTTTCTGGACTCCCTTACCCAACTTTTGAGACCACCAAGAATGGTCTCAGGCATAAGTGCCTGACACAGATAGGTTAATAATAGTAATAGTACACAGGTAAGTTAACAATAGTAACAATAGTGTGTCCAAACCTGCCATAAGCAGAAAGTCCAAATCAGAAAAATGGTCTCAAACTATGTTCTAGCCATGATCTAAAAGGGATTTCCCCCACACCCTAATGAAATAAACAGCTCAGATTCTGAATATGGTGTGAGGGCAATAGCACAGCCTTCAGCACACCTGTTTGGCGACATCTCCCCTGCTGGTTGAGAACTCCTGCTGCTGACCCAGACCACTTGTCCAGCCTGCTGCAACTCCACAATGGTGGGTCCTGCAGCAGGCCAGCTGTGTTTACCCCAGGGCTGTCACGCACAATCTGCAGCACCAATCTTGCACATCTTTGCTCAGTATGGCATGTTGGTTACAGGTGAAAATTTACCCAGAGATGTCATTTGTAGGCAATGTCTTACTCCACATGGGAGGGCTTGCATGTCTCTTCTGAGCAATTTTCCATCCTCTGTCAGCATTCCTTTT
The DNA here is from genome assembly GCF_964035555.1 of Netta rufina. Taxonomy (NCBI): domain Eukaryota; kingdom Metazoa; phylum Chordata; class Aves; order Anseriformes; family Anatidae; genus Netta; species Netta rufina. The sequence goes on from NC_140126.1 coordinate 55,308,287, forward strand.
GTTCAACATGAAGGAGATACTTCATGAGCTTCTCTCCCAGCAAGGGTTCATCTTCTCACCAGGAAGGGCATATGGAGACAAAAAAATGTCCTTACTTTGGTGGGATGTTGTGAGGGGCTACACAAACAAAAACAACCTTTTCAAAAAATGAAAATTTAAAACCTAAATTCCCATAATTGTATTTTCAATTAGACTGTTGCTGGGTAAAAAACATTCACAACATTTAGATTTTTGACAGAGTAAATAGAAGTTGAGGGAGATTTCCAAATGCATTAGGGTACTCGGATCCCCTTATACCGTGTAGATTTAATCATCATGGTGCTACTGTAAATCAAGATAGTTGTCTGTCTGCATGTTTACCTGCTAAGTACCTTTGAATTCTCATTCTTAAAAATTAGGGCTAAAATGCTAATTCAATTAGAGTCTGTGACAAATTCCCGTTGATAGTTCCAGCATTTCATACTAAATTCACATTCAGGCACATAAATAAGTAGTCTGTTGGTTTTGTTTGTTTGTTTACTTGTGTGTTTTCCAGTATTCAAATCCCTGGTACTCATATTTAAGTAAATATATATCCTGGAGCCAAAATGTGAACTTTGAAGTTTAACTTCAGACACATATTTTTAGAAATCTAATTTTTAATTGTACATGTGATTCTTTTCACTATAATAGTCATTTTAAAGATAGAGAATACCCAAATGTAGATTGCCAGCCTTTTAAAATTGAAATCTACTCAAAATGCTATGTATTATACTCCTGGATATGCCATTAATTTGCATGATAACAGGTCATAGAGATGAGTATGCGTATGTGCTGCAGCAAAGCTGCATCAGCAGAGGCTTTTAAAGATACATTTTAGAAACTTGCACATTTGATCTCACTTCAGTGTAGGACATACAGGGATGAAAAATAACATGTCTGAGTGTACAAGTATAAGAAACTGGAATCACTGGAATGGCCTGAACGTTACATGCCAGATTTGAAAACATGTTGGCAATATTGCACCTAAATCTGGGACAGCACACGATGAGCTGGTTTTGTAGCTCACATCATTTCTTTCCTAAGACGCTAACCCTCCTACAATTAAAAAATAAAAAATCAGGGGGTATGGGTGGGAGGCAGGATGGGGGACAAAGGAACACTTAAAAACACAAAGCTACTCTGCTAATTGATTATCAACATTTGTAAAAGTTTTTTTTAATAATTTATTTTAAAAATTGATCATTGTCGGAGACTTCTGTTGTAGTTTCTGTCCAGATCAATTTTTACAGCTGAAACAATTCTTGAACTGCAGAGCTCATAACAAGAGTGACAGATCCTAAGCAGTACCCGTATGAGAAAGTTTACTACAAAAGAAAATATGAAAATCCTAGGATTATCGCATTTGCCTTTGTTTATTTACAGTACTGTACAAAATGAAAAAATAATAAAAACAAAAATACCACACCAAAGATAAATTCTTTCCTATTGCTTTCCTCCTGGAGAGCATTAATAGGTTTTAGAAATGAAATTATTTTATTAATTTGATGAAGTTAAAGAAAAGTCCACACTTCCCATGAATAATTCAGATTACCATCATATCTTCAAATGTCATATGTAAAACATTGTTATACCTCAAAAGTCCCTCACAGTCTAATGTACATTTAATTTTCAATAATGTTGATTTATAGTTTTATAAAGCAAAATAATAAATATAATAAATTGCTCTTATATTTCCTGATTTCAGTCACTATGAAATAACTGCTGTAGTTTTACATTTTGTGTGAAATATTAAATACATAAATCAAAACAAGATTATTTTTCATCTGGAGCTGGAGACTGGTTTCTGAAACTGACAAATTCATTTTAGTTAAAATGAATGTTTTAGGAAAGAGATCTTTACTGAGTCCATAACAGCTCTAAAAGAAATGGAATTTTGCATTCTAATATCCTGCTTTTGTTGGCTTCTCTGTGATGGGTGTTGAGTCTTGCAAATGCAATTGCTAGAAGCAACCCCAATTTTCTCAGAAGCATCATACTGTTTTTTCCTTACCACTATTCTTTTCACTCTTTTCCCAACCACAGATGGTTCTCTTGACAGTAAACAGCCACATCACTGCTAGGCTGACGTTCTTGTCAGCTGCAATTTTTGGTATAACACGTTTATATACACAAATATATATACATGTATGTATGTACGTATGCAATCCTCCCTAAAAATAATTGTTAGCCAAGAAGAATGCTAGGGAATAATGAGAACAATTCAAGGAAAATGCAGACTTTCTAATGTGCACAAGCAGATTCAGTTGTTTTTACACATTCACCGTCTCAACCAGAAGCTTCATTGGGCACAAGAAAAATTGTTTTGCATCCTTGATTAAAAGGAGTAAATCTAATTATAAAGAATCATTATAACATTTAAATACCTTTCAGCTCTTAAAGTGCTTAAACAGCCAACCACAAGAAGCTTTCCAAAAGAGTCATGATACCTGAATACTAAAGAATTGCGGGAGTGAATGGGCAGGGAAGACAAGCAGAGTCTACCTGAGGCTGGATATTAGACAATTCCAGAAATTGGAACCATATTATCAATCAGGTGGTCTCCCCAGGGACTTGCTTAAAACCTGCAACAGACAAAATTTTGGCAACTTTTATTGTGTGGATTTCCATTGATGATCTGCACACATTGTTTTGTTCTTATTCATATTTTAAGAGTTTTATGGTAAGTAATAATACTCCAAAAGTAAAACTCATTAACAGTATATGGAAGAAACCCATCAAATAGGACCTTTTGAATTTACTTGCTAACCTCACCTTCCAAGACATAATGCTGAATTGTCCTCATTGTACATGTCTGAAGACTGTTTGAATGAACACAAAGAATAAATATTCAAAAGGGAACACCTCCCACTTGGGCAGTTTGGTGTTTCATCTTAGACTGTTTTTTGTTGGTGGTGGTTGGTTGGTTGGTTCAGTTTGGTTTGGTTTTAAGAGCAGAGGAAAAAATTGTGAAGGTCATCTAACCTGTTATAGAGACCTATATCACATCCATGGGACAGGTTTGTCAGGGACTGTCCCATAGCTGAGCGTTACCGTGGTCTAATTGCCTGGAGGGATTGGATAGTAGATTGCTGCAGGATGCCACAATTGCCTGGCAAATGCACCTATGAATTCCTATGCACAACAGAGCAGACATCATCCAAGTTCATTTCTGAATTTTCTTTTACCAGAACCAAGAGGATAGTGAGAGAAAAAAAAATATATATATGAATAGGGAAGAAAATTTTGCTATTTAGTTCAGTACTTTAGGAAGCACTACTATTGGCATTTACATAAATGTTTCTTTGAAGTAACATTGCTTTTATTATTGCAGTTTACTTCCTCAGTTATTATTTTGTGGGGAAGTTTGAACAATTCTACTGCTCACTACATTTAAATTCTCAAGTTAGTATTTCTCGTTGCAATTGTGAATGGATCTTAAAGGAAATTAACTTATATATGCCGCATTTTAGTATTGGAAAAGCAGGTTATTCTCTTCCAGTCTGAATCACTGGGAGAAGGAGACAACTTAATGTCACAAATTAATTAAACTCAGACAGCCAGGAACTTCATTAGTGGTACCTGTAATTCTCTCTGTTGATTCAAAGCCAGATCTTGAGATCCTTCTGTGGCTCTCATTAAGACAAAAATTCACTCAGGTAACTAGGAATTTTCTTTATTCAGGACCTATAGTCTTTAAATTTGCCTTATTGTGGTTTCAGTCCTTCAGCCAAACCCATAGAGTCTGAAAAGGCAATGAATCTTGAGACCATCCTGTTATTTCCAGACTAGTTTGATTTGAAAAGAGAGGTGGTATGAAATCTGAACTAAAACATAAAGAGCAATGTATAATATATAGTGGCTGAGAAATCTCTTTGTTCATACATATTCCACCACAAAGATATTTTAAATTCTTTATCCTTCTGGAATCAAAGTGTTCAGTAAATCAAGAGTATCTTACTCATGGAAAATATTAAATGAACAACTATAAACAACTATGACCCAACAGAGAAAAAAAAAAATAGAGAAACGGATGATGGCTATTAACTCTGGTAAGCCTGTCTTAAGCTAATACGAAAAGACACAGCCATTAACTTCAGTTATACAGTCTTGGAATCTTGTTGGATGCTTCAGGGGACTCAGTGGCTGAAACAAGCCAGATATTCACTGCCAGGTAAGATAGAGAAGTAAATGACCCAAGACCCAGTCTCTCACCATCTTGGGTTTCTTTGCATCCCATAAACTACTGTGTCCCTTGTTTGTCTTTTCTCAGTGGTCCAGCCCTACAGTAAATATAACATTTATCTCTCCTTTTCGTTTTACAGAATATCTACCTCTACTAGTCAGCAGTTACCACTTAAAGGGGGGGAGAAAGGGGGGGGAGGAGTGGCAGGATCAGGGACACAATTTGAAGGACTAAAAAAGAATCACATAGATTTCTAACATCTGTAGCATCCTAAAATACATTGTCTATTCTTTTGCTCCTAGATTCCCTTGGGAGCTCTAGTTCCACTCAACCTTTATAAAATGAATCAGATTAACAGTTGTATAAGTGAACTTTTAAAGTGCATTGTACACTATAATTTATACTTACAGTTAAGCAACAGCCCTTGTTTCGTTGACCTCAAACCATTTGCAATTTAATATTATATGACTGCAGTGCACTGTGATTAGAAAAATATGCATATAGTATGCACACACACAGCAGACTCATCATAAGTAACCATGAGAAAAAAAGTATTGCAACATGCTGTCTCATCCAAAATTTTTAGAAACTCAGAGTAACTGTAATTTTTTTCCTTTTTTGCTTTGTTTTCAACTACTATTTTCTGCTGGCTTAAAAAAAAAAAAAACTTTCTGAAAACCAATTCTCTTCTCTGTATATACCTAGTTGTTTAGGTATCAGGTCAGATCATCTCCACAATGTAATTAACTTTATAAGGTTTAAGTATAAGTATTTGTTGTTTTAAAAAGTCACAGTCACAGTGCTCCTGTAAGTGTTATTTAAAATGCTTTCATGAAAATTTGACAGCTTTTTTACCCTCCAATTTAATGGATATGTTTGGTTTTGGTTTTTGTTTTTGTTTTTTTCATATTTAAAATACTGAGCTTCTACCAGTCCTTATGCTTAACTTTGAATTTTAATGTACTTCTGTTGTTTTCAAAATTGTTTTCAAAGTACAGTGAAGGTGTCAAAGAAAATACAACCCTAAGCATACATTAAAAAACAAGTATCTGCCAAAGTTACACAACTCTGAGTCAAATTTTGTTTCTATCAAGCCCAAGAGATGATGCTTTACAAACAGTTGAGGTGGAGATCAGATGCAGAGAGCTTAGAGAATGTTGAAAAAAATAAGATGTTGAGGCTTTAGAACATGAGCACTACTGTAGGATTTTTTCTGCAGCTGCCCATCTATGTCGAAGTACTTGTAAGTGAGAAAAAGAATAATGGACTATATAGGAAAGAAAGGTTATGATAAGTGAGGAAGGGAATGAAGATAAGAACAGTGGGTTAAGAGCATTACATTAAAGTTGTAAATTAGGACCTCATAACTTATCTAGAGAAAGAGAAGAGAAAACTGGAATGGCTTTGCAGAATAATTTCATGAGAACAGGAACCCCAATGGAACAGCTCCAGAAGGTGGACCCCTCTACCAGGGCTGGCTGCAATCCCAAGTGCTCAGCCAGCTTTAACTGCCTGTACTGTGGGGATTCTGTGTTTAACCCCCTGTACAGTGGGGATCCTGTGCCTCCCACAAGTTTCTTCTATGGCCATATCTTGTTTGGCATGCTGGTCATAAAGATAGTATCTTTGTTTAAACTGACAGGGGTCATGATGGTGTAGTTTGCACAGTGGCAGGTACAACACAGATGTAAGGAAGAAGTCATTGGAGCATGGGGAATGGTACCATGTGCCTTGAGAACTAGCTTCAGTGGAGAGTGACGAAAACCCATTTACTGTCATGTATGTATATTTTATATATGACACACACATATGTGATCACACATATTATATGTATATATATATATATATATCAATATATAGATGCGTAAAATTATTACTAGCAAAAAAACACTCAGGAAGAAAATGTTGCTTGAAGTGGCTACTTCATGCACTTCTATGATTCCACTTTGCCTGATAATAAATCCTTTCTAGAGCTAATGTCCCTAAGTAAGGCTCAAAGCTGATTGCTAATTAGCTATCTTTACACAGCCTTTGCCTTCAAATTTCAACATATCTCTTACAGACTCTATTGATAATGAGTCAGTTGTGAATTATGCTCTGTACAGGAACTGCCAATATCCAAATGTACTGCTTTCACTTCAAGAAGTGTGGTCTGTGCAGTCTCCTCAACAAAACACTTTTCCATACTGACTGCCTTTATTCCTACAATAACGTAAATAAATAAAGGGAAAAATAAATTTTCCTTTATTTCAACCATTAAAAGAGTTAAAAATAATGGGCCTAAATATGGAGGTGAAGGACATTTTGCTTCAGGAGTGCCAACTCACTGAATCAATTTGAATGAGCTCCAAGGCCCTGACTTAGTTGCCATCACTTAGTTAGTCTGGTGCAAAATCAGATGCAATGATGTATCCCACTTGGCTTCCATCTGCCTCTCCAGAAGGCTGCAGCCCTCCTTGTGTGTTGTATCTACCACCTACGGCAGATGTCTTAGACACTTTAGGGTCTAAATACCCATGTTTACACAAAATACTCAATCTCCAAATGTTTGATTGCATTCACCTAACAGTGCAATCCAGCTCCAAGACAGAAAATACACACAGTTAAATGTGAGCTATGGCTATGCAGAAACCTCAGTGTCCAAAATCCCGTAACAGTCAATGACAGTATACTCAGTATAGAAGGTTAAACACACTCTCTAACCTAGGCACCTAGATAAGGTCTGCTGTAGAACAGCAACTGCAGGAACATAAATTTAGATATTTTAATCTCAATACTAACACCATGTTGTATATCCAAAGAAAAAGATAATAGAAGCTAATGTACAGGAACCCTAGTCAAGAAACATATGTTTCTAAACACTAAACTTAGTTCTAAAAAACACTAAACTTTGTTCTAAAACTAAGAATTCAGAGCACAGAATAGAAATAGAGCATGTCCAAAAGCAGTTGAATCAGAATGCATAACCTGATATGGATCAAGTTCTCACCATGTTTCTCAACCTTTTCCAGCCTGTAATCTTCAATAGTTTTGCACCTGTAAGCCTACAATCTGCTTTGGTCTGCCTATAGATTGATTCATAGAGCAACTATACAGGATATGTAACAATATCATTTCCTAATCATGGCACAACATGAACCATTTTGTTAACAAGGATTAATCTGACTACCAAATAATGCTCACACCTATTTAGACAGAAACCTAAAACCTTAATGAGGTGGAATGCTTTAAGCATTAAAAATGCAGATCTAAAGGGCTGTGAAGATTTTAAATTAGCAAGTGAGCATCACACTGGTGTAGGCAACACAATGAATCATTGTGAATCACTTGGCAGAAACTGCAACTCAACTTCAAAGCAAAAATTAGTGGCTTGGACCTCTGGGTGGAGGGAGTCATAAAATACTAGCATCAGCTTTTGTATGTAGCAAGCTCACTATACAAAGCTAACCCTACCCAGTATCTTCTTTATTAATCTAGGGACTCTTCTTGCAACTCATCTTCTTTTCCTATGCTCTCTTTCAATGTAAATGTCAATATAAATACAATAGATAATACCACTAAAGTATGTGAACAGAGTTCCTCTCTCTGCAACAGTTGTTACCCTGTTCCCCTTTGCAGCAACTTCCTGAAAATTCCTATTTTCAAGCGTACCAATCCCAGAGCAGGTTCCTAAATGCATTCTCAGATAATTTGGCCAACCTTTTGTAGGATGTTTCTCTCCACCCTGCTCTGTTCAGTCTTCCCACCACTCTGTTGTCCCCCGTCAGCCTTTTAGCAGAAATCAGAAACTGTTCTCTTTACTTTAAATTGTGAGCCACTGGACTGAGTTTAGTACATTCCCCGAGTTTCAGGACATGAGAAGTGGTTATTTGGTGGAAAGCTGCAGGATGTGTCCACCCTTCCTGCAACTTGCTCTTCTATTCACTCTGTAAAACAAGATTTTTTTCTCCTATGTCTTTTTGGAGACCTAGTACTGAAACCAGGATGGAAATACAACAAGCCACCCAGAAGCAACACAAATGGTTTCAAAATTATTCTTCAAGTATCAGAGAGCCAAAATTTTGTCTATGACTAGACTTTTTCCAGAACTCTGGCATGTGAAGGGTGAATGCTAAAAATGGTTTTCAACACTTTGCGTTGTCAGAGCAATGTTTTCAAGCCTTTACTATAGATGAGAATCAGACTATGGTGCCTCAGTCTTATATAACTCAGCTGTAGGTATGTCTCCTTTTACTAAGACTTAAACAAAAGTGAAATTGGGCTGAGAAGATAGCTCCCTACTTAAAAAGAACTAATTAAAAAATGGAATTCAAAATAAATCAGCTAACTCATCTTAAAAGGCAGAGAAGCACAGCCCACGCAGGAGGAGAAGCCAAACTGCTGCCATCCTCCCTCCAGGGGATAAAAGAGGACATCTGTGAAAAGTCCTCCCTTCAGTTTCTCCAGAGTAGCAAGCACAGGAGTTGAGAAGACATTAATCACATTCCACCCTTTGTATCTGAGGAAAGAAACTCTGCAGGGGGAATATGACTGAGAAAAAAACACCTACCTTTGGGATCTGATTTTGTGATGAAATATAACCACCTCTTTGTTGGAAAAGGGTTCTGAATCCCTACATCTGTGCAAGTGGGAAGTTAGCTGTGTGTATCTATTTCACGGAGGGAAAGATCCCCATCAAACCTCTCTGTTTCAGGATATGTTCCAGCAATGGAGGGTAAAATACATAAAGACTTCTTGCAGCTTGTGTATACTGTTAAGCTCTCCTTTCAGACACCAAGTAAATTCATAGCTTTGATGGTCAGCCCTGGTGCCACCACACAATTAGTGTCTGTGTTATTAGGACTCTCAGATGCATGGGTGTTCTGTAATAATTTCATTTGAATATGATTAATGTTCTTTACATTCTAGTTCAAGCTGTTTTCCTGTGTTGCTTCACACAGTCAAAAAGTCGACAACCCAGTGGCAGCTAACTTCACATGTAGGTGAAATGATTCATGCATATATATTATGTCTCTAAAAACACTTTGGGTTCCAACAGGATAAAAGACACATTTAGAAATGCAAGTCATCATTATCATCAGTAAATTGGATGTTGGAAACACAAAAGCCCAATTCAGAAGCATGAACGTTTTTTGAGTTTCATTTGTATCTAAAAATATGGGAGATAGACACCAAAGTGCTCAAGAAATTCTTCAAGCTGATTTTAATAATAGTCATTATGTTAAAAAATGAAACTTCTCCTTGTGTCAGAGATGAACTGGGAAGAAATAAAGAAAGAGAAGAAACTCCTGCAGCACCTCTGTGCCCTTCTAGAATTGCTGTTCATCATTCTTTCTTTCAGCAGTTCACTTGCTCCTTTTGTGCAAAAGGTACCACCATCTAATGAAACAATTAAGGCCTGACAGTTTAAATACGCTATTCTGTTCTTTTCAAGCATAAGTGCCAGCCATCAAGACAAACTATACCCACTGCTTCACTATCAGCAGAGTCATTGTTATCCCAGATAGAGTGCCCTAAAAATAAAAGCCATTCTGTATGTGCAGCTTCATCAAGTCAGGTCATGTCAGACCCGCAGGGTAGACTGCACTGTACTAATTTTATTATTCTATTTTTAAGCATGGCCTCCTTAGATCTTTTAGTGTGTCCTACATAACAATGCAGAATTGACGTATTGTATGCAAGTTCCTACTCCCAACCACCCCCAATTTCTGAATATCCCACCCAGTCAATATATTTGCTGTCCAAAATAATTATAAATGGTCATATTTGGCTTAATGTCACCTGTTGTGCATTGCTTAGCAGTTTAGGGGTCATGAGATCAAATCAAAATTAATGTCCACAAGATTGAGCAGTGTTAACAATTCAGTGCCCTGAGCACCATATTTCATATAGGGCACCACCTCCAAAACCTGAACTGAATATTTTAAACCCAGGAACATATTTGCGGTGGGAGGGTTTAATCCTGAATTACTTCAGATATACTAAGGCAAGAAGTCACCCTGAGTATGATCATCTTTCAGAGAGAATAAAAATTATTGTGCCATTTTGGTACATGTGAGGAATTTAGTCTTTAACTGCTGCCCTCCCATAGCACTAAGGTCACCCAAGCTATTTAAGAGTTATAATGCTAGTACAAAACTAGAAAAAATTGCCTATATTTTTCAAGGCAGATTGAGGGAACTCCATTTGCACACAGATTTACACCAGGATGTGGCTCTTGGACTACCTTTCATATTTGAATTTTTTACGCTAGTCAGCACTAGAAAGGTACATACATTTTAGGGTGACTTTGAAAACTATCAGCTGAACAAGAAAGTCCTTTTCTGTAATTGCACCTACTCCTTACAACAACAACAAAAATAAATAAATAAATAAATAAATAAATAAATAAATAAATAAATAAATAAAATCAAAAGCTGATTTCAAAAAGAGATCTCCTGGAAAGATGGGACCTGGAGCACCTTCGATATGAAAAAAGGCTGAGAGACCTGGGTCTGTTCAGCCTTGAGAAAAGAAGATTCAGAGGGGATCTTATCAATGTTTACAAATATCTGCAGTGTGGGAGACAGAGGTATTTGGCCAACCTCTTTTCAGCGGTTGGGGACAGGACAAGGGGCTGTGGCCACAAAATGGATCACAGGAAGTTCTGCACCAACATGCAAAAGAACTTCTTCATGATAAGGGTGATGGAGGACTGAAACAGGCTGCCCAGGAAGGTTGTGGAGTCTCCTTCTCTGGAGATATTCAAGGCCTGTCTGGACACCTAGCTAGTCAACCTGCTCTAGGGAACCTGTTTTGGCAGGGGGGTTAGACCCAATGATCTCTTGAGCTCCCTTCCAACCCCTACAATTCTGCCATTTTTTGATGCACCAAACCCCAAGCTGCTAAAAATCCAACCTTTACCCGCAGTTTGAAAATTAGCACCTAGGCCAGTTTTAACTAGAAACCGGAAGCAATGTCAAACCAAAGGACAGCTATTGTGCTTAGTAACACGGTGGTGGTTTATAAGTGGTTTATGGTATATAAGAATCCATTCAGTGTTTAGTATGTGCACAATAAAAAATTACACCATAATATGCAAGAGGAAGGGAAAGTAGAGAAACAAGGTTGTTTTTAGCAGTTTGGCTGAGTATGTTCCTTAGATGTTCAAATTGTCCTTTTTGTCATATGTAATGTCATATTCCCAGTGATCAGACAGGAGGGTGTCTTAGGAGCTTTAGGCTGAATCTGTGGACAACAAACAGCTCTCAAGACCTTATGTCCTGAAGTAAGCACCATACATTTCCATTGCAATATTAACCGCTAATAATCATCCTGATGAAGTTTTTTGCAAGAGGTTGAGATCAGCAGAGACACCAAGTTTTTAGAAATGTCTGGTGCCTGTTGCACTGGTTAATCCCCAGCTGAACTTCTTCAGACTTGACAGGATGCTTCATAGTTTTTTTTTTTGTTGTTGTTGCTGTTTTGTTTTGGTGTTTTTGTTTGTTTGTTTTTGACCAATAATTTGTTGGTATGGAAGGGTCTGTAGCTTCTTTTGTTCTGTTTATGCTATTTGTTTGGGTTTCAGCCAAGAAGGAAGGAAGGACATTGGCACAATATTTGAATTGCACATTGAAAATATTAGTTAATGTCTCTCCCCACATACCTCATTAGCTAAGGAAACAGAACTGAAACAGGTCTTGGAGATGGGTATCATCTCCTCCTCTGCTTGACTACTTCCACAAAAATGTACATACCTTAGTATATGTAAATGATCGCCTCACATAGTAGAATGATGACCTGCAGGCAACTTTGTTCATCTGGTTTCCAAAGACTTTTCTTCCAGAAAAAAAAAAAAAAATAAATAAAATAAAATAAAATAAAATAAAATAAAATAAAATAAAATAAAATAAAATAAAATAAAATAAAATAAAATAAAATAAAATAAAATAATTAACTGAATTCCAAGAGCAGTGAACTGCAAGGAACAAAGAGCATGCCTTCACAGGAATACAGTACAATGCAAAAATGTCCAAAGAATCAGAGACCAGGACAGTCTTAGATACTAGTATTAACACAGCAGCCTCTCTGACTTGGCTCCTGAGACGCCCAGAAAGTTTGCTCAGGTGAATTTTTTAGCTACCCTAGTGTAGCTATGCCCTTGTCAACCCCAGTCAGCCAGATGGCACAAAGCCCAGTATCATACCACATAAATATATCCAAAGGACCAGTGTTAATTGGTTAGATACTGAAATTCAGACCTGACAAAATATCATCATCCTATTTATCTTAGTTTGTTTTTCTGCCTGCTTTTGCTTCATATTGTATTTATGTATCTTGAGTGAACAGTGGCTGAAGGAGTCAAGGTCTGTGTTTATCACATACAGTCTGAAAGACTCTCCTCTTCCTGAATGTTTCTTTCTGTTGAAAGCAACCCTGATGCATACACTTGCCATTGGGCAGATCAACCTTCCAGCTTGTGTCATTAAAGTTTTCTCAACTTCACCAGAAAATATGAAGAAAGGATATACCAAGTATTTCTTGAAAACTTTTGAACAGCTTCTTCTGTTGACCTTCTCTAATGAACACATTATACAGGCAGAAGAATGTTGAATAACTGCTGAAAAACTGCAAGCCATGAGGATACTAGTAAATACATTTGTCTGAAACGCATATGAAAAGCTAGGCTCATGCTGATCACACAGAAAAGTGAAAGTTTCACTCAAATCAAACCAAAAATTTTTTTAATCTGTCTCATCAAAACATGCTTATGCTTTATGTCCTGACAGGCTGAGATGTCTCCCTGATACAGCTTTTGGAGCTGGAAACCTCCACACACAGCCTCTGAGAATTTTCTGGCAATTCCTGTCCAGCAATCTTTGCTGATGTGAGCTTCAAAACTGTTGCTAAGTGGCAATTCTACTGGAAAGCAAAGATGTATCTGTGCTGTTAAGCTTAAATCCCCCTAAATACAACATGCAATTAAATGACCTTTTCTTCTGTTTGTTCTATTGCAGCAGTGTGTTTGTGTAGTTATTTTCAGGCCCTGTAGCTGACTATTTCTGCAGGACACTGGCATTCAGTGCCTTCTTTGTTTCTTGATGAATATGTAAAAACAAAAGTGTCATGTTGTTTGAACAGATTTCTGGCCAGTCTTAATTTAGAACTGGAGTGTGTGCACATAGTTGGCTATTTCAAACTATCAGTCACTGCAAAAGGTTTACTTTGCTTAGTTAAGAAGCAAAAAAACAGAGTTGGAGGCTAATTCTTGGAGGCTGGAATTATCATATCAAACAGCACTCTAAACTTGTGACAACCCAATGACTCTTCATCTGGCTTGTGCTTTTGGAACAAACAGTGCATGACTTTCACTCAGTTTTCATACACTTCATAAACCCCAGCCAAAGGGAAAAATAAAAAGAATACACTAGATTGTTATAACATGGCTATAAATACAGACAGTGAATTATAACAGTAAAATATGTTATGCAAATTACAGCTAATTTTAAAATAGCCTAATCTGACTGCCTACAGTGTGAGTGAAGAATTATATTGCGTTGTTCGAACTCCTAGCTCATTTTTTACCCCTTCAAACCATTCCTATTACTCCAAGTTTTCAGTTTTAACAGCCATTGAAAAAGGATTTATATTGACACATAAAAAATAGCAGTGGGCAGATCTGTAAAACACTCTGAGTTACAGAATTTTTCTAATTAGCATTTCTTATTTGTTTCAGATGGGTAGCTAGTGATTGCTTCTCCTTGTGCACACAGAGCTTCTGGTTTCTGCTCCTTTTCTATGACGTTAGAGAGATTTATAAAGATGCCATTTGGCAGAATATTTTAGAGATTTGTTTTAAGATGAGTGTTTCTTGAGTGTGAGGCATCACAAGTGGTTTTAGCCTCCCAGCTGTGTTTCTCAGCAGATGGGCCTGGCAAAAGCTGCATGTGATGTGACAGCACAGAATTAAGTTTGAAACAACACTTAAGGAAAAGGTTTGAAGAAGAAAACAAGGTCTCTATCCATCTGATGGAAATCACACTGGGTAAACATATTTAGTGAGAGGTCAATGAATTCTAGTTAAGAAAAAACAAACAAACCAAAAAAAAAAACAAACACAACAACAACAACAAAATCTTTGGACTGGCAAGAGAGTACAAGCTATTTAAAAGAGATCACACTACTTGTCACTGACCTTTTCTAGCTGTGTCTGTCCTCTACTCTGTGTAACATGTGTCTTACAAAAAGAGCTTCCTGGCTTCCTAGATTGGGAATACCTACCTGTCCAATAAAGGGCTTCATCCCTGCCGTCCATCCTCACGAAAGTCTGGTCAAGGCAGAGTTAATTACTGTGTTAGAATTTCAAAGAGGCAGGGCTGGGTGTCTGAGAGAAAAGAGCAGGAAAAAAAAAAAAAAAAAAAAAAGTATATTTAAAAACTTACTGGGAAGCAGCCAGGGAGCAATGCCAACCCAATATTAAAGCTAAAACATGTTTGTTTTAGGGGGCTTTCCTATCTCCATCTTTCAGTGTGGAGGCCCAGATGAGGTTCATAGGGGAAAATCTCAGGAAGGGATGACCAGGAAACTCAGCAGCCCCTGAAGTGCCTTCTGCCTTTGTCTTCACCCTGCTAGGGACCCATGGTCCGTGAGAGTTTAGGCTTTGGGGAAAAATGGAGCTCCATTCCCTATGTTTGTTAGCCAGGCTCAGCACAGTCTGACAATCTGTTCATAGGATTCCTTAGCACCCAGGGCACTCTTACCCATGAATATGTAGTTTGTCATAGTCATGGTCACATTTCTCTCATTAAAAAGAACGTATCATATGAGCTTTTGCCAGTGCAGAAGCTTTTCAACCATATAGGTGTTTCCACACCTAGTACTCTGCCCAGACAAGTTTGTTACAGTGTTTCTCCTGGCCACCTATCCTATCTACAGTGCTTGGTAATGAAGGGAATGCTTTCAAGTCTTATTGCTAAAAATGACAGGGTACTGGGTTTGGGCAAAAGGGAGAGCACACTGGCTCACAATGAAGGCCAATGTATTTCCTTGATACTACAGTAGTTTTGTATTCATTCTTGCTCCCAGTTCATTCAACAGCCATGTTTCAAAAGATTTATCTTCTGCCCCTAGGTTTTCATTTTAATTCCTAAAGGCAGTGTAAATGATTCCCTGAGCATACATAGACACAGCTGAATACATGCAGCACAGTAGTGTGTGAGAGTGTTTTCTTGGTGGTTGGAGTAGAAGGCTTGTCTACAGGACACACTGTGTGATAAGGCAGTGTTTAAATTCTGCTCTTTCCGCCATGCCCTATAGACAGTATAACTATTAGATATCCTGCCTTCTCTTCTAGTTTAGTTGGAGACAGATCAGAAATTAAAAACCAGGGATCACAGCACAGCACCAGGTGCCCAGTTCATAAAGTTCCTCTGTTTATTGCTTCATTTCAAGGACTCACATTGTTTCTCCTTTGTCCATTTTAACTCATGGTGGATACTCTGAGCTTAGACAAGACAAGATGGTTTCCAGGCATAGTATCACTCACTCTGTATGTGCAATAAGCAGTGCACTGTGTTGATGTAAACAGCTCCTGAATCTGGTGTGCTAATATTTCTTGCCTAATTTTTCCAAATGGAAACTGCTTGCCCAGTGAGTCACCGTGTGTTTTCTCTCTCCTTCAGAAAATTCTCCTCAGGAGTCTCCACACCCTGCTGCTCTACCACAAGAATGGCTTTCCTTTTTTCATTTTTCCGTAGGATGCCCAATTAGAATATTCTTATGCTTTGTTTTTCTCAATAAAATAAAATAAAATAAAATAAAATAAAATAAAATAAAAAAATAAAATAAAATAAAATAAAATAAAATAAAATAAAATAAAATAAAATAAAATAAAATAAAAAATCTGTGCAAGACTGCATGTATTTTCTTTTTTCCATTTCTGAGTATACGATCTTTTCCATTTCATCAAGCCCTGTTTTAGTGTTGGGGCTGCATATTCTGAGGACTGAGCCCAGGTTACATCTATTAATGCTTCTGCACTTGCTACAGGCACTACACATGGCATAGGTGTGTGTGCTCTTTGTGGTCTCTTCAGCAGCAACTTCTTCAGACTTCCTGATTTACTCAGCAGAGAAAGAGGGAAATGCAGGGTTCCTGTCACCAGCCTCCTAAAGCACAGGCAGCCAGCACACTGCATTACATCACAAAATGGAAGAGTGTTACTACTCTTCAGTGTATTAAACCAGACATTTAAAACACTTATCTGTTGCCAGAGAGAGATGAAACTAGGGCAGTGGAAGTATCCTTTAATTTCCTTCTTTGTGATTTTTTTTTTTAATTTTTTTGAAATAATGTAAGTAGATTTCATGGTGGCTTTTGGGACAAGTACTCACTGAAAGCATACAAAAGGAGCAAATATTTGAAAATAGCTGTGACAGGACACCCAGATAATACGATCAGAGATAAGTTGCTTCATGATGATTGTTGTAGTGTTTTGTGTGCCAACACAAACAGGGAAGGATCTACTTGTTTCATAGTGAGTTTGTTTGCCCATTAATGAAAGTTTAAAAACTAGTTTAAATAGTTGTTTAAGCTCTGAAAGGATTTTTCTTCTCTTTAACAGGGTTAGATATAACACTAAATAACCTTCCATATGGAGAAGATGGCAAGAAAGTAACATAAGATCTATATTGATTTATTTTAGTCTGCACTGAAGATCAAAAGTCTTTCTTCTTTTATTTCCCTGGCTGACCATAAATGCAAATAAAATAAATCTTTTTAAAAGTGCTCAGCTGTGACTTCTTTCAAAACACTATTTTATTTTAAACCTCTTCTTTTTCTTTTTCTTTTTCTTTTTCTTTTTCTTTTTCTTTTTCTTTTTCTTTTTCTTTTTCTTTTTATTTTCTTTTTCTTTTTCTTTTTCTTTTTCTCTTTCTCTTTCTCTTTCTCTTTCTCTTTCTCTTTCTTTTTCTTTTTCTTTTTCTTTTTCTTTTTCTTTTTCTTTTTCTTTTTCTTTTTCTTTTTCTTTTTCTTTTTCTTTCTCTTTCTTTCCCTTTCTCTTTCTTTCTTTCTTTCTTTTTCTTTCTTTCTTTCTCTTCCTTCCTTCCTTCCTTCCTTCCTTCCTTCCTTCCTTCCTTCCTTCCTTCCTTCCTTCCTTCCTTCCTTCCTTCCTTCCTTCCTTCCTTCCTTCCTTCCTTCCTTCCTCCCTCCCTCCCTCCCTCCCTCCCTCCCTCCCTCCCTCCCTTCCTTCCTTCCTTCCTTCCTTCCTTCCTTCCTTCCTTCCTTCCTTCCTTCCTTCCTTCCTTCCTTCCTTCCTTCCTTCCTTCCTTCCTTTCTCTCTTCCTTTCTCTCTTCCTTTCTCTCTCTCTTTCTCTCTTTCTCTCTTTATCTTTCTCTCTTTTTCTCTTTCTCTCTCTCTTTCTGTCTTTTTCTCTCTCTCTCTTTCTTTCTCTGTTTCTCTCTTTCTCTCTTTTTTTTCTTTCTCTCTCTCTCTCTGTCTCTCTCTCTCTCTCTCTCTCCCTTTCTTCCTTTCAAGAAAAACAACTTTATTATAATAAATCCTTCCAATGTCCTCTACTGTGTAACATAGACACAAGCACCCAACTAGGCAGCTTTCCAGCTCAACTCTTACCTGAAGCATCTTCTAGCTGCTGCTTTGAGAGCAAGTGGATCAGTTTGAGGCCTGATCTTCACCACACAGGTACTGGACTGTGACAGGCAGTGGGGCACAGCCCCAATTATTTGCCTGGGAGGAAGTTTGACCAAAGGTTAAAATACAGGCAAACATTTTTTGATATCTCCAGGTGGAAAAAATATGGAATGGATGGCAGTTATACACAAGATCCAAATAAAGCATTGAATTGAGGGGTTTTAGTAGAAGAGTGGCAGCAGGGATGGCAGTGAAGCAGTCTGACTCTAACAACTGGATAGGGCAGGGAGGAGCTGGCAAAGATAGAAAGTGCGAACAAACAGGTCTTTTAAATGGGTATTGGTTTGTTGACATCACTTATCTACCTGCACATTGCCTGACACCTGCTCCCACAGGTCCAGCACTCCCAGGTACAGTAAACATATAATAAACCCTTGCTATAAAATTTATAAGAAGGTAAAATGTTCATTTTTATTTTCAAGCATGCCATTACCACAGCCTTACAGACCTCAGTTTGACCGTAAAGAGGTCAGGCTTTAGCACCTGTGACTACAGACAAGTGCTGGGAGGGCTGCAGTCCCCAGGATTTTGCAGTCTTCCCTGTACTTCACTGAAGACCTGGCCTAATAGTGATTTCCCTTCAGTGCCATCTGGCTGAAGCACGGAGGAAAGATCACCCTTCCCTGCCTCAGACCATGTTGCTTTGATTTAGGGATCCCAATCCTCGTGGGGTTCATAAGTCTCTTGTAAACACTTGTTGATTAGTTGCTCCTAAAGAGTCAAAGCAAAGTGGCAGTTTCAGACTCAGATGCAAACTGCTGGAGAGAATCTGAAATAAAGTATTATGTTCAAAATTTGAAGGTCCATTTTTATTCAAAAATCTTGAGCTTCTTCAAACTAAGCATGTAGGAGATGGCTATGGCAAAAAGCATACATAAAATGCCTGCTTTCTGCAAACCTATCTGGGGGATCTGCATGTCCCACCAGACTAATTTTGGTGCTAGAGAAAGAGCAAGGGGAAAGGGGAGGGAGGTACACACTGCCTGCTGTTGTCAATGGAGTCCCTGCACCAAGAGGTTGCTATATTAACCACTCCACTGTTTTGTACAATCTCGTTATCTGTTCTTGTTAAAATCTTTATTATTCATGGATGCAAAAATCCCATCATTAAAACATCATAAATATTCATACTGTGTGCATTGCATTTAGCCACTTGGCAAAACTTCTCTGGAGTACAAGAGTTTTAAGGAAATCTGGCTAATGAGACCAGAGCACAGGAAGTGTGTGCAGTTTTTTTTTCTTTCTTTTACCTGCAAATAAATGCAGAATAATTAAATAAGCAACAACAAAAGGGGCACTTATTCACCAGCAAAGATGATATGCACACTTGTTTTGGCTTCTGTGTCAAGGGGAACACAAGGCCTTTTGTAATGCAAGTATGTGCAAGAGCCAGGATATTGTAAAAGCAATGTAGAAAGCCTGATAAGCATCACTACAAGGGTTCATTGGGCTTTGCTTTACATTTGATAACTATTAACATCATGCATGATCCATGCTTTTGTTCTTTCATTATTAAGGACGAAGAGCCTTCCTTCTCTTTGCAGTGTTCCTAAATCAAACTGTGGCTGTATCCTGTCTCCTGAAAGTCACTTTACACTCTGCAGTCCAGATTCAGCTTCAGGATCTTTTTGGCAGAAAAGATAAAACTAAGAAAAAACTACTCCCCAAACCAAGTTTTAAAATGTCCATTAAAGCATTCGCCACACAGCATGCTCAGTAGCTGGGGAAGACCTCACACAAGGGTATGGTACTTCAAAATCCAGAGCTGCCAGCTGCTCCAGATGTACCAGCTCGAGGTGCAGCCAAGAGGAGCCTTGGAGAGTGCAAGACTTCAAGCCTTTCCTGTTTAGGAATGGTTAGGTGAACTCAGTGTTTTTAAATGTTAGTGGTTTTTCAAAATCGATTGGCCCAATTGAGAGGTAAATCTTTCCCCAAAAACAGTGCTTGACCAGAGGACTGCTTCTAGAGAACACAGCCTGGTACTTCGCAAGCTTTCTGTTTAATGTTTTTATTAATTCAACAAACAAGTAAGACTTTTACTCATGAACAGTTTACACCAGTAGCCATTTTCTTCAGCTTAAAGTCTGCTGTCTACTTTCTGCAGTGGATGGTGCATAGCTCTCTGAGACTGGATGAGCTCTGTCTTTCTTCCCCACCTACCTGTTCTCCATGCCTATCACAGCAAAGAGAAGCAATGGGGTACGCACAGCATGCCAAATCTCCCCTGAAAGATTCACACCCAGCCAAGGGCTTGATTATTCTGACCCTCCTCAGTCAATGACTGGCATTGCAGGACTAGCTACTTCCAGTAAATAGCCCTCCATTTAGGGAATGGGCTAAAGTTGCAGTTTTCATGACTGAAAGGGTTGTTAGGCATTGTCTGCCCAGGGATGTGGTTGAGTCAACATCCCTGGAGGTCCTTAAAAGACATTTAGATGTAGAGCTTAGTGATATGGTTTAGTGGAGGACTTGTTAGTGTTAGATCAGAGGTTGGACTAGGTAATCCTGGAGGTTTCTTCCAACCCAGATGATTCTGTGATTCTGTCATTCCCACTATCCAAAAAGGAACAGAACTTAAATATCGCATCAGAGATGCTTCTTTAGGAAGATGCTTTGCTTTTGATGCATTCAGTTTCTAGACTTCTTAATCATTTTGGTAAAGGTTAAAAAAATAAATAAATAAAATAATAATAATAATTAAATAAATTCCTCCCAAACTTCTTGGACTGGGTAGTAAGTGTTTAGGTGAACCTTTAGTGAAGATACAGAAAGTTATAATCCGGGAGAACATAAGATAAAATCGGTTCTTGGCAGTAGAAGGAACAGAGGGATACTTATATCTACAGTACCCTATTGATTTACTTGACCTCTCCTTTTACAAATACCATCCAAACAAAAACTTCAATTTTGCCAACAGCATTTTTATCTGTGGATAAAAAAAAAAAATGTTTAAATGTTAAAATTAGTACCAGAAAATAAATACAGCTAAGTGGGCAACTGTGTCCCACAAAATAGCACTTAGAGCATGCTTTGAACATGAGAACTGCAGGATAACTGGCGGAAGAATGCACTTAAGAATGTATATACAGGAGACCCTTCCATCCCTCACTTCAGAGCTGTATTACAAGGTGAATAAGCCTACAGAAATCACTCTAAGCCTGATCTCAAATACAGTGTACACTTTGTTAAAGTTCTAGGCAAAAGAGAAAATGCTTCTTTTCCTCAAAGTAGATATCTAGCTTGCCTCCCTGCAATTTCTTCTTGTATTTATAATCATCCTTGTGTAAGCAGATGAAAGGAGAATTTGCCTGAAGAACCATCACAGGAAAAATGAGTGTTTGAAGATGTGCGGGTGGCTGCAGGAGTTACTCTGTTTTGAATTCTTCTGTATTAAATATGACTGACATCACTCACCTAATAGTTTTATCTGAGGGGGACAAAAACAAAAACTGCTTAGGTTTTCTACATTTCTGCAACTGCTATCACACTTCTACTTTGATTTTTATTTAAATGATATTTTTGCATCTAAGAAATCTAATAAAAATAAAAAAAAAAAAAAAAAGCTTTAAAAAGCTTCTATCTGGTCTAGGATAAATTTTCAAGTAAAAAATAAATAAATTGGCACAACTTCAGCTTGCATTCACCTGTAGCATCAAATGAAAGTGATGCTAAAAACAAACATGAATAACTGGCTTATACAAGAGTAGTCTGTATCACAGCCTTTACAATGAATGAGTCTTGATCTGGGCTGTTAGGCACACACCTGTAATACAAAGTGTTTTAAACTAAATTTTCTTCTAAGGGGAAATACTAAAAGGACACACTTTTCAATCTTTCACTTTTAAAGCTCGTAAAATTTTAACCATCCCTGTTGGTTATCACATCTCTAGCCTATATAAATCAGAGCATTGTTTCCAGTGAATAGAAACACCTTGGCACACAACCGTATTGTAGTGGTATGATGCATGCCGAAATATTCCTAAGAATGTCCTTAGAGGTACTCTGTGAGCAGAATTATTCTGTGGAAGGAAAGATGAGGGAGCACAAAGGCCCATTGTGCACACTAATGCAGAAAAATGAAATCAAATACCATTCTCAGCAAAAGCAGAGTGTCTTCAGAGCGAAGGCTATTAAGCGTGTCAGGCTGCAGGATATTTTCTGGACATGGCTATTATGTTAAGACATACTGAACACATGTCACTTACAACCCTGCCCTGGTTGTAACATCACAGCTCCAGAGGAAAAAGTCTGGTGCATCAATTCTTTGTATCAAACACTTACACACACTTCTACTCTCACCAAGCTGTCACTTCTCATTTGTAAAGAAGGCTAGAGTAAGTTATAATTAGTACTTACTGCCCTGTCAACTAATTAAATGTAATAAAAAGCTTTCAGTGAGTTTAATGCTAACATGTGGTAATTACAGACGAGTTCTGAATGCAGGGTGCGTGTATTATAGGTTTCGGTATGTGTCCCCGCCTTCCATGACCTAAATTCTCCTGCTACACCACTGTACCTATTATGTGATTAGACTACAAGCACTGCCAAATACACCTTACGTACAAGTCATGCCCGATCCAGTCCTGTGCATTTTTTGAGGCACTGCATCAGCCACAGGGGGCACAGATGCAGAAGAAAGAGCCGGCACAGTTGCTTGCTTCCATTCCTCTTCTTCCTTGCAGGAGGTACCATTGCTCATATTCTCCCATCCATGAAACTCCCACCACCCTCAGCCCTTTTCCACACTTTTGTGACTAAAATGACGGCTGAGATTTCAAATCACTTCCAACCCCATCTCTTTGTCAGTCAGAGGAGCACCCAGGGTAGGTGGGTGTGCAGCTGCCCTGTTCGCATACCTGTGGGGCTGTCTCTATTCCTCAGAGAGCAAGAGCAATGCCACACAAATATGTGCTACCCAGAGGAGTAAGGAATACTGCTCTGGAGGCCCAGAGCAGGTCAAAAGAGATGATGGAAACCATGTAATGCTCCAGCACTTTTTTGGCATAGTTCCTTCTTCTCCTAAGTATTTGGAAGAACTATGAACACATAAATAATAATAATAATAATAAATAATAATAATTTTAAACAAAAAGAAAAAAGTGAAGAGCAGAGCAGCCAGAGTTTAGATCAGCCAGGATGTAGGTCATTACAGCTCTAGGTAGTCAGTCATTGTGCCCACTGCATTCTTCACACTTTCCCACTCATACTCCACATGGCTTTACATTGCCCACAAATATGGAAGGTAGGTACAAATAGCCCCTAAAATAAAGACGTAATTAAATGAACAAAAATATAGCCTAAGAGAACCAATTAAAATGATGAAAATCTTTAATTTTATTTAAGTATAATTGTACGGACACGTGTATATACAAATACAGATCTTATGGGGCAGGGTTTTTTTTTTTGTTCGTTTGTTTGTTGTTGTTGTTGTTGTTGTTTTTTTTTTTTTTTTTTACATTTTCTTTTAAGTTCATATAATGTAAGCATTTCAAAAACAGCACTCAATGAATAAGTGCAAAGAAACTGCAAAGCAGGGCAGTACAAGCACAGGACCACACTGAGCTGGACTTTCATACCCAGATGCATACACAATGAGTGGCTTCAATGGGGGTGTCAAGAGTAAGCATGGAAAGCGGATTTCGCAGACTCATGGGTAACCTCCAACATGCCAGCATCTATTAAACTGTACAGACAATGGCAGCAAGCCTATTGTAGGGAGATTTGTCTCACATCCGAGAAGCTCGAGGGCGAATGCATGGGAAAAACTCAGTGATGCCAGGCCAGAAACAGATCTGCCCTTTCACAGCTCCAAATTAAAAAAAGGACAGGGGTGGGAGAGGAGGAAGGGCAGGAAAAGGGGAGAGAAGTGTGGAGGGTTGTACAGTAAAACTGGTGATTACAAAATCCAAGTGTAATGAAAGGAGGGAAAGAGTTAACACACTTTTCTAAGTCTCTGAAAGTGACTGAACCATTGCTCTCACTAGGCAATGGATTAAGTTCAGTTTTGACAACTAGGGGTGGGAATCAACAGGTACAAATACAACCATTTTCCTTCCACAATTATATAGGAAAGGAAACAATCTACTCATCTACTCTCTATACCTCCCAAAATTGTTTCTAGTTGTTTTGGAACCAAGTACATACATATAGCGCACATGACACTGGCAAGATCCTTTCTGGAAAAAAAAAGAAAAAAAAAAAAAGACTATTAATGGAAACAAAATCAGAGGGAAAACAAGAGGAAAAAAAAAAAAAGATTTAGAAAAAAAAAAAAAAAAAAGAGAGAAAAAGAGTTGTTATATCCCCAAAGTGTTTTTAGAAACAAACATGATACAAAAGAACAAAAACTAACACAGAAACCACAGGGCTCCAATATCAGACCTTTAAACACTGAAGACAAAACATTGATCATCAAAAGTCATGTTGTTCCAGGTCTCGACAATGTGAAGTCTTGCAATAGATGAACGATTTCCAAAGATGAGTCCTGTATGCTGCAGTGTCATGGCCACTTGTCTCTCAGTTCTCAGCCATGATCACACTTGATGCTTCAAAGCTCTGTCTTGTAATCAACGCGTGATTTTAATATCCTGAAATTCTATTGTTCTCACTTACAAAAGACATAAGAATCAAATTAATACTTTATTATCAAACACTATATACAACAGAGGTTGCTAATAATACAGAATTTAAAGAACATAGCTTTAAGATTTACTTGTCTTTCCTTCGCCATCCAAGTAAGTACAGTACAAAACAATATTCTAAACTAACACGAAATGTTACCTTGTCTATTAAAGGATACACGGTATCCACTAAACCCACTGATCCCTATTTTCCCTGCTTTGCATTGCAGTGGCCTTGGCAGCCAGGAGTGCAAGCCATGGGGGTAAGCAAGCCACTGAGGCTGAGGGAGAATCAGTTCCTCAAGCCTGAGAAGGGGCAGGCAGAGTGGAGGGGAGCAGAAATCTCCTTGTAGTTGGTGCCAACATCTGCATTCAGAGCATCAGAGATTTGCTTTGCAACACAAAACCCATCAGTACTTACTTCTATGACTGGGATTGCCTGATGCCATCAAGTACTGAAATGGCAGTGTCTTGTAGTCTTCTGGGCACCCTGGGCAGCACAGAGACCTGCCTTGCAGCTGCACCACTCGTGCTGTCCCTCACCTACCCATCAAGGCTCTGTAATAAACTGAAGGTTTATTATTATTCAGGTGCAATGGTGTTGCACCTGAAGCAACACCATTGAAAAGTGTCTGCTGTAGATAAGTGTACATCTCAAACTCTGACGTCACTTAGAGACAAAGGATGGAAAATGAAGCCACCACTTCCACATGAAATTGACACTGCTGGTACAACTGTCTGTAATTGTTATGAATCATTTAATAGGGTTACCTATCATGCAATCCATTTGTTGAGGTTCATTTTGACTAAACTCACCTCATCCACAGCTCTTTAATTCCTACTTGAAGGAAGTATTAGCATGTGTACCAAGTACATCCATGCTAAAGAGTGGAAAGTACCAGCTAGATTGTAATGGGATGCTGGCTGACTTCCCTCACTGTTTAGACTACATATCTTTTTTGTGTGCACTTCACACTAGAGGAAATTTCCTACATTCCTGCTGTAAGCACAGGCCCTGCAACAAGAACCTTGTTGTATGGTATCAGGCAAGCTCAGGTTGTGGTTTAGCATGCATAAAGCCTCCCTTTATATCTTAAATTGATTTCCCCTTTTCCTCCTTTACTGAATAGTGAGCTGCTTACAACTTTAGGAAAGCTTTTCCTCTTTAAAAATAATAATAATAATAAAAAAAAAGACAACAAAGTGCTGTCTGCTGTTGGTATCACCCAATTTTGTTATGCCAGAGTTTTTCTTCAGAAGTAATATAGAAAACCATTGTTTTGTTTGAATGCGCTCCATGTTTTGTTTCGCATTTAACAATTATCACAGTTTTTGTTTAGAAAAGCTTTGTTTCATTCTTGGTTTGATATTTCCCTGATTATGCTTAGCAGTTCGAATTTCATGGCAGCCTAGACAAAAAATACCCCAAGGCTTGCACTTCCTGGCAAATGACTTTTTCAAGCTCTACCATAGCCAAGGCTCAGATTCCCTAAACAGGGTCACTCCCAATTCCATCAAACAAGACAGTCCCATTTCCTACTTGCATCAAGGCGTACCACTTTTCTCACATGTTTAAATAGGACAAGCATATATACTCACTCTCAGCATAAAGTATATCTAAATAATGTATTTTCTATTCTAGTGGATTTTTAAAAAAATATTTTGTTAAGTCTTTGGGAGCCCATCTAGTTTATCTCTGGCTGATAAACACGTTTCCTCTACTCTTCAAACTGTGCTGGAAGGGGAAAAGATAAAAAAATCAACACTTGAATTCATATTCCACACTTCTTTTCTTTCCCCCCACCAAACAATGCTACTAAACTGTTCTGGCTTCTTTTACTTGTGGTTTATTCCCATGACTGAGGAACTTGCAGGAGAGACAAATCGAGCACACTGGAGATCCTGTGTCCCAAACATGATTCCTCTGGCCACTGATGTCCTCTCATAGCATGTATTAACACCCAGAGCAGCATCCAAGGCTATCAGCTACTAAGTCAGCGCTGGGGAAGGTCACTTTATTCTGAAAGGTGCCTCTGCATTTCAAGAAAAAAATTGTAGCACCACGGTGATTTCTTTTAAAATAAAATAATCCGGTGTGCATTATCCCCTTAAAACGAAATAACAGAGGCACTCACACCCCCAGTGAAGTTTCCTAAATCTGACCTTGCCTGCTGTGTGCTAACATTTTTAAATACTAACCCCTTTCTCTCACCAAAGACAGCGTTTCTACTTGTGAGCATGAATTTTACTGTCAAAGATGTTTCAGGACAGTTTGTAAGAAACAATGTCTTCCCCTTTCAGAAGCCTGTTCATTTAGAAACTCCTGGAGGAAATGGTGTTATATCTGTTCTTAATATTTCCCCTCCAGTCCTGACATCGTGACACGATGCCTTGCATGATCATCTTACAGTGCTGAACAAGAAGGCATAAATATTGTATTGGAGAGAAAACTCTCCCAGGCTTTCACTCAGTTTCTTTATCCTTCACTGACTGCATCTGCCACTACTCTTCCTTGTCTACACACGGATGACACAGTGAACTAACAGAGGTGACTTCTTAAAGGAGAATGCAGAGGAAAATAAGAATCACTAGTGTCACTATTATAGTTTGGCATTTTCATTTGGAGTCCTTTTATTTGTATGGATGGGTTAAGAAAGTCACAGGGTAGGTAGGGACAGGTGCTGAAGCTAGTTATCCCCTTCAAATTTTTGCTGAGTTCAGGCTAAAAGGGAGAAGAACAGGGAAAAGGGAAAAATAACAATTTGACATCTGCAAAAACAATAAAGTCCCTTTCTTGGGATGAGCAGTTAGGTGGATCTTTGATGTTCCAAGACCCTGATATTTTCTGCGACAGGTTGCTGGAGCATACTGTGCTATAATATCAAAAGCATTGCCAGGAGGAACAATAGAGTTGCCAAAAGCCGGCTGGGTATCCTCGGTGTCTGTGCCGCATTCTCACCACGGGATGGCTCGGCTGACTCATGTACGGTATCATCTGTTCAAACAGAAAGCATACATTCCAATGAGATTTTGCATCCTTAATAAACTCTCACTGAGCCGACAACTGCAAGTAGATTTCACTGCCTTTATGAAATAGGGCAATGAACCTTGTGCTGTCATTGACTTTCACAACCATGTAATACCTCATTATGTAGCCAACTTGGTGCCAAGTCCTGCATTTCTTACTGGCAAAACTCCCACTGAAGACCAGAGGAGCAGAAAGTTAAGTCTGACTGCAGCAGACTAAGGAATGAAAGATTCCTACTCTAAGAAAATACTGTAGCTCCAGATTTGGATGGTTTATTAGATAGCAATGTCAATAGTGAGGCAGCTAAATAAAAACACCTGATTTTCAAAAGGGCTTGAGGAAGTTACATGTGCTTAGAATTAATTTCAAAGTTAACCCCATTCCTGAGTTACAGATTTTGGCTCCTGAATTAAAAAGAATAGCCCATAAGTGCAAGCATTTATTCCACTTCTACACATCAAATTTCCACTAAAGTACACTTCATTTTGGGATGTGCAGGGGATATGAGACGAGTCTTCCTTTCTCAAAACAGAATTTTGAGGGCTAAGACAGTCTCTGATTGTATACAATACAGGCACAATCCCAAAATCTCATAGGTAGCAGACTACTTTTTATGGTACACAAAATACAAATTTACATATGTACTGATAAAACTAATGAAAAAATAACTACCTGGTTTGTGAAAACATGCTTATGTATAGGCACCAGAGGAGAATACAGTCAAAAACACTCTGATAATTTTATTACACCAAATAAAGATCTGTTTATTTATTTATTTATTTATTTATTAAAAATCAGCCTTAGAGCTAAAACTTGTAACAAAAAAAAAATATACATATATATATATAGGTAAATTCAAATTCAACTTTAGTGTTGTTATAAGTGTGGTATTTTTCTTTGCAAAATCCCCCATATCCACAGCTATCTAGTTTAACTAATTTAAGAGCAATCTGTCTGAGGCTTGCCATAAAAAGTCAGCTCTGTGTTTGAATTTTCTTAGTATTAAATGAACAAAATGAGCTAAACCTTTTAAGGAAGTGTGAAGTGGCCTCAGAATGAATTCATAAGCTATTTTAGGATGCCTAAGTTTCCAGGAAAATTAACAGTATCTCACAACTTAGTGTAATAAACTTCCCCATTTTAAGAGAGGTGTTGAAATACCTGTGATATATTTGTTTCAGAGCTCCCATCTCAACAAATTGCGCTTCCAGGATTAGAGTGGATGAGAACTGTGTGATCCCAATTAAAGACACTATGGGAAGTGGAAGGTACAGCACCAGGATCACCAGGCAACACTGGTGTGGAGCCTTCCACGTTACTTAGCTTCAGTTAGATCAAAAGATCCCCTTCACACCCTTGACACCTAGCACAGAAGCAGGTAGAGCACTTAGCATTATTTGGGTTAACAGGCTCTTTGACTCCAGTCCAGTTTCACTGGGAGATGCACAGTAAACTGGATTAGCAACGTCACATTTTGTTCAGCACTGATGCTGCAGTTGTGTCAGGTCTATCAGCATGTCCTTGGTGCTATTCAATGCAAAAGTGTGAAAAGCAAGCACTGATCAGTTGTGAACATGTTCACATTTGCAAGAAAGGGACAATTAAAAGGCTGGAAAGGGCTATTTAAAGCTGCTAGTTCTGATGGTTGTCAGAACCAAGAGCTGTTCCGTATTTCACTTGTAAGTTACTTACACTATTGTGCTTCAGTGGCACTGCAATGAGAATACAGTACTTCACAGGAGCAACTTCCCCATTAAATCATACCCTAAGAAGGTGTGGGGAAAAGATACCCCTGTACTACCGGTCAGCTCTATCTCCTTTGATATACATAGAGTTGGCTCTGCCCACTTTGGAGACATATACTCACCACTGATGAACTAAAAGTACAGGGGAGAATGATGTGAACTATCATCATTCCCCTTGCATCATCAACAGAATTGCAAGTAAGTCTGAATTTGCAGACTGAATGTTAACATTTTTTACTAATTATATCCATGAGTCAGGACTAAAACACAATAGGGCAGTACTAGTGTGAAGCAGCAATAAATCCTAATTCTCTATGACTCTCAACTCTCACGACTGGAACACTGAGTACTGCTAACAAATCTCAACCAAAAAGGTCCTAAACTAAAAAGATTAATTCCTATATTAAAAACGTAGAAATCCTCTATGATGCCATAAAAAAAAAAAAAAAAAAAAAAAAAAAAAAAAAACTCTTCACAGGGGAATTCATTTCACAGGGGAATTCATTTAAGGGTCTCCTTACAAGAAATCATCAGAGCTTTCTGTCAATGCAGTCCCAAGGTGTCTGTGCTCATATATTACAGCACACATTTCATCTGCAGTTCTCAAAATCACTTTACAAATATGATTTTCCTTAGAGGTGCAGGGTTATAAAATCTTTAATGCTTAGGCTGAAGGTTTGAGTTTGTTTTCAACAATGAAGGCAAGTGACAAATATGACAAAATTCATTAATAAGATCTGGAAGGTCACTGCTAAGGACTGGGAATACTAGCGGTAATTAGAAAAAATTATTTTGACAACCATGAATTTTCCAGATCACATTGCTTTACATTATATGCATCAGGTGTAATTATTCCACAGCTGCAATTTTTGTTTTAGGGACAGAAGGGGTGGACAAGAATAGGGACGATTACTTCAGTAAATTCTGAAAGAAGAGTGATCTCTACAAATCAGTTTCCTGCAACTTTCTGAACTTTCTGAGCAAAACAACTGAAATCATAAGGCTTCAAAAATCACTTTTTTTTTTTTTTTTTTTTTTTTCAGAAGAGCGGTCACAGTAAGTAATCTGCTGAATGTGATCCTCCTGCCTCCTCATTCTCCTGTGTACTGCAGGAGAAGATGGTGGCAGGCATGGGAGAGCGCACAAGCAGAAGATGAGCGCAAGAGGCAGGTAGGTGAGTACATGTTACAGATTACATACAAGATCCACTGGGGCAGCAGCAAGCCTAACAACCTCATAACAGGAAAGCATGACAGCAGTTAGTAGATCTCGGAATGACTGATTATCTGATGGTGACTGGTCCAAATAATAATGCAAATAAACACTGATCTTGGGAGTGTCAACATTTTGATACCTGAAAGGTTCAGAATGAAAACCTTCTCTTTAAGGGTATTATCTCCCCCTGGTAACAAAAACAGCATTTCATCTCAGACTGCAGGATACTCTTTGAATGATTTGGGTTCTCTGTTTCACCTGCTGCTTTCTAACAATATGCTTTTGTGACGGTGCTAGCTAGGTATAGCCATTCAATGGCAAGTGAGCAGTACTGCTGAAAAGAATATACAGTGAGGTCACTACGATCAAATGCTTATTACTCACGTGATCTTTTTTGCAAACCAGTACCAGGGGGAATACACTTCAATTAGCCCATGCACCAATTCAAAAAGTGTAAAAGAGTGCACTGAGTTTCTAGATTCATAGGTTACCTAGAGATGGGAAATGATCATCCTAATGCCTCCTGTAGAAGGTGAATAATGTTAATAAAATTGCAAATGCATCTCTGCTGTAAATGCACTCATCTTGCATATATATTTGCTTAGAGAACATCCCTGATTCTCAAAAACAAAATTTTTAGGTGAGTTCTGAAAACCCTCTCAAAGAAAAATATAAAATTATACTGTGTATTTATCGGCAGATCATTCAAACTGTGGAAATCTTATTAATACTTCTGCCTAAATAATGGCTTTTAGTTAAAGAATCAGCAAATAACAAAACAATAAATAAATAAATAAATAAATAAATAAATGGCAACAATAAACAAAACCAAGCGAACAGTCTCTTTCAAATAACATAAGACAAAAGAAAAAAAAAAAAAGATCTTGGTAATCTGTTCTTCAGGGTAAATACTAAATTTTAAACACTTGTAATGTTTATGGTATCATTTGTTTATTTAACTGTGCTTTTTAATTATTGAGGTTTGAACATAGCAATGTGTGAACAGTGTGTTACAAATAAAACAAACAGATAAATACTATTGCTCATGCTTGCCCTACATACCCACCTAATTTTAATGTCATGAGACATCCCATTGAGGTGGATGGGATTACTCACACCCCTAGAGTTAAACATGCTCCTATCTGTCATAGACCTGAGTCATACAAACATACACATGCACTTCCCACACAGCTTGATGGTGGAGGATAATACAACTTTTCCCTGTGTAGATAAGGATTTCTTTCTTGTATAAAAGAAAGTATTATTCTTATTTTTAAAGGCAGCATTTTGGGGAACAAATGAAAAAATGACAAACCAAATTATTAAAATAAATTAAAAAAAAAAAAAAAAAAAAAAAAGTAAAACCAAACAAAAAAAGTCAACCACAGATTAAAAAATATATATATATCTTAAGTTTTCTGGAACAGGATAGAAATTCACATTTATCGGTGTGTGTGTGTGTTTGTTTGCACATGTAAAAACAATACTTTGTCTAACAAAATATGCACATATGTATATATATAAAGGACTAATTTCTTACTTAAACACTAACTCTATCAGCTGCATGCCTGTGTCATGCGCTAGCATTAAACAAGCAGTGGTTCTATTTCTTTCAAAGTCTTTTGACATCACAAAACACATGAAGTGTGCCCTTACTTTCTAAGACTTTGGTCCCAGTCAAAAACTAGAGTGGTCTTTAAACATGCTGAATATTTGGCTTGGATGGACCAGCAAGTTCATGACACCAATCAAATTTTATGCTGGCACACACCGTATTTTATTAAACTGCATAAATGAAAAAGCAACGTTTTTCCTCCCCTGCATTAAGTAAGGAGACAGGAAATATATCACAAGTGATATTAGCACTGCTAGAAACGAGCAAAAGCAGAGCAGTTATACCATGCAAAGCATGCAGAGAGAAGAGGAAAAAAGTACTCAAGCACCAGAGGGATACACGCATTTTTTAAAAGAGATTCTCTAAGCATACTAACCTGCTGGTTCTAATGAATTTTCTACTTTGTCGTTAACATCGAAAACACGATCATGAACACCTATAGTTTTCATACAGCTGTCTATAACAAAAATAGAGATAACAGCCAAATATGTTAGTGAGACACCCTTAAACTCCCCACTTTCTGTTTTTTTTTTTCTCTCTTTTTTTCTCTCTATTGACTGTATATAATTAAGCATATTTATATTTTAAAGTCTGTGGCACATATCCATATGCCAGTGTAGTCTTCCATTGGTACAACAGTTTAAGAAACAACAAGTTAGCAATTGCCATGTAATTAAAATAAAGCCTTATGAAAAATGATAAGAAAATATGATGAAAACCATAACACAAATGTTGCTGTACAGAACAGATACACAAGATTTAACAGTAAAAAAAATGGAAAAAAAAAATTACTGCTGTTAACTAGACCACACAGTAAAGCATGCGCTACAAAGCCACCCTCAAAAGCTTAATCTAAAGAACTTACTTGCTGGTCGCACAAAGACTTTAAGCTTTAGACAGGATCTCCTTCCATTATCTGGGATTGCAGAAGCTGTAAATGGAGAAGAATAAGAGAGAAGTGAAAGAGTAAGAGAGAGAAAATGCATATGATCCTTTGTCCTAAAATCAAACACCCTTTATCTTCCCTTCATCTGAAAGGTTGGACACATTTCAGCCTCTGCATCTAAGGACTTCAAGTGTGCAAAGTGGGTTGATAATGCAAAAGCAGGGAAGCAACTGCAGATTTTACTATAATGTCTTTTTTGATTTTTTTTTTCCATAGGAGAAGTGAAGCACATGATATTCATAATGTTTCATTATCTCCTCTCACCTTTCCACGTTTTTCTCAAGAGAGAGCTTCATAAGGTTTCTGCTGTAGTGCATGTGTCTACCTTGAAAAATTACATTTTATAATAATTAAGATTATTTATAGGAAAGCTAGTCTTGAAATGGTAGGCCATAGGCTTCAGTGACCCATAAAGGAATGAAAAAAAAAAAAAAAAAGACAAAATGACACTGAAGGTGACAATGCTAAAAATATAAATACGTACTTACCTCCATGAAACTAAAAATACACCCTGTTAAATACACGCAACTACATTCTACTGCAAAATCAGCCTCTGTATTCTCCACTTTGTTGAGAAAATTCTTATTTAGCTTTAGTCAGAATATGATTCCCTATGTTACATAACAAACAACCAGCTTATTCCTTCTTTCTGCCCTCCTCCATCATTTGCCATTCAAACTATTTCTTTGGAAAAGTATTTACAGTATGAGGAGACAAAAAAGAGGAAACGATGTCTGGCACTGTACAAAAGATCATACATATAAGTCTAGCATCATCATGTACTTATTTCTGAAAAACAACTGCTGCTCTGAAAACTTCCTTTCAGGAACTATGCTTGTCTCAAAATACACAATCACAGGCAAACATGCCAAGCTACCTGACTTGGGCATGCAAATATTCACTTGTGAAAGACCATTTGCACATACATTTTTTCGTATGTGCCCTTGTAAAAAACCTCAAATGCCTGAAATACTGCCTGAAGCACCTAAAGTCATTTTTATTTCATTGCAAAGCCTTCTCTATCATCCAAAAAGCTATGCACTAGGGCAGAACAAGTTGACTTTTGCAGAAAACTATTGAAAACTGTCTGGATTTACAAAAGATGATTGGACTGGCAATCCAAAAATTAATTTGTTCTGATTACCACAGTTTCATCCATGTTTTTCCATTATGTTCCTGTTCATGACAAATAGCTAAAAATATTTACATACATATGTATGTTACAGACGTATCAACACACACTCTGTCTATGTGCCAAGCTCACAGTTGAAGAGCTCCTCAGCTAACTTTAAATTAATTCTGGTAGCCTTTGATGATACATTTCCAAAGCAGGCATCAGCTTTTTCCTACAAGGAAGAACTAGCAGATTTAGTAGGAACACAAAAAAGAAGCAAAGTGAGAATCAAACAGAACTAAAGCTGTGGTTCTGCACCTGTTGGGAAGTGCTTGAAAAATCATTTCCCTCTTTTAATCACAAAACAAAAGTGTGCAGAAATGATGCTCCCCCCTTCACACTGACAAGCAGTTAAGAAGTGCTAACAGCTGGCTTTGCTGTAGGCTCTTACTAAATCAAAGTCAGAAAAACTCCCTCTACCGACATTTACAGTAACTGGTGTGTTATTTAGGGCACAATATTTGCACTCTGTGGTTATATTCAGGAAATTGTGTCCTTTCTGTGGCCCTCTCTGAGTATATGCAAACAGCTTTGCTCAGACTAAACAGGCAGTTGTGGATTTCTCAAAAGATAAGAATTCTATTATTACCGTATTGCTAACATAAAGGTGGAAATGGCATTTCCAATATTATCCAAACTAGAGAACATGTAGTAGTTATATCACCAACAGAGTTTTTCCTGCTCAGAAATTATTTCAGAAGTACATCATGATACACATTTATTCAAAGGCACATTTTATCTTTGACATTTTCATGCTGCTGTTTATGTCCACAAAACAAGCATGTTTGGGCTCATTGGTGTTTATTAGCACACCCTTTTAGCACTAGCACTGACTAACTACGATAGCTAGGATCAAATAATATTTCATCTGGAAAATCAGAAAATGAATGTTCTGTACATATAAAGTTTATATGTGCATATAATATTTGCACACTCTTAAGAGCAAACAACAGCTAGTGATTAGCAATGTTCTTTGGGAGAAAATTTTGAAATTTGCCCTCTGCTTAAATCTTCTTCTGTCACCATTCCTTACATAGGGTTGCATATAATGTGCTGTATCATGAGCTGCAGTCCTTTTGCAATCATAGCAGTTACATTTAATTCATCCTCCTTGAAACTAACACGGTTTTAGTGATAAGTATGAAAAAGTGCTTTTTCCTTCTCCAAGGAAATTATGTACCCTCAATGCTTGCAGTAGAACTAGGAAGACTCCTTTTTAACCACAGTGTTTTACTCCTTCAGAGGGAATAATAATAATTAAGAAAAAATAATCAAGTGACATTTTGTTCTACTCTCACATGTGTCTCAATGACTAAGAACAAGGTGACGAAGTGATACAGTGCAATCTCTTTGGCCTTCCTGAGAAATTAAGAGCTGTTTATCAATCTGGGTGGCTGCAATCTATTTTCCTCCATTCTTCTCCTTTTCATCTTAAAACAAAAACATTGACAATTTGTAGTATTTCCCGTATGTCCAGATGTATCACTCACAGGGCAGAGTCAGGTTGGCTAATGTCATCCATCCTGCTCTCTCATACATTATTGCAGTTTGTCAGTATTGTTCTGTTCCCTTCTATCCCCTGTCTTCTTTATTCTGCAATATTTTCACCACTATATTATGAAAACCCTGACTCTTGGATTATGATGCCAACAGCTAGGAATTATTTTTCCTTTTTCAGCAACAAGCTCAGGATCTTTTATCGCTAAATTTTAGGCACATCATACTTGTTGTCCACTAAAGAAAGCCAGGGGTGTTCATTAAACTTGTTTTTTTTTTTTTTTTTCTTAAGTTAATACGTTGAAGCTTTAACTCAAGTTGAAGTCTGAAGTCCTATTCTTCCACATGAAAGTAGCTTTAATGACAAACGTTTGCTAAAGAACACAAAACTCCCAACCAGGGTGACCTACCAGCCAATGTTTTGAGTAACAACTACAAAGGAACACCAAATGACCAAAACAAAACAAAGGACAGGATAAGCTGCACATATTAGCATATTACTAAGAATAGATGCTAAATACCCTAAATACTTTTTTTTTTTTTTTTTCTCTGAAGCAGAAGTAATGCTGTGGCTAGGATTTAACAAAATCTGATGCTTAAATGAAAAATTCTGGGATCAGTTCAAACTAAACATTTCCTACCAAACTGACTGCAACTAGTGTCTTGACTTCAGGACCTAAGGTTAGGAAAGGACACTGTTTTCAAGGTGTTTTACTTTCCAAGAAAGGTGGGTTTCCAATGCAGTAGAGGTCTGACAGATTCCCTGAGACTCCTGCATGCTTGCAAGAGAGCAACATTGCTGAACTCTGGAAAGGAGAAAAAGAACTGCTCTCTGCCAGCTGGGGTCTGTTAAATTTCCCTTCCCAGCTAAACTTATTGCTGCTGTTGTTATATTCTACTGGCATGAGCTATACTATAAGAAAAGACGTCCTTTCTTGGCCTGTACAAAGAGAAATTTCATTCTCCTGTCTGAACAAAACCACGTTAGCCTCTAAGGCTTTGGTATAAGGCTTTTCTATTTGCCCCCTTTAAAGGTGATATTAGCTACAAAATAGAGGCCAGTTCTGAGAGCAGGAAGACTCTGATGCTAATGGAAACTGTCCCATGCAACAGTTTCCATTTCAAATGCTGAAATTCCCAAGGAAAAAAAAAAGGCAAAAAAAAAAAAAGCAATTGAAACTTAGCTGCACAACAAAAAGAATCTTTTGAAAGAAGATTCCTTATAAGGAACAGAAGAGGTTATATCCTCTTTTTTTCCATGAATGATATTAGAATAGAAAAGGTCTGACTGGTTTAATTTGTGTCACAAAGAATGACAAAGAAACACAGAATGAGAAATCTGCAGTGTTGCTAGTTCCTATGATTTCATTATAATTCCTGTGATATTTTGTTCTACCCACTCTGCCCCTACCAGCAACTTCACAAGAATCTCCTGGGTCTGTCTTTTGAAGATCACATTTTATACTTTACAATTACTCCAAGTCTTGAGATTAGGAGTAAACATGCATTAAAATCTCTCTGAAATTACCGGATATATTAAAACACCTTAATGATCATAAAAAAATAACTGCTTCACTCTCTTTTAAAAAAAAAAAAAAAAAAAAAAAGGAAAATTTCATAATTCAAAAGAAATTTAAGTCATAATCTCTGTATTCTTCAGGTGAAAATTCTGTATCCATCAGATGAAAAAAAAACAAACACACAGTGAACTACTGCTCATAGGACTAGAGCCAAGCTGGATCCAAAAATGGCACTAAAGATAGATTAGAATAGAAAATTTCTTAACTCTGAACCACTTCTGGCTACCATTTTTATACCCTGTAAGGAAAGTGAGTGAAGAAAATGATTTTCTCCTCATCTAGAGCCAAACCATAAATATTTCAGTATTTGCTAGCTATATTTAAATATGGAAATTATATATACATATCCATCTCCCTTCAGCCTATGCCAAAGCAGTTTTCTGTTAGAAAACACATGGTATATTATTAATATATTAGATATAAATAACAGGTACATCCTTTCTCAGCCTGATAAGAATTAGCAGAGTTATTCAATAACTACTGGAGAGCCACAATCAGAGAACAAAAAGTGGCATACACAGAAAACAGTGGTGTTTTTTTCTCACAACAGATTTTCAGTCAAATTACAAATTGCAAAAATCTCCTTAAAAGAGTCATCCAGATATGGTTCAATCAAGCTAAAAAGTGGGCTAACTAAAAAGTAAATGTAAAAAAAGACAAGGTATGAAAATTTCAATAGTAATGTGGTTATCAGTACCTGCTAGTCATGTGACAAAAGCCACAAATAAGCATTTTCTTTCCTGAGACAGGCAGTAGTTTGGCTGGCACCTATTTGAGCCTCAGTTTCTAACTGAAGAGAAAATTATTTGGATGTTGCATATAAAGAGTGTCTCAACCATCCATCCTATTTACTGATACTCACATGTAATCAACGCTTTTCTCTGCTTGTCTCCTCATTCATTCTTAGCTTTCTAATTATAACATTGCACTTTTTACTGAAATGTAAGTCCTGATATAAAAAATTAATTCATGAATGCAATTCAAATCCTCATTTAGCATTACAAATATACTTAATATTCAAGCCACAATCCGCTATGGGCCCTATTAGACAGCAAAACTGGAACCATTCAGAGTACAAATAATGCTTCATTTATCTAAGTCACTCAGATGGCACCTTCATTTTAGAACTGGGGGTACACTGGCAAAGGAATATAATTTCTCTTATTATTTTGTTTTTCACATTTCAATTACCAGTTCACTTGTAATATTATTTGAAGGATTATAAACCACTGTGTGAAAAAAATGTGGAGATAAACCTGTTCATTTCTCTCTGTATTTTTGAGAGCTGTGATTTCTCTCAGTTGCCCTTTAAGTGAATGTTTTCTTCTGCTCTCTCTTCAGATGGCTAATAAACAGGGTTTCCTTGTAGAGAAGATCCAAGAGATCTCACCAAGATCTCTCCAGTTCCTTGCAGATGGACTACTACCCACATCCTCTGTGTGCTATTCACATTCCTGGCACTGATAAGTGCTTCCAAACCACAAGCACTGAACAGGCGTATTGGTCTAAGCTGGGAAGCCAACAGAGTATTAATTTGAATTTCTCCCCAGCACACCAAATTGAGGTTGCCTGCAACTGGACCGAACACTCAACACTGAGAGCCCTGTCAGAAGGACTGCTCTTGGAACTTTTGTAATCACCTGGGGAAACACCACAAAGAAAACCCACAGAGCAACCCCATACACAGGACACTGTCTTTGTCAAGCAGGTACTCATGTTTACTCAGGCCTTCCACATGTTTTGTGCTGTAGGCTACAGACAGTCTCCTCAGGAGAAAACATTTACAGCTGTGACTTGCCTCCAGCCCCTTTCAGGCACAATACCACTCCCATTAGTCAAATCCAATATCCAGGTAACCTTGTATAACCTGCAAATCATAATTCCACCAACTAGAAGTGTTTTAGCATTCAATATCCTGTGTCAGCTATGGAGCTTTAGAAAGTTTTATTTTTAAGAACAGTCATCTGCTGTTTTTTGTAAGGAACTGAGTATGTGTGAGCGCATTAAAAATGCAGTTTTCCATTATGTTTGCCACAGGCAATATTTCTCAATTTGTGCAAGTGAAAAGAAAAAGTAGCCTATTAGTTGTTAGAAGAGCTGAGCCTTTCCCCTGTAGGTTTTCATGTGATTTACCATACAACACAAATGTATGCAAATTAGCCAGGTAAATGCAGAATTAGTTATTAATATTCTTCTCACAGTGTAGATTGAAAAAAAAAAGTTACAAATTTGCATAAACGGTACAACTGAAAAAGTCAGCTAGAATTTAATGAATCAATAAAAATCTCCTTTGTGTGCATATATAAAGTAAGACCCATACCTAAGGACAGTGAAGGGGTCTTTAAACTTATTAATTAAAAGAGAGGCTACCTGAAAGGATTTACAGATGACTTTCTCCATGTGAGTGTTAAAATCTAAAATTAAAAACAGATAAATAGTGGTCCCAAGGAAATCCCTGCCTTCACCAACCCTTGAGTTTGACTTAAGAAAAGGGTCTTTGCCTGTCTGTTCTTTCATTCCCAATACTAACAAGAGTTTTGTTCTGACTGTATAAACACGACTTCAGCCTGGGCAAATTTAAATATTGAACATCCATGACTTACTCATTTTTCAGATCTAGTGATCAGACACATATCCTGAGTAAATTGTGACTAAATTTGTTTGTGCCTTTACTATTGCCAACGATCTTGTCTACCACTAATACTTTGTCTATATTTAGTCATCTCTAGGATGAGGTTGCAAACAAAAATTACAGAGCATGTTAAATATTCAGAAATCTCAAGCTACCAGACAGAGAGAGAATCTCACCTGGAAATAAACCTCATCTAGTATTGCCAACAACCCTTGAAAACTAAGAAAAATCACCTACTGAGGAAAATAAATAAGTAAATAAATACATAAACAGATACAAGGTCACAGCTAATACTGCCTATGGCTTAATATATGCAAAAGTACTATGGATATTAGTCTTTACAAATTAAGTTTTGAAATATTACAAGTTTCAAAGTATTACAAGGGTACATAATACAAATGCACATTTTGCTTTATTCCTGCATGCTCAAGTACATCTGTACGAAGTAAAGCTAAAAGCAATCATGTAATGTTTCTGTGTATCCATGTATGCATACACAGAGGGATATATTTATAAATCACAGAGTACACAGCAATGGAGAAAAAGACCTGTTGAAAGCTGTGTGCACAACAAACATCATGAAATATTACCTTTATTTTCTCATGTAGTATAATTAATTTGTCCTATCTTTGCACTAGTGCAAAAATGGTGGATTACTATGAATTATGTCATAAGCGACCATATCTTTCAGGTGCCCTGAAAATAACCAGATAAATGACTTGTCATACCAATGCTATTTTAGTGAGTTGTTGGAAGAAAGTAATACGTAGTCAGTGTTTCTGCATTAGCACTTAATGCTGAATCAACCGTCCCACTGCAGCTGGCTGGCCAAGAAGAATATATAAGCTTTTCTTGAAGTTCATAATCCACTTCAGTTTATATATCTTGTTGTAGGCTACACAGAATGAAAGTAGATTTCATATCAAAGACATAGAAAAGAAACCTATTCCAGCATTAAGAGAGGTATAAACCATGGATTTCCAGTTTAACTAAGCCAGTATTAACATTCTAGTATAAATTGGCCCATTTGACCGGTATTTCCTCTTTTAGTGGACATAACTTGTTTAGCCCTTTATGTGCCTCAAGAAGGACCCTAGATGTAACGACAAGACATCCCTGTCACTGGCCTGGCTGGTGCCACATATTTTTAGTGCAAAACTTCAAAACACCCCAAAGCTCAGCCCTTCATGGAACTGGGCACCTGCAGAGGTGAGCAGAAGCTCAGATGAGGCAGAGAAAACCACTTTGGATTCAGTCCAAACTCATGATATATTATCTGTCTTCCCAGGTTGCCAAGTCCTGGAAAATGCAAAATCACCTCAATGCCTGTATCCTTTAAACCCTCAGAAGAAAAACAGACATTTCAGCTGGAAAAAAAAACAACAAACAAACAAAAAAACACCTATCTGAGCTGTTCCTCTGAACCAAACCCTGAAAAAACACAAGACCCTAGCTCAGTTGTGCTTTGCAAAGACTTTTATTTATTTATTTATTTATTTATTCATGAAAGTAAAAGCAGTTACATTTGTTTATGAAGTGGGGCAAAGCTGTCATCTAACTGCAGCCTGAGCTTCCCAGAGAACCTGTCTCGCCACTGTGGTGTTTCTTCTCAAAAAACAAAGCTCAGCTGGAGATAAATGAAAGGCATATCCTATTTTGAATGGACTTTAGTTGCACATAGCTTCTGTGAAATATAAGGAGCTATAGATGAAGAATAGATCATATGGTTACTCCCACATTAAATATTTTCAGGTCTTTCTCTCATATAAGAAAGTTTCTCTTTTATAAATGCAAACTTATATATGCAAACTTATCAATGCAAACTTATAAATGCAAAAATACATACCATAAAATAAGGGCTAAAATTTCCACACTAGCACAATATAAATGACTGATGTCATACATTTCTATTGCAACAAACCAACACTATTATTAACTAGAATGAAATAAAAACTTAAGATCTCATTACCGTTTTCAATGGCATTAACAAAAACAAATACAGTTATTGTACAACATTAAGACTATATTAGAGTAAATTGCTAATAAAACAAGTTAATACTATCAAATAGAGCACTTAGAGAAAAGTATATCCTCCTCATACTTTTCATAAGCACTTTTGCACTTTGATTTTCCCTTGGTATCACTAGAAATAAAATGTTTTTCTTCAAGCAGGCTATCCATTTTGCTAATTTCCATCTCTAAGAACTAGACATGAGTAAATCCTTTGAAGAGACATTATAGTCTTGTTAGTAATGACCTTCTCTTTTTGATCTTTAAAGCAACATGTTCACTCACATGGAATTTGTGGGTAGTGTATCATGTTTCTAAACCTCATATACTTTAATGGTCTTCATATTACCCCTGTCTAGCTTTACCACTGCTGACACTGTAATTAAAGCTGAGAGGAGCATTCCATTCTACTCCATTTTCATGGGCTTCCCACTATCTTAAAAAAAATAGAAACCTTCTAGCTTCCCATGCTGTGCTTGTAAATTCTGTCAGTTCATAAAAATAAAGAAATAATTATGGATGTTGTATTGCACTAGGAGTATGACAAGTACACAGACATGAGAAGTTACTTCTGCTGACTCACCTAACCAAAGCAACAAAATTCTATGTTTATGTCCTTTTTGTGGAGGGAGAGGCAAAGGGAGATGTAAAGGCAGGAAGACATCTGCAACAAGCTGCTTTAGGCCCAAGAGAAATATGGAAAAAAACATAGACTGTGGGCCGTATTTTATTGTTATTTAAAATGAAGGCAAACAGTGAGAATAATGCAGGTTTGAACATGTTTGAACGTACATGCATGTCCGAAAGTATGCAAATACACTGCTTAGTGAGAATACCATTGTTCAACATATTTCTGAAGGCCCTTTCCCACTGGTAAAAGTTTAACATCAGCTTAGCATAGCTTTTACAAAAAAATGTCTTTATGCACACAGTTAGGTTTTACACAGACAAATCCAAATTTGAGCTGGATGAAAAACAGGCATGAAGCAGAAAAGGTGAAATTTGTAAAATACATAATAATCCACTGCAACTCAAGCCTGTTTCTGGCAAATTCTTTGGGCAGAGATCTTCTGATTCATTACACCTACTGTGACAGGGTCCCAGGTTTTGACTTAGTAGAGTACATATAAAATAACAGAAGCCAGCAGTATATTAATAACAGTATATCTTTATCAGGTGAATTCCCAGTTTGCTCAAGTCCTGCAGAGGGACTATTGGACCTTCAATCACTCTGCCATATGTGCCAGAAATTTTTCTCCCAGTCTTTAGAAAGATTTCTTTAGCCCTTTAACTCGTCACCTTTACCATGAAAGATTTTGGAACACATTAAACTGAAGTTTTATCATTAACTGAAATTTGGCCAGTGTGTCAGGCTATGGCAGTTATATTTGAGCTTCTAGCTTTCTGCTTGTTTCTTTCACCTGCCCAGTTTGTGTTCATTGCCACAGGTCACACTCATACTTTTAAATCCATATTTGAAAAAGGCCAACCTACATAAGCATTGCTGCAGCCTCACCAGGGAGAGCTGCTACCTCATCAGGAAGTTGACATGTCTCACCTATGCCAGAAAAGGACTGTAGACTGTCATAACTATGACTGTGGGAAAGTTTGAAACACCCATGGGACAGCTAACCTTTCATTTCTCTGCCACAAATTATTTCCTTCTGTGCTTTTTTTTTTTTTAATTAATGTATACCACAGGATGTTTAGCCCTATTCCCAGTGATCATTCCCAGCTGAA
The DNA here is from genome assembly GCF_964035555.1 of Netta rufina. Taxonomy (NCBI): domain Eukaryota; kingdom Metazoa; phylum Chordata; class Aves; order Anseriformes; family Anatidae; genus Netta; species Netta rufina. Next base: position 55,351,980 of record NC_140126.1, read on the forward strand.
CTCAAAATTAGATATATATGTGTACATTCTTTCATAACTGGGACTCAAAAGCCCAGATGGTTTGGAAACCAGTTTCTGAATGCAGTGAGTACTTCATCAGACTGTTGAGCCATACAGGTACTTCCTTGAGATTTTACTTTCCCAAATGCTCTAACAAGTGCTCTCTCAGAACAGTAGTGTTTCTCTGTCGCTCTTCTGGAAAAGTCCCCATTTGACACCAATAATTTTCCCAGGAATGCTTTCATCTCTATTTTTCACCCAGTACTTTCTGATCACAGCAAGCATCTCCTCACCGCAAGCTTGTTCCTATGTTCTGTGCCTGTTAACCAGCCATGAACTTGCATATCAAGTTGTGAGCCACACTAATTGTGCCTCCCATGTGTATCTAAGATCATGCATACAGAAAAGTATGGGATAACACAAGACCACTTACTTTACACCTCCTTGCTGACACAGATTTCACTTCAAAAGATGGACAAAACCTCCACCTAATTAACTTCTTTCAGCCACACAGTATCCATCACTGCTCCATTTCAATGTCTCTAACCTAATGTTGTGTTTCCACATCTCTGCTGGGAAATACCTCAAACCTGGTCACACCAGAGCAATCCTGTCAGTGAAGTACACATCCTCCGTCCTGCTTTCGGTAACCAGGAGGATCTGCTTACATTTGTATCCCAGCCCATGGCTAATCCATACCAGAAACATAGGCACTGGATCTAGTTCTGGTACCTGTGCAGAGCTGCATGCCACTGTGCATCAGATGCATCCTTTCCTCATGTTCAAAAGCGTACTGAGTTTCTCTGCAGAAGCCTGCGTACAGTCCCATTTACCTTAGGAAAAGAGCCACTGAAAATGCATGTATTTTCTCCTTGAGTTAGTGTAGCAAAACATGCAGAGTTCAGACAAACTCCCAGCCAAACTTAGGAAAAGGACAACAAACAAAGTCTGAGACCAAACACCTCACTCAGGGGTGTGGGGAACCACCAAATCTGCAGTGTGTGTCTATCCATCTGTCCCCAGTCTCTGAGCTGCCTCAGGCACCATCCTCCCAGAGCAGGGGACACATCACCGGGTCCTGCACACCCCTGCAGGATTTCCAGCCAGGACAACACAAAACCTGCATCCGTTCCATGCTCTCTGGCTGAGGCTGTGCAGCCAGAGCCAGTGACACAGAAGGATCCTTCCTGTTCCATGTTCCTAGTTAATTTTTAAGATCACCATACAACTTCCTGTTCACCTTCTAGGGGTCACTGGTTAATCTGTTCTTCAGCCAAGTAAGAGTGTTAGTGGTACACATCTGCATTTTTCTGTTCTCCCTGTATGAAATATCCTGCAGAGACAAGATTTTTTTTTTGTGGGCTTCAGGTTTCCCGTTCACAGACCTGTCTTGCTAGGAAAGATGGGATCACAAAAAAAAAAAAAAAAAAAAAAAAAAAAAAAAAAAAAAAAACAGGAAACAGAACTCAGAATGGCTTTAAATAATTTTTCACTTCGGCCTTTTAATAACAAGATAAAAATAAATAAATAAATAAATAAAGATAAATTGACCCTCTATTTGTAACACGTCACTCCATTATTGTTTGAGACAACATCCCCAACTTCTCAGGAGGACGACAAACACAGGGAGCAGGGGAGGGAGATCAAGGTTTACATTTTTGTTTCGCTTTATTCAGAAAAACATGCATCTTGAAACAGAGCTGCAGACAAATAGCAGGTCTGAAGCACTATCGGTGCTGGCTGCTTTCTGCTGAGCTGAAGTGACCATTTTCAGATCCTTTCAATCTGTGGTGAAAAGATCATTACCATGCTACTCCCGGGAAGTCAGTCCTCCTGCAAGTGAGCTCCTTTGTTATGAATATGGAACAGATGGAACCAAATCTATCTGCTCTGTAGGAACAAAAACACTTACAACCTAGCTCTCTCTATTAAAGACTCTACTTAGCTCCTTTATACCACTGGCTTTCTGTGCACTGCTGTGAGGTTTTGACTTTATAGAAAAAGGCACTTCATAAAAGCAATAGTTCTTAGTCTTAAACAAAAAGAGGCCTAAGAACTACAGAAGATGAATGCAGAGTTTAACCCACATGGCTCCTTGGAGATATGCAAATATTCAATTACTTTTTTTTTTTTTTTTTTTTTTTTAAGCTGGAGAAAGGATTTTTTCGGAGGAGGAGGAGGAAAAATAGCCATATGTTGCAAAGACTGTGCATCAATGGCAGTGAAGCACATAGATGATAATATGCTGCTCACTCTAATGAAGGTTGAAGCTGACTATGTTATTGCAAGAAGGAACAAAGATTTGTTTTCAAATTATGGCTGCATGGATCAAGATGACACTTCTGTAAAACGTCTGTATCAGTCTTTCAAAAATTGACTTTTGGCAGGAGACAAAAAAAAAAAAAAGAAATTAGGTCCTCCCCAGGAATACAAAGAAGATGTAATGCATTAATTTATTCACAAATATTTCATCTTGCAGGGCCTATTTCCTAGGACTTTAACACAAGCTGCATCAATATTACACCAATTAACTTTGCAAATTAAAAATATGCATAAACTGTAGTTGAAACCAATAGATGTACTTATTGACTCTGCTCATTTGCAGCAGAGAGAAGCAGGAACATGTAGAGTATCCGTCACATCTCTTACTATCAGAATAATAGTGAATGTTTATTCCTAGCCACGCGTGCACACATATACACAGACATTGTTTATATCAACTTCTCACAAAAACCCATACAGCAGAAGTCATCAGACTCCTTTACTTACTATTTAATATGTTAATACATTTACCGTCTGGCTGCCTTTTCAGAAGTAATTGAAAAAAGGATTTCTGTGGCAGGATGCTTTGATTCTGACTAAATCAAGTCTTCAGGCAAATCTCCCCCTGCCAGCGAAGGCACAGCTTGCCTGAAGTCGTAACCTTTGTTGGCGGAAGGGAACTGGCCTTGAAACAGATCATGAAGCAGATGTTTTATGCCAAATCAGAGTCTAGGGATACACAGGCTACTGCAAATAAAACTCTTCTCCTGTCTGTTCAATCATTTCAATTCCCTGCAGCGTGAAATATGAACTTCGCAACAAATGGCTGGTGCGCTGTGCAGCACAGCAGGGAGAACAAGTGCCACAGCTGCACCAAGGGCTGGAAAGCTCCTTCATTAGGTCTGCCTTTCAGCCCAAGACTGAACAGTGACATGTGGGAGCCACTGTCAATGAAAGGTGATGGTGTTTGTAAAGACAAGTCTCCACCAGCTCAAATTACAGGAATTCTGTGCATTCGCCTGGGAGAAAAGGAGGTTCATAGGGCTGTACCCACAGGTCACATTCATTAGCAGTTCATAATGAAGATGTTTTTAAAATGATTTTTCTTTAAAATTTTCACACCTTGAACATGACTGCTGATAAAGTACCAAACCATGAGTTCACAAAAAATGTGAAATAAAACAAAACAAAACCCCGTAGGTTAGCTTAATGTGAGGGGTCTGCTGCACAACATATGACAAAAGCCTGACAGGAAAGCCCACCGTTGAGCACCTTGGTACCAAGGGAGGGCAGCCCACAGGCCCTGCTCCCACCACCTCTGAGGGCATGGCATGACTGATGGCACCTGACCAGAGGGTAAGCCAACCCAGTGCTCCAGTTGTCCCTGTTATTCGTCTCCCCATCTAGGCTGCTTCCATACGATTAAAGCATTACATGTCTATAGAGACACACTCTTGCTCTTGAGACATAGCTGTTTAAAACACCAGTTAAATGTAAAAGAAACCTGGTACTTTCAAGTCAGTTTCCATCGACATCAACACTACAATCACTCTTTTATGTGTTTCTAAGCTAACAGTTGCACTTTGTGTTAAAAGGAAGGAACAGCTAACAATACCAGACAATCTTTGCTTGTGATTATGGGTGAGCAGAAAGTTCCTGAGTTCATGAGAATTGTGTATTTGCATTTTTTTTTTTAAAAAAAGGTAAAACACAAACATTACATGCAGAAGAACTTACTGACAGTATTTCAAGATGTTTACAATGCGCAACAGAGATCACATATTCAGAAGAACTCAGTGCTTCGTGTGCAAAGCATTTTAGAAATCTGTCCAACTATTTGGATACCTAAGTGACAGCTAAGTACTTCTAAAATTATGACTCTAATTGGGAATGCTAAGCACTTCTGACATATGGCCTGTAACACTCAACCTGTTTATTTTACCTCCTTTTGGACTGGGATCAAGCCAGAACAGGACTGAAGAAGCATATGTGCAATTTTCATACAGTAACTTGTGCATGTTGTATTTATCCTGTTTTTAGGTGTTTCATTTTTCATTTTTGAAAATGTGTATGGTCAGGTATATTTCAGGTCAGTCCCGTAAAGCATAAATAATGACTCCATTCAAATGCAGATGCACTGGAAACAGGATTTTTGTTTTGTTTTGTTTTTCAGAAGTCCAGTTAAAGTGACTCAGATAAATCATTTTTAGCATTCAATGTACATAGTCTCAATTTACATTTCAAATCTGAAACAAAACTATCAGTGGGTTATTTATGCCTGTAAATTAAAAACAAAACCATTTTGGTATGAAATGGCGCAGGAAAAGAAGTTACTTTTACAATCTTTTTTAATTCCTCACAGAAAGCTACCATTTCAGGGTCTTCCTTCTTCAGCCTGATGTACAGTTACTGAAGAGCTAGGGCAATTTCATGGGACTTTCTGTTAGCTGTTTTATTTATGCATGGTTTTCAATGATGACTTCATTGAATGCACGTGTTTGTAATTTCAACTCGTGTTTATAAGGGTGTAGTATAGATTAGCACATAGATTTTGCACTTGGAATACCATATGCTGTTCAAAAGCACTTCATAGAATGGCGTGCCTCCTTGTGAAAATTCAGCCATACTCACACAGGTACCAAAAACATAATTTTAATTCACATTTCTAAAGCACATTGGTCCTCATCTTCAGAGTTGATACAATTTCCAAAGTTTTCTCTTCCTTTTCTGCCTGCCATGTAAGTCTGAGATCAAATTCCCCAGAACCTTCTTTTTATTTTTCACTCAAGATATTCTCTACCTTACTAAAATACGAAAGGTCTGGGCAGAAATATCCCTTCTCAGATAGACTATGATATTAAAAATATTATCCCCAGATAGCCATTTATAAGGCCTTTTCCCAAACTAACTCTTGATGTACATCCATTAGACCAGTGCAAAACACAGAAGACATTCAGTAATTTGGATTATAAGTATTGAGCATTGAGTAATTATGAGTATTGAGTAATGAGTATTTTTTTCTGATGAAATGCAGCAGCTGATGTGGCTGGGCAGAGAGCAGTTCAAGGGTCTGTGAGTGCACAGGACCCTCAGATCACCCCTTACCACAAATGTCATCCATTCCACAGAATTAGGTGCCAGATAACTGCAAGGCTACTGGAAAGGGAACTACCCTCCCTCTGTTAAGGAGGCAGCAATAATATGGAATATTATATAATTTGGGAAAGTCCAGTAAAAATGAATAAATTATATTTTGCATTCAGAGAATTTGGGTTGCAAACCAAAATGTTTCTTTTCTAAAAAGCTCACATATTTCCTTATGGAAATGTGTTGGAGCACATTTGTAGAGAATGGCTCCTTCTGCCATTTTCTTCAATAGCAAAGATTTCAGTGGGAATGTGTCTCCTCTAATGCACATCCATTTACCAGGAAGAAGAGGAAGGGAACTATGCACAGCAGGGAAGGAAAGCTAAAGGGACAATAGTTGCATGTCTATCCTGAGCAGCATGGCAAGCAGTCCCATCTCTCAGCTAAGACTGAATTTATCTTCATCATTCTCATTTAGTAAAGAGTCAGCGACATGTAGTGTTAGTACTGTGGTTACGCTGTACTGAGGACAAGAAAAAACAATTGGGCAGTTCAGCTCAGGGAGGAGAGTGATAATCTACTGAGAGAACAATTAAATTCTCAGGAGGTACTTATACTACAAACATTTGATTTTTTCAATGGACTCAAAATTATTCATGTTTTTAATTTGACAAAATTAGCTTTTTATATATATATATATATATATATATATATATATATATATAACCACAATAGCTAAAGCCTTTAATGCAAAGAGATTATTTTTAATCAAAAGTTTAAACAGTATGTGACTTTTTCACATTACTGTTATATATATAATCTATATACATATGCATATATAAGACCATACAATCTGTATACACATAGTTGCTTAAAAAATATATGAAAAATACAAGAAGAGAGGTCAGTAAGTGGAGAATTAAGCACTGCTGCAAACATTTTGTTTTTCTTGAAAGAACAGTACTTCTGAACAAACATGTGCCCTTAGGAAAAGAAAATTAGCAATAGATCCTTCACTGAATAGATTCACTGCAAGTTTCACAAATGCTTATAGCAAGCCATGGATCCAATCAAGTCTTCAGACCCTGCTGAATACATCAGTTGCCCCATACTAATTTTTGGGGAAGGAGGGAACAAATTAAGCACTGTGTCACAGGAGTTCCAAAACTTCAGTGAGACAGAATCACCCCTGCTGAAATCAGTTTAAGTCTGATGCTCAACAGAGTATTCTTAGTTCTTTAGTTCTTTATTACTGTTTGAATATTAGACATAGTAAGTTTCTCAGGGGAATAAAACTACCTCTACTGATTTTATCATGCCCTTTTCTTGTGAAATATTTCACTGAAAATAATTGGAACCTAATGATGCTTCAGAGGACTCTCTATGCAAGTGAAAAAATAATAGGAAGAAATGTTATGTTTGAGACTATACTTTTTTTTTTTTTTTCCACAGGATCCTTAGACATCCAATGGGAGCTGTCAGAGCCACCAATCAATTAATTTTCTAATCTCTCTGTAATGAGCTTTTTTCTCCTTCAACCCTTGTTTGTCTCCTTTGTAGCAAACTTGTGTTTTGATTTGCTTCATTTTCTAACATCTTAAAATGCAAAAATGGAAGAAAAAAAGGAACTAGCTATAACAGAATAAAATATAGCATGTCTGTTCTTTAATTTGTTGGAACATGATAAGCTCAAAAGGTAGTATGCTAGGAAATGGATTTTGTCTGTACAAAACACGTGAAAGTGTGAAGGTCATACTGGCAGTTTGCTCTGCATTTCTTTTAAAACCTCCAATATTCATTTTGACCTCTTTCTTATCATTCTAGTCATTTCTTCACACCCTGCACTGAGTTCATGGACAGCTCCCACAGTATTCCAGAGGACTACTTGCAGATGCACAGAATATTAAATGGTCACTTAGACTGTTTTTTCCAGGAGAAGTAAACAGGGCACATTAAACCATCTTGAGGAAATTAAAGGCATGGTGGTGTGGGGAAGAAAAGAAGGAAAAACAGATTCAAAATTAAATAAAAAGTACTAGAATGGTTGTATTCTTAATTATCTTATTGGATATTTGGACTTGCCCAAAAATTATGAAACGTGGATCTGGTTAGGATTTTAATCTCATTCAGCTTTGTTGATTAACCTGTTTCTATTCTTAAAATGAATTACACCATCTTGTGTCTCCACTGTATAATTTTATCAAGTAGGTGACAAATCACGCTGGCAGTGACAGTCTGCGCTGAAGTGGAATGTATAGTAAAATACGTTTTTCCTCAAATGAATTGTTGAAACTGTTAATCTTTATCTAAATGCCCATAATAACTGTTTTGTTCTGCATGGCAGTTGGGAGAAAAAAATGTCTTCCAGAGAGCACTTTGGCAGCCAATCTGCTTGTTAATAAAACCTGGAGAAACATTTGTGATTAATATAAATTACTAATTCCACTTTTAATGCCTAAACGTGACAGTGACTAATTTACACAGTTTCGCTTGAGCTGCCACTGAGTATTTCAAGTGGGACTGTGAACAGAATGCTGTTGGATTGGTGTATGTTTCTCAGCACAGCTACCACAGGTGCAGCACTGCAGATGAGGAACCTTATTTCTGGCAACTATTTCTAACCATGCTGGCTGATAGCTCTGCTTGGGCTGGGGAAAAGGGTCACGAGTGAAACACCTTCTCATTATAAGTTGGAAGTGGCACGATTTGTACAGATACGGGAGCTGGCTACAGTAAACTTCATGGCTACTAGGCAGCTGTTGCTTCTGCTACCTAGTTGTCAGCTATTTTTTAATGGTGCAACAGGAAGTATCTAAAATGCTTCCAATTTAAGTTTGAAAACTCAGTACTGTGGCAGAGTGCAGGTTGGAAGGTGGGCACTTATGTGACTGTCACACAGATGCTGGTTCCTAAAAGGAAATCTTGTGATTGCATGGATTTCTCCAGTGAGACCCTGACATGACTACAGCACCAGCAATGGCGCTGCATATCCATATCAAATAATATCCATATTTAGAGGCTTCAGACAACTAGTCTTAATATCTTTTTCTTGTAAATGTATTTTATACGTGTTCTTACATGATTGTTCATTTGAAACTCCAGTAACACTATAATTTGCCCACTTATATTCAAATGCTAACATAACAATTTAAGAGGTCTTGCAAAATACAAGAAAATATAAGAAAAGATATTGTTAAACAATAACCTACTCAGCTCACGTTTGAACTAAATAACATTGTCATGACCCTCACTGGAACATATATTTACTCCTGAATAAGCATATGCTTTGCTTCTGCATTTCTCTCTGAGAAACAAATGTATTTTCTACCCTGCTGAGGCAACGATGGAGCTTGTACTGTGTTACTGCCCCCTTCACCCTCTTGATGATGCTGCTTGCAGAAAGGACCTAATCAGATCCCACCTCCATGAAGCACCAATAAGAACTGTATACATAACTCCATGAACCTTATATCTCTGAGACATCTGAGGAAAAACGAGTTCATGACTTCTCTGCGCATCACCAGCCAGAAGCTGAGAGATGTTAATTCTAAGCCCTCTTCAACAGAAGAGGCTGCATTCTTTTACAGTCCCCAGGATGCCAGAGAAAGACACAATGTCTTTTTCAGCCTGAGGCTACTGTATTTCTGCTCAAGTTTTCTCCAGCTGAAATACATGCACATTTGTACAGACAAGCCCTGCTGCAGCTCCTGCTAGGGATCCTGACTTTAGTCCCTGTTCAGGGCTGTATGTTATAGAATACCATAGCTGCATAGCTCATAGTTGAACATCTTCTGTATAATGCTAAAATATTTGAGAGGAGTAGTCCACATGCAGTTTTAAATGCTACAGACATCACAATACAGGAAGTATTACTGAAGACAGATATGTCAAAAAACAGGTAAGAAGAAATCCAAGCTTGTATCTTCACAGTATTTCCACCTACAACTTTTAAAACGTAGTAAGTTAAGCCATTCTGGTGTATTTTTCCCTGAACACGGTTTGAATACCACTAGGACTGAATTGTCAGGGCTCTTTAAATTGATTAATATACTGCCATTCTGATTACCCTTCAAATAATTAAGATCATTTCACCCCCAGAAGATCAGCGACAGTAATGCTATTCCACATACCCATTATCAGGAGCCTGGTTACTTTTGTGCACAGAGGCATGGCACAAGTGAGATTCTGATACACCTTCAAGCCATTCTTAATTCCCCAAAGCAGTGCTGTATCTAGCTGGCTATACCACTTGATTCTTTAAATATTAAATATCCATGATGTAAAGAGGAAGCCAGGGAGATTTCAGAGGCAGTAAAAAATCTCATTTGGCCAATTATGTAGATCTCAGGATGACCTACTATTGTCCTGAGGAAAGTGAAAACATTTGGAAGTCTGAAAAGATTTTTCTGATTTATTTTTTTTTTTCTCTAGAATAAAGCAATTCTATGCATTTCAGAACACTCTGTAAAAAACAAAACAAA